>NC_134719.1:14298214-14605000 GCF_049634645.1 Pelodiscus sinensis
CATAGAAGGCATTTCCAGGAAAATGTTTAATCACAGTTAAACACCCCACTTAGTTGTTAACCCCCTAGATTCATTTGTATGTATGTTCAATAATTTTTTTTCTCCACAGCATTCCCCATTTTCTGGGAGTCAAACTTATATGGAAGATTTATATAGACTGATTTTTCAGGCTCTCTATATTAACATAAGAATGCACATAGGTTCCACATACTGTTAATTCTACCACAGCTAGAATAAAATCAGATTGAATGAGGAAGTGTGTTAGGGCGTATCAGCTCCTTTTTGCCCCCTGCTGAAGGCCCTGTAGTCCTATCATACCCCGCCTTCAGGAATAGGAGCTGTGAAGGCCTGCCTGGAAAGGAAGCAGCCAATCAGAGCTCAGCAGGCTCAGTTAAAAGATATTGCAGGGTGTAAGTGGGGCCAGCACTGGGTGACACCAGAAGGGGGAACAAGGAGTGGAGGGCTGTGAGAAGCCATAGGTAATGAGACTGGGGGAGAGACCCTGCAAAACCAAGGATAGAACTGAGAATTTTTTGAGGAGTAATGTTAGTTCGAACCAAGGGGTTTGATTTGAACTAACGCGGCCCGGAGCGCACTTCCTGGTTTGAATCATCTGGTGATTAGAATAGCGCGGGGGTGAGATTATGCTAATGAAGCGTGGGATAGTTAAATCCCCGCTTCATTAGCAATTTTGGTCGCCTACATTTGCATCCCTATCTCGAGATAGGGAGCAAGTGTAGACGTACACTCAGAGACAGACAGATGCATTCTAAAATATATAAAATATATATATAATATTCCTGCTAACAGGAATTCCAGGCCCCAGGATAACACATTATGGACTCCCTATACTCCACCCTTGAAAAGAGTCACAAGTCACCCCCTTCCCTATGCAGAGAAACCCCAAGCACCACCCCTTAATCAGAACACTGTCTGGTCCATCGCTGCCCCATCCCCACCTCCCTGGAGGTTCCCCTCCCACCCTCCTTCCTTGCTCTACTCCTCCCCACCCCTCAGCCATCCCCAGCCTAGCTCTGCCCCACAGTGGTCCTGTGCCACCCCCTCAGCTCCTTTCTCCCAAGCATCCCTGCCTACCCCTGCTTGCACCTTTCTGCTCTTTTCCCTCCACAGCTCGGCTCCTCAACTCCCTTGGGCCCTCGCTCTCTGCAGTCCCATACCTGGCTTTACTCCCAGAGCTTGTCTACCATCTTCTCTTCCCAGCCTTGCTCCCCCACTCTCTGTTCCCAGCCCGGCTCTTCCCTCCCCGCTCTCTCTGCTCCCCTCACCCTGCCTGGCCACTCTATGGATCTGGGCAAGAGTTCAAAGTGGCATGGAATTCCTGCCCCCTTCCCTAATCTCAGCGTGGGGTTTAAACTCCAGCATGGGGTGGCAGGGAACTCTGGACTACTGTCCTTATTAGCCAGGATGAGTAGGAATGGTGTCCCTAGACTCTGTTTGTCAGAGGCTGGAAATGGGTGACAGGAGAGGGATCACTTGATGATTAACTGTTCTGTTCACTCCCTCTGGGGCATCTGGAATTTGCCAGTGTCGTAAGCCAAGATACTAGGCTAGCTGGACCTTTGGTCTGACCCAGTGTGGCCCTTCTTATGTTCTTTTGTTCTCTTGCCCTGCTGCTCAATGGATCTGAGCTCTGGGGCTCTCCTCAGCTGCTGCCATGATGCTACAGTAGTACTATTTAAAAGAATCAGGTCAGGGCAAGCCCCAGACCCCCTTCATTCCACAGAGCTGCTGTGCAATTGCCCTTTTTGCCCTCTCACTACCATAGGCAGATCTGGTTACAGATGATGGGTCAAATTAAGCTCTCAGTCTTGTAGAGGGAAACCCAGAGCAAGAAGTGTCAGTTAATATTTAGGTTCAAGATTAGGATTAAATCTTTGGCCCTGGGCAGTAGATCTACAGGTTGGATCTCTCTGGTCTGGCAACGTTGAGCCCTGACTAGTCCTGAACAAGAGACTTTTCTGGACCAGGGGAGTTGTCCTCTGCCTCTGGCCCCCAACTCCTCCCTCTCCCCCTGCCTGTGCATCCGGACGGTTTGTTCCTATGACTGCAATAAGGTTTCTTTAACATACAGTCAGCTCTCCTGGATTCCTTTCCCCTTCATGTTAGCATCCCAGGGGATCCAGCCCAGTCCCCTGAGGGAGTCCCCTGCTTTTCTGAAGTTCAGGGTTTGTATTTTGCTGCTCTCCTTTCTTCCTTTGGTCAGGATCCTGAAAACAACCATCTCATGATCACTGCTTCCCAGGTTGACACTTACATCTGCTTCTCCTACTAATTCCTTCTTGTCTGTGAGCAGCAGGTCAAGTTACACATGGTTAGTTCATTCAGTACTTGTACCAGGAAGTTATCCCCTATTTTCTACAAAAATCTCCTGGATTGTCTGTGTACTGCTTTATTGGTCTCCCAACAGATGTCAGAGTGATTAAAGTCCCCCATGAGAACCAGGGCCTGTGGTCTACTTCACCACCTGATTTGCTAGTCTATAGCAGACATCACCGTTGTTGCTCCCGTCTCTAAACTTAACCCAAAGACCCTCAACAGGCTTTTCTTCCACTTTATACTGGACCTCTGAGCAGTCATACTGCTCTCTTACATACAGTGCAACTCCTCCATGTTTTCTCCCCCACCTGTTCTTCCTGACCAGTTTATACCCTTCTATGACAGTTCTCCAATCATGTGAGTTGTCCCTCCAAGTATTTCATATGCAAGGTATCTCTAGGTATGTAAAGACCAGTGCATGACAATGAATAGAATTGTGAGATGAGGTTAAATACTTTTAGCACTTGAGAGCTGTGGTTATAGCCTAACTCTTTCTCATATGTTTATACAGCACCTAACACATTTAGGGAATTAACACAGTACAAATAATAAATAATCCTCACCAATTATACATGCTGGAGTATGGGTGTGTGGGGGGGGAAGGGAGGTCAGTGAAAACTCAGAAATGTTTTATTTAGAGCTATTAAACACTTTATGGAATGTATCTGACAGAATAATTTAGGTTACCTACAGATTGAAAGGAGGCCAAACACAGTTTTGGAAATTCAAGTCTTCCTTAAGAATGGAAGGGATTTTGTCCAAAATATCTGATCGGTGCTATGGAATTTTGAAGCTCCGCTTTATGTTGAGAAGATGAAGACTATAACACGGTTCAAAAAATAACTAGATAAATTCATGATGGATATGTCCATCAGTGGCTAATAGCTGGGATGGACAGGTTTGGTTTCCCTGCTCTTTGATTGTCAGAAGATGAGGCATGTAGCACTTTAAAGACTAACAAGATGGTTTATTAGGTGATGAGCTTTCGTGGGGCAGACCCACTTCTTCAGATCATATTCTGAAAGTGAAAGGGATGGATCACTTGATGTTTACCTGTTTTGTTCATTGCCTCTGGGGCAACTGGCATTTGTCCCTGTCAGAAAACAGGATATTGGCCTAAATGGACCTTTGGTCTGACCCAGTATGGCCAGTCTTATATTCTTAATAGATCACCTGGACAGGAATCAGTGATCAGAAGGGAATTCAGGCTGTCATCTGAATATTGTACGTTGCTCAATTTTGCCCTGCTCTATCAGCAATTGCTAAGATCTGAAATCCTGGCGTAGAGCAGAAATCCATTACCTTCTAGCTTCGAGGTAAGAGTGGTGCCAAATAAACCCTACAGTTCTACTTGGAGAATTGAAATACAGGCAGTCCCCAGGTTACATGGATCCGACTTACATCGGATCCCTACTTACAAACAGGGTGAGGCAACCCTGCACTAGCTGCTTCCCCCCAGCAGACCAGGGAGACATGGAGCGGCTTTTCTCAGCAGACACCTCAGCTTGAGAATAAAGGACTGAGGGAAGTGAGGTGTGGGAGAATAAAACTGAGCTCTGGAGAAATGTTTGGCTAGAGTTTCCCCTACAATATGTACCAGTTCCAACTTACATACAAATTCAACTTAAGAACAAACCTACAGTCCCTATCTTGTACGTAACCCGGGGACTGCCTGTATGTTTTAAGACATTAAACTTTGGGCTCAATTTTGCTTGGCTCTACAGCTCTGCTTCTCCTCTTCCTGAAGAAGGCATTAACTTCTGCAGCTCCTCCTCTGGAATTTTACTCCTTTCTTCCTCTCCTCTCCTCTCCTCCCCTCTCCCCATTCCTCAGGCCAGATTGTGACCTAAGAACTGACAATTACCTGCTTTCTAAGTGTTGAAGTTGCAGTGTGTAATGGGATTGTAAACACAACTGTCTATAACGCAGAAAGGACAGTTACAAATGATACCTTAAAGTCCCCTTATAATATATCTCAATTTAATCTGAAAAATAACTAATCATGTTAGAAAATAATTACTATTTATGTGGACAGTTCATCCAACCAAAATGCCAGATGCTACCAGTCTGCTAATAGTCATAGCAGAAATAAAAAGTAACAGAAACATTAAAAACAATCTCTTATGACACTGTCACTCTGGTATCTCACAAAGAAATTACATTATGTTGTTTCAAGAATTGAGCAAATAGGAGGTTGATGGCTAAAGAGGATCAAAATGAATCCAAGCAAGTAATACTGCGAAAATTACTTTCAAACTGTATTCCTAATACAATTATTCTTTTGGACACTATATGTTCATTCACCTATTTAATGAGAATTACAGCACAATATACCAACACAAATATCTGGTTGAGCTAGGCTGGTACTGAGAAATATAAAATACAAGGAGAAAAAGGATTTTGTTACTACGAGGCTTTCCTCCCTTACTTAAAGGATGTCAATACCTGTTTCATTTTTGTTACACAGAGAACTCTGAACCAACATCCTTTGGTTGAGAAACTCCACTGAAGTTAGCTGGAGTATTATCATCCACCAAGGCTACGTCTAGACTGGCATGATTTTCTGGAAATGCTTTTAATGGAAAGGTTTTCTGTTAAAAGCATTTTCGGAACAGAGCGTCTAGATTGGCACGGACACTTTTCCGCAAAAGCACTTTTTGTGGAAAAGCGTCCGTGCCAATCTAGACGCACTTTTCCGCAAAAAAAGCCCCGATCGCCATTTTCGCGATCGGGGCTTTTTTGCAGAAAACAACTCTCAGCTGTCTACACTGGCCCTTTTGCGCAAAAGTTTTGCGCAAAAGGGACTTTTGCCCAAACAGGAGCAGCATAGTATTTTCGCAAGAAGCACTGATTTCTTACAGTAGGAAGTCAGTGCTTTTGCAGAAATTCAAGCGGCCAGTGAATACAGCGGGCAAGTTTTTCCGGAAAAGCGGCTGATTTTCCGGAAAAACTGGCCAGTTTAGACACAGCCCAAGTGTATGAATTGAGGGCCTGATCCTGTTTGAAGATTTGGGCCCTAAGCATCTAGAACTTGACTGAAAGCCCACTGATATCAGTGAACTTTGGATCAGACCACCACAATTCTCTGTGGTATTTTTAGGGTTAATGTGGTGATATGAGTTTGTGAGTTCAACATTCTAAGGTACACTTGATTTACAAAATATAAACAAATTAATGAGCTCTTTTGTATTATGGAATGAACATTTACAAAATCATTTATTAGTTGTATTGTGTGCTTCATGTGCCAAAGAGGATGTTTCTGTTGCACCTTTCTAAAACAGATATAGATACATGGGATGTTCAGTGGCCCTGATCTTTTGCACGTGTTATCAGACAGGCATGCAGAAAGGAAATGCTTCAGACCAGGGAGTGGAATGGTTGGTTGAAACATCGCTGTAATTCTGCAGGTAGGAATGAAAGCACTCTAAACAGAGAACACCAAGGAAAGTTTGTGAAGTTAACTTTTTGTTTTCAGGTATATTTTGGAAGTAAATTCAAAATAGACATAAAAGGCAACATCAGGAGTTTCCATATGGCACTCTTTTGTACAGTGGTGCTGCTAAGTCCCATCTTGAGGTAGTAATAACACCCAATACATGGTTTCCATTGTGACCTGATATGCCTGAGGCAGCCTTCACTGAAAATGCCAAGGTCAGGGAAGGTTGCAAAAGGGAGAGCAGATGCTTCCAAAACTGGTGGTTAAAATTAAACTCACTCACCAGTTTTCTGATCTCCCACACTGGTTACTGATATGCCAAAATGAGCCACCTTTATTGCATTTCAGTTTTCTGGCTGCCAGTCAGCACATATAGGTTCAGTACAATGAAGTTATTTAAAAACTCCACTCACTGTACAAAATGTTCTTTTGACCCCAAAAGGTCAGCCATACTACCAAGTCAGCTGGTTTTGATCTTACCCACAATACCATGCTGCCAGCAAATTTTTTATAATAAACCTTGAATTTTTTTAGCAAGTAAGGAATGGTGTCCCTAGCCTCTGTTTGTCAGAGGGTGGAGATGGATGGTAGGAGAGAGATCGCTTGATCATTACCTGTTCTATTCACTCCCTCTGGGATACCTGGCATAGGTCATTGTTGGCAGACAGGGTACTGGGCTGGATGGACCTTTGGTCTGACCCAGTATGGCCAGTCTTATGTTCTTAGATACAAAAGAAAGAAAATAATGTACAAGAAGAGAGGAGTTAAATGGCTAAGCAATAGCATATACAGAAAGACTTCCAAGTCCATATATCAGGTTCTTAACAGTAATGGTGAGTTGGCTGGCTTCAAAGTCTCTCTGGAACAACTGGATGGGTCATTCAATTCTTTGTTCCAAGCTTCTGTTTGTAGACAAGTTATTCTATGCATGAGAAGCAGGAATGAAAAAGATGTAACCCCTTTTATATCTTTTGCCATGTAGGTTGTACTTTTTTGTGATGCTTGTACTCAATTTGACACAAGCGTCACAGCACCTGGCACTGAAAAGCTTTAGAGTTCTGTCCATAGGCATGTCCCTTCCTGCCTTGCTGACTCATAAGGTGTCTGGCTTCTTTCCATGGGTTCACTGTACTGCTGATGAGTCTTGACGGGCCATCAAACAAGTTAGACAGCGCTGATGTCAAGCTGTCTGGGGGTATCGCAGAGCACAAGTTTGGAAATACAGATTATTTTCTGTCTTTCTATAATTCATAATTCAAAGGTGATACAAGCAAGATTATCATATTTGGCAAATTGTTACATTATCACTGACATCTTACACTGTATATCTGGCATGATTCGTTGTAATTTTACAATAATGGTATTAATAATATAAAGTGCCTCACAATTCCATACAGAGTCACAACCATCATCAGCACCCCCACTATAAAAATTGTTCCAGCACCTCTGCTTTTGCAAGAAATACTTTCAAAGTTAGCTGCTAAAAGTTGTTACCTAAATGTAACAGTCTATGTAATTTGGACTGAGCATCACAATTCCACTGAAATTAAGGGGAGCTGAGAGAACTTAGTATCTGAATAATTAGATCACGTTTTTCAAATAGCTACTCGGGAAAATTTCACAGTTTTAACGTATGGCATGAATTTAAACTGATTTATTAAAATAATACACACCACTGTGTAGACACTCACCTCGTTTTCAGAGTGACTTTTTCCATCTAGCTAGACTATATTGGGATCAGGTGAAATTGAAATTGAAATTAGCCATTCTGAAAGTAAAATTGCAGTGTCCGCATAGCAGCTTTAACCAGTTTAAATAAATCAGTTTAAAAATAATTGTAAATGGTTGAACTGGCATAGCTTCTTTAGAAAAAAAGACCTTGATTTGAGGCTATAAATACACTGAGATAAATATATTGAGATAAAAATACTCAACAAAATATTTTGTTCTTGTTTGCTTCCTTCTCTCTATTCTTGAAATGTTGTGCTCTCTGCTTCTTGACACAAGTCAATGAAAGTATTTTTAAACATGTTTTCTTCCTAATAATTATCAATGGCCTGATTTCCAAAGCACTCATTCATTTCCATAGGAACTGAAGTTGCTCAGTCAGTACTTCATGTTACCTTTACTTAAGGGCCTAGGTTCATTTAAGAGTAGTAATGTTTTTAAAAAGGATACATTGCATGCCAAATTGGGAGAGTTCAGAAAAGTAGTTATGGCTTGAAATCAGATGTGCTTTCCTTAATACAGTTAACTTTAGGTCTGCATTCTGTTGGTTGGGAATCATATTATTAGAGAAACCCCAAAGTCTCTAGTGTAGCAGATAGAATCAAACAGTAGGCAGCTGTCTCGTCAACTCCCCCAGAGATCTCCATATGGAGAAAGGGATCAGTCTTTTACAGGTCACAGCTCTAAAAACTGATGTACTAAGAAGCTTGATATAAATCTGCTACCTCCTTCTCTGATTTAGAGCAGGAGAGTGTCGGATGGAGGGAAATGCAATTGAGCGAAGCCTTCTTCAGTCTGGTTCAGAAAGAAGGGAACTGACAAAGTTCCCCCAAACTCAGCTGTTTTCTTTTTTTCTGGGAAATATCTATTGATTGGAAATCTAATGCTCAGTTTAAAGGCTATCAGTTGTTACTGACTTTGCTATTACAAACTAGCTGTAAACTCTTGCATCACAGTCATTCTTAATAATCCATCTTCTTGCAGTTACAGCTTTGCATTGCTTTTTTGCAATCTTATATGAAAAATACACCTAGATAAATATTATTTCTAAATATATTGTCTATTTTCATCTGCTTCTGTCAAGAAGAAGAAAGGCCAGGCAACCTGAAGGACAGAGAGAAGGAAGCAAACTAGAAAAAGCAAGATATTTTGTCATAGAGTGCATCTACACTGCACCCTTAGCTTGAAATAAGGTACACAATTTGTGCTATGCAAATTGCGTATCTTATTTCGATTATTTTTCAAAATAGGCTATTTCAAAATTTGGCACGTCTACACAGTGCCAAAGTTAGAAATAAAACACTATTTTGAGACATCCCTTATCCCTTGTGCAACAAGGTTTACAGGGATGCCAAAATAGCATGTCCTCAATATTTTGCAAGAGCAGACAGGTTCAAAAGACGTGGGGTAGCTATTTTGGGATATGTCTGGTATCCTGAAATAGCACTGCAGTGTAGACGTATCTTTAGTTTCCTTCTTCCCCTCTCCCCATCAGCAATTTTAGTTAATTCAGGCATTTGTTAATTAACCTGAACTGACAGGAACTGAATCTTGATTGGTTCCTATAGGCATTATTGTAGTGTTAATAATTAGTAATAAAATGAGTTTAATGGTTTTATAATGACATTTAAGCAGGTAGCATGTGATTTTTACTTCATATTTTTTATGCACCAGTAGAAGTCAGACCTTCTGTTGATGATTCCTCAGAGTAAAATGCTGCATGAACAAATTGGCCCATAAGTAACATTACAACCTAGCAGACTTTTGCAGAGTATTTGTGTATCAACAGAAGGAGACATCTCTTTTGTCCACTTAGCTCACGGATGGCCAACCACTTAGAGAGTAAGAGCCAAAATAGCTGTGGATAGAGTGCAAAGAGCCACATATTATATATTTATTTTTATATATCTATATATATAGTACACAAAATATAGTGATAAAAATAACATCACAGGACATTTCGGTTCTGTGGTAGAATACCTGACAGAGTTATTTAGTCTGCTGATTGGCTACTAATGACCAGTTAATGATTTACTTATTGGCTCACATTCAGCACTAAGATACAGATTTAAACGTATACAACAGGCAAATGAAAATTAGTAATAGATGACAAATATTAACAGACCATTTATTAAAAAACAATAAAAAAGTCTCTAGTCACTTAAAAAAATTCACAGCTAGTCCATCGATCTTCAGAGAACTTGACAAGGAACAAACATCAAATTTAAAAAAAAAACTTTGAAAATATAGTAATATTCTCTCACTAAAAATAAGCATCCCCACCGTGTATTTTAAATTTAACAGTATTGCCCTATTATGTCCTGTGAGTTTTTTAAAATTAAAGTGAACTGAGAAGTAAACTAACACAATTTGAAGTGCCTGTTTCACTCCAAATTGTTGATCTCTGGTATGGTTTCCTCATTATTTTACTGATGAAAATTATGACTCTTTATAGTTCTAAAAATTCAGGTCTGTCCCAGACTGAAAATATGACAGGTTCAAAAACAATAAGGGAGAGACTCATATCTCAGAATAATTGCTTTAGCTTGGCAAACAATAGCCTTTGAATTTTCTTTAAAGAAATAGGCTACGTCTACACTGGCACCCTTTTCCGGAAATGCTTAAAACAGAACAGTTTTCCGTTATAAGTATTTCCGGAAAAAGCACATCTACATTGGCAGGATGCTTTTCCGGAAAAGCACTTTTTCCGGAAAAGTGTCCGTGCCAATGTAGACGCGCTTTTCCGCAAAAAAGCCCCGATCATCATTTTCGCGATCGGGGCTTTTTTGAGGAAAAGAAATCTGTGTTGTCTACACTGGCCCTTTTCCGGAACAGTTTTCCAGAAAAGGACTTCTGCCCGAATGGGAGCAGCATAGTTTTTCTGGAAAAGCACTGATGATTTTACAGTAGCTCGTCAGTGCTTTTCTGGAAATTCAAGGGGCCAGTGTAGACAGCTGGCAAGTTATTCCGGAAAAGCGGCTGATTTTCCAGAATAAGTGGCCAGTGTAGACACAGCCATACAGTGTAAACCAGGTACATGCTGATTCTTTTTTTGCCCTGGAATTTGAATATGACATCTGTGTTGGCTGCCTTATTTTGCATCCATGAAGACTTTGAGCTTAAGGTACTTCAGCCCCCCCTCCCCCTCCCCGCTCTAACCCAATCCCCCACCTTTCCTCCAGAGCCAGGCACCCTCAGCCCCCACACTCAAACCCAATGCCCTTCCCTCTCCCAGAGCCAGGCACCCTCAGCTTTCCTGCTGTAACCCAATGCACCCTCAGCCAGGCACCCTCAGCTTTCCTGCTGTAACCCAATGCATCCTCCACTCCCCCACAGCAAGGCACCCCCAGGCCTCCCACTCTAACCCAATGCCCCACCTCTCCCTCAGAGCCAAGCATCCCCAGCCCCCTCCCCCACTCTAATCCAATCCCCAACCCCTACCCCAAAGCCAGGCATCCCCAGCCCTCCTGCTCTAATCCAATGCTCCACCCCTCCCCCAGAGCCAGGCACCCCCAGTCCCCCTGCTCTAACCCAATGCCCTCCCCATCCCCCAGAGCCAGGCATCCCCAGCCTCCTCTCTCTAACTGAATGCCTGGATCTCACCGGAGCCGCTGCCACGAACGCCACGTGCTTCTCCCTCCAGGCACTGGGGCTCATGCACAGAGTGGCCTGCCGTGAGCAGTCCGGACGCATGGCTCCGAACTAGCAAAAGCCACATTTCTTTTGAGCTGCGGGTTGGCCACACCTGACTTAGCTAGTCACTAGATGTCAACCTTTTGAAAGTATTAAGGTTTCATCTACATAGGAGCTATTGGTAGCTTTTAATTTATCAAACTAAATATCATGACCAGATTTTCAAACTGTGTGTCTAAATTTAGGCTCCTAAAGTCACATTTAGGCACCTAAATTGAAGTGGCCTGATTTTCATAGGTATGGAACTGTTGGGGATTGGTGGGTACTCAGCATCTCTTAAAATCAGGCCATTTTCAGTTAGATGAATAATATTAGGCACCAATGTTGATAGCTGTGGAACATATTTAAAAAAAAATCTCAGTAACTAACTTCAGAAATAGTTGGAACTTTTTTGAATCTCCTGTTTCTTCTTTGAATATGTATTTGTGTGGATGCCACTTCAGTCTCATGTGCATGAAGCACATGCACACCGAAAGCCTTTTGAATGACAGTGTCCATTGGGGCATATCTGCGTGGACTCCTTCCCGAGTCCACAAAATGCAGAGTGGCTGCAAATGTCCCTCAGTTCTCTGAGGCACTTAGAATTCTAGATAAGGAAGACTCAGAAAAAGCAGGAGTTGAGGAGAGGTTGTAGGATCCACATGAATAACAACATCTTACAAAACTTCAATTACTATAAGATAAGTAACCAGTCTTTCTTCTTCAAGCATTATGTTCTATTCATTTTTAGGGGATGTTCTAAACATGGAATTTCTGTCCCATAGGTAATTCTGGTATGTCAACATTTATTCTGATCTCAAAATTAGACAAAACGTCAAAATATTGAAGATTTTTGCTTAACAACATTCTGCAAATATTCCGTTCATAACCTTTTGACATGAAAACTTTGTCATTTTCAAACAAAACAATGTTTCATTTTGAATTTACTTGTTTGAAAAAAAATAGAAAATAGTTTTTAAAAAAAAGAAAAAAAAATTTTTTAAAGAAAGCTACATTTTCTTGGAAAAAAAAAATCAGCCAAACAATTCTGACCAGTTCTACTTACTTGGCAGTATTTATGCAGCTTGTTTACTTTTTTTAGTTTAGTTCGGCCAGTGAAAGCAAACTGGTTACTTTTACCTTCTGGTTCTCACAGCTTAGCGAGATGTTGTGGTGTTTGGACTTTCAACACTGCAGAGAGCTATAGAAATAAAAATACATGTCATTGAAAAAAAGTCAGATTTGAATTTTTTTAACTCTCCCTTTATGTGCAATACATTGGGGGATTGTCCTGGGGAGGAGACTTGAAATTCTAGTCCAAATTTTGCATCTTTTTCCTGTATTGATTTTAAGGTATGAGTATTTGAGGATAATTAGAAACTATGGCCCCCAGTCCTGCAACTGAATCTGGCTAGTCAGGACTGGGGAACTTTCTTGGGGTCAGGGGCCGCTGATCTACAGAAAAATCAGTCACAGGCCACACACAAGAAGCAAAAAAAATAAAAAACAAACCCTCACTGACGTGGCCTCCAACTGAGAAGTAGAAAGACAATCCCCACATTCCCCTCACACACCAGAAACTGGTGGAGCCCAGGCCAGTAGATTATGTGCTCCAGCCTTGCGGGGGGCAGGGGAAAGGGAGGGGACTGGAGAGCCAGCACGGGCTATCCAGTGTTCTGGGGGGGGGGGGGGGGGGGGAGGGGAGAAGGGACGGAACTCTGAGCCTCAGGGGCCAGATATAGGCAAGCCAAGGGCTGCATCCGGTCTCCAGGCCTTTGGTTGCCAAGCCTTGGTCTAAGTGAACCATGGTGCCTGTGTGAAGACCTATTTCAGTGAGACTCTGTGGGCATAGGGTCCAATCACACAGATCTAATTAGAGGAAGCAAATGTGCAGAATGAAGAACTAGTGGATACTTTTATAAATACATTGAGGCAAAGGAATTATCGAAGGAAGGTTTAGGGTATCTGGTAAATTGGAGATAATACAAAAACCAGGAGGACGATGTGGAGAAGGCTAAAATGATCAATAGCTGCATTGCTGTCTTTTTTACAGAAGATGAAGAAGGTAGAAGACTCAGGAAGATGTATAATAACTGGAATCTAGAAATCTCAGAAATCAGAATTAAGAAGGATCAGTTACTCAAAAAGTACTTGGATTCCTATAAAAACTTATAGACTCCACTTGTGAATTTGCTACATAAGGACGTCCAGATCATTCCTTTTAAACACAGTAGTTTTAAATTGTCAAGACACAATTGAAACAAAATCCTCTCAAAAAATCTTTCAGGTACATGAAATCTGCCTCAGTTCTCCCATGTTTCAAACAGGGCTGGGTGAATAGCTTGTTGAACTTGTCCCATAGGACTCCTGCTCCTGTTGATAATAGTATTAATCTCCTAATATGGCCTAAAATTTTGTTTGTTCTTTGAATTATTCATCCTGCTCCTTTGAAGGCATGGAAATGGGATGTCCTTTGTAATCTGAGCAGTATCTCCCTGTTTGTTGCTGTGCTTGGTTTCAGAATCACAGGGCAGCTTTTGCTTTAAAAAAATTGTATATTTGTACCAGCCACATGCATTTCCTGGAAAGAATACTCCAGGCTCCTGATATGTATCCCTCTTGTGACTGACCCTGTTCTTTCCCGATTTAACACGTGACCTGAGCAAAATCTGGTTTCAAAGGTAAGTATTTACTTTTGAAACTTATATCCTTCAATGACTGTAGCTACTTTTTAGCGCCATCTGTTGGAATTTTTTCTCATCTAACTAGCTACTCCTATTTTTCTGAGGGGTAGCCATAGTAGTCTGTAATTGAAAAAAATTTAAAAAGAAGTGGGTTATGCCCACAAAAGCTCATGATATCATCTACATTTTTTTTAGTCTCTAAGGTGATGCAGGACTATTCATATCCTTCCTGGTATCTGAGCATTTGGAAACCTAAGTCTACAACAGTATACCAGATTAAAAGGAATAGCAAAGTGGTTGTCCCTAGTTTGGAGAAATGTCTGGTACGTGCAGTTACTGTGTGTTGTATCAATTATGTGTGCTAAGTACTGTGTGAAGAATACAAGGCTCAAAATACAATTTTTATAGGAAGTTTAAGAATTTTATTTTCCTTCCACTTCAGTTTTGTCCATTCAATTAATTTCAGGTACTTAACTTTGCATAGGTATGGACTGCCTCAGTACAAGACCCTGATAGTTCCTAACCTAGAATAATAGAATCATAGCGCTGGAAAGGACCTTGAGAGGTCACAGAGTCCAGTCCCCTACCCTCACGGCAGGACCAACCGCTGTCTAGATCATCCCTGACAGGTGTCTGTCTAACCTGCTATTAAATATCTCCAGTGATAGAGATTTTACAACTCTGCTAGGCAGTTTATTCCAGTGTTTAGCCACCCTGACAGTTAGGAAGTTTTTCCTAATGTCCAACCTAAACATCCTTTACTGCAATTTAAACCCATTACTTCTTGTTCTCTCCTCAGAGGCCAACGAGAACAATTTTCTCCCTCCTCCTTGTAACACCCTTTTAGATATTTGAAAACTGCTATCATGTCATAGGCTTTGCCTCAAGACTCCAGAGCAAGTTGTAATATCCCTCTTCCTGAATTAGGTTTTTTGCTCCTTTCATAACTAACCACTGTTGCTGTGTCACAGCCAAGGCAGAAAAAATATGAACATCTAATGGGACCCAAACTGATTGATAGGATGTTAGTGAATAAACAATAAACAGTGGTATGCAAAATGATAAAAAATCTACTGTGCAAAATCACTTTAAAACTACTCATGTGTTTGTAGGTTTTTAACCATAATTACACGGTTACTCACTAGCAATTGTCTTTGTCAGACGCCCAAGTTTAATTCCTATGATTATTGAATAATCTTTATTTCAACAACCAGACATGGCAAGAGGCATTAGTACAGCTGGGTCATTACCAATGTGGGTGGGTTGTTGCAAAGGGATGCTCTGTGATCCTGCTGCCATCATCATATGATCAGCTCAAACATTAGGGGTAAGTCTACAAAGCAGAATTATTTCAGAATAATTGATGTTATTTCAAAATAACAAAATGCACATCTACACAGCAAGCCATTATTTCAAAATAATGTTGAGATGGATGACTTCTTACTCCGACTCCTGTAACCCTCATTTCACAAGGGCTACGTCTAGACTGGCATGATTTTCCGCAAATGCTTTTAACGGAAAAGTTTTTCCGTTAAAAGCATTTCCGGAAAAGAGCATCTAGATTGGCACGGATGCTTTTCTGCAAAAGCACTTTTTGTGGAAAAGCGTCCATGCCAATCTAGACGTGGTTTTGCGCAAGAAAGCCCCGATCGCCATTTTTGCGATTGGGGCTTTTTTGCGCAAAACAATACCGCGTTGTCTCCAGTGGCCCTCTTGCACAAAAGCATTTGCACAAGAGAGCTTTTGCCCGAACGGCAGCAGCATAGCATTTCCGCAAGAATACTGACAATCTTACATGAGATCGTCAGTGTTCTTGTGGAAATTCAAGCGGCCAGTGTAGACGCAGCTAAGGAGTAAGAGAAGTTGACGGAAGAGTTTTCTTCCTTTGACTTCCTGCTGAGTAGACAGCTGAGTTAAGCTATTTTGACTTCAGCTATGCAGTTGACGTAGCTGAAGTTGCATAGTTTAATTCAACTTTTGCTCTGCTGTGTAGATGTGCTCTACGGGTATGTCTACACTGCATTCCTCTTTCGAGAGAGGAATGCAAATGCAGCTGAGCGAAATTGCAAATGAAGCACGGATTTGAATTTCCCGTGCTTCATTTGCATAATCACATCCAGGAGCTATTTCGAAATACCCTATTTCAAAAAAAGAAACGCTGTCTAGATGCAGTTATTTGGAAAGAAAACCCTTCTTTTGAAATTACCCTCAAGGTCCAAGGCCAGCAGTAATACCTACTGGTAATACTCTGGTTTATGTAACCCAGAAGCGAGAGTCCAGATTCTCTTTCCTAGAAGTTAAAATCTGAGGAGGCAGGGGAATGGAAAACGGAGCCAACCCTACTTCACTGGATTCCAAATCAGGGTCTACTTTGGGATCCTACTTGAAATCCTCTCAGGTTCATCAGTGGAACCCCTGCTGGCAGTGACTCGTCACCCTTGCACCCTGCAATTGAAGGGTCTGCAGCAGCTCAGCTGTAGGCCCAGGTCCTGGCTGGTTGGAGCTCTGGCAACTTCTATGAATGAGTCTACTGCACCCAACTACTCTCCTGCTCCATCCACTAAGATTCAGCTGAACTGCTCTCTTTTGAATATTCCCTCCCTTGGGAGCATGCCCAGCAGAGAGGGTATAGCTTCCTGTGTCCATAGCAGCTCCTTAACTCTTGTCTCATCAGTTATGGAGTTGCTACACCCTGTCACAGTGGATCAGGAATTTTGAGCAATCACAGAAACATCTGGCTTGCTGTTACTCTGGGCTTTGCCTTGCCTTGCCTTGTCTGCTATCTCCAGTCTCTGACCCCAGCTTGACGCTAGTCTATCAGTTCTGGCTCTAGTGATTGCTCTGATCCCTACTTGCTGATTATAGCCTTGTGGCTGTCCTTGATGGACCTCAGCCCAGCTGTGACTACTAACCCAGACTGCCTATATTCTGGTCCCTTTAGACAATTGCCTAAATGTCTCAAAAGGCTTTCCTATCCAGGGAGATTAGTGTCCTCCTTCTCCACGCCCTGTAAAGTTTCCATTGTAAAGGTTGAGTTAGATTCTACATTGAAATATGTCAGTGTATATGTTTAAAACAATTGCATTGCACTGGATTTTTGTTTGCTCCATGCTTATAACCCCTTTTTTTTATTTTACAATTTTGGACACACTGCTTACAACTGTTCTAGTTTTTTCAGTGTTGAGGAATCTATAATATCTAACTTTGGAAAAAATTGTAGCAGAGGCACTGAAGTAGAACTTATACATTTGAGTTCTTCTCCAAGCTTTGCCACAAACTTCCCGGCTGTGTCTACACTGGGCCACTTATCCCGGAAAAGCAGCTGCTTTTCCGGAATAATTTGAAAGCTGTCTACGCTGGTTGCTTGCTTTTCCGGAAAAGCAATGACGATCTACTGTAAAATTGTCAGTGCTTTTCCGGAAAAACTATGCTGCTCCCGCTCAGGCAAAAGTCCTTTTTCTGGAAAACTATTCCGGAAAAGGGCAAGTGTAGACAGCACAGTAGTCTTTTCCGCAAAAAAGCCCCGATTGCGAAAATGGTGATCGGGGCTTTTTTCCGGAAAAGCGCATCTACATTGGCCACGGACGCTTTTCTGGAAAGAGTGCTTTTCCGGAAAAGCATCCTGCCAATGTAGACGCTCTTTTTCCGGAAATACTTATAACGGAAAACTGTTCCGTTTTAAGCATTTCTGAAAAAAGGTGCCAATGTAGACACAGCCCCCATGTAAGATAGGACAAGTCTACTAAACCCACATGCTGTGTCTACACTGGGCCACTTATTCCGGAAAATCAGCTGCTTTTCCGGAATAAGCTGCGAGCTGTCTACACTGGCCCTTGAATTTCCGGAAAAGCACTGATGATCTACTGTAAGAAATCAGCTGCTTTTCCGGAAAAAATATGCTGCTCCCGCTCAGGCAAAAGTCCTTTTTCCGGAAAACTATTCCGGAAAAGGGCCAGTGTAGACAGCACAGTAGTCTTTTCCGCAAAAAAAGCCCCGATCGTGAAAATGGTGATCGGGGCTTTTTTCCGGAAAAGCGCATCTACATTGGCCACGGACGCTTTTCCGGAAAAAGGGCTTTTCCGGAAAAACATCCTGCCAATGTAGACGCTCTTTTTCCGGAAATACTTATAACGGAAAACTGTTCCGTTTTAAGCATTTCTGGAAAATCATGCCAGTGTAGATGTAGCCCCTGTTTTCTCTCTGCCAAAGAGTAAAAGAGATAAGGATTTCCTACCTTGCAGTGTTGTTGGGAGGATAAATTCATGAATGCATGTGAAGTGCTCAGATACTATGGGACTATTAGTTTTTCTCAAAGGTAATTGTAATAGATTCTCCCCTTGTACACGGGGGAGATGGCTTGTTTTTATTTCATGGCTTCTTTTCCTACCAAATGGAGGTGATTTGAGGCACCTGGCCATTGGACCTCAGTTGTGGGTAGGTGTATGGTACTGAGATATGGTGATTTAATAGTGTGGTGATTTGGAATCAGCATTTTCCAAACCTGATCACACACAGAGCAGAGATTCAAGGAGGGCTGAATCTGTTAATTACTATTACTGCTGTCTGACAATACAAATGAAAGGCAGTATTTCCTTTGTAAGACATAATAAAATAGATACTGACTAGTTTTCCTTTATATAGGGGCAAGCAGTTATCCTTTGGGCTGAAAATTATTCAGTGAATAATCATGATCAAAGGCCTATTATGGCTCACTTTTTTTCTACCCCCATGAGAAATAGTGGTGCGGGTTTTTTTTTTTTCTACTATAGATTCAAACGCTAATCAATATTTCTGTAACACAAGTACATTGTTCTGATTAGAATGCTCACTGCCTAGGCACTTCGATGTAGCCTGCTCTCTTTGAAACCCTGCCTTTTTTCTGACTTCACTTCCTGAATCCGTTGACAAGGCTCGCTGCCAAGCAAAATACATGTCCACAATGCTGTTGTTTGCAAAAATACTCCTTTGCCAGTACAGCTAGGGCAACAAAAAGTTTCTCTCTAAACCTCTGAGAACTGACTGTCTCATACTGGCAAGAAATGGTATATATTAGACGACATGCAATCTCAACATTTAAGCAAATATTAAATTGCTGTATTTTTTCTTCACATCTTCCCTTATACTTGTGTCTAGTGATTATTGTGTGATCTAAAAAGCAGGATTAGATTAACATTTAGCAGAAGTGAATCAATGCAGTGACAATAGATTTGCAATACGAGAGCCTTTTCTCAAAATGGACCATGCCTCTGCATACCCTGTAAGCTTGACCTACCTGCAGTACCTTGGCATCTCAACACAAACCAAGACAAATTGGGAGAGTTTAATACACTGTCCATCCCCTATTTTTCCCTTGGGTTCCCCTGTGAGCCTGCCTGCTAGGATGGCTGTTAGGCCCAGGTCCTCAAATGATTTGTGGAAATCAGTGGAAACTAGAGCTATGTCTACACTGGCCCATCTTGCGCAACAACATATACAAATGAGGCACGGTGATGAATATTGCTACACCTCATTTGCATACTTAATGAGCCACCATTTTTGCACAAGGGACTTTTGCGCAAGAAGGAACAGTCTACACTGCGGCTGCGTCTAGACTGGCATGATTTTGCACAAATACTTTTAATGGAAAAGTTTTTCCGTTAAAAGTATTTGCGCAAGAGAGCGTCTATACTGGCATGTGCCTTTGCGCAAAAGAATACTTGCGCAAGAGGGCTTATCCCTGAGCGGCAGCATCGGAGTATTTGCGCAACAACCACTGATTTTGTACAGTACAAAGTCAGTGTTCTTGCACAAATACTCGTGGCCAGTGTAGAGAGGCGGCAAGATTTTGCGCAAAAGCAGCCACTTTTGCGCAAAATCTTGCCAGTGTAGACGCAGCCTGCTCCTTCTTGCGCAAAACCCCTCTTGTACAAGAGCCATTTTGCCTGAAAATAAGCAGCAGAACGGCTCTTGTGCAAGAGGGGGTTTTTGTGCAATGCGCAGTGTAGACTGCTCCTTCTTGCGCAAAAGCCCCTTGCACAAAATGGCACCTCATTAAGTATGCAAATGAGGTGCAATATTCATCACACACTTCATTTGCATATGTTTTTGCACAAGACTGTAGCCTAGGAGTCTAAACCCCTTTGAGGATCTGGGCCTCTTGTGACAACTGTGATAATGAATTTGTGATATGCACACCTGTGTGTCAAACTGGACTGAAGGGAATTGGTCTACAGCTATCCAACCCTGAACATATTCTTTCTGGTTTTGTTATTACTTATGAGATGGCACAGACCATAACTGCAACATTAAGTGTGTGGGGCATGGTGTCTAATTAAAATATAATTTTGGAATGATCTAGTCAGGAGATAAAAATTTACATGTTTAGGTAAAAGACTCATTAGTAGGATCTCCTCCTTAGCACAGCACTGTCAGGAGTTAAACCCATACCTTTGCAGTAATTCATCTTCTTGCCCTGCTTATTTTGCTAGTTGGCACTTGTTAAAAGTTCCTGCAAAGTCACACCCAGCAATGCTGTGTATCACCCTTCTACTTTCTATTCCTACATATGGTCAAAATGAACTTACCTTCCGGATTGCTGACATCAACAAAATGTACTCTTGGCAAACTACAGCATCCTCCCAGTAACCCTTTGTTTGGTGTTTGTTACAATTTTATGTATTCAATAGTAGCAAATAAAAACTAATAACCTCCACTACCAGTACATATATAATAAGGAAAAAATACTATATTAGAAGTTGAAACACTCCATCATGCATATGATTTTGATACCCAAGGATCTATAATATGGACACAAAGCCCCCAAAATATGTGTATGCTACAAGGAAACAGATATCCTGAGCTCAAGTAGTTGCAAAAAGTTTGTGTCAAAGTTTCACTGCCACTTAATACCAGTATATATATTATGTAGTTTCATTCTGAGATACTAAGCAAGACTGTCACCTTATTTTATAGTCTATTTACTTGTATTTTAACTTATAGGTAAAACTTTCAGGCTTACTAGTCTAAAAAATAATTTACCAGAACTATAATATATGTAATTAGTGATTTAAAATTTCTGCCTCTCCTTTTATAACATATGTTTCGTCTTGCAGTTCTAAAAATCATTCTAAATACATTTATATAAACCAGACAGACAATTTAATTGGATCCAGAGCCAGTAAATTGAAAATCCTGAATTATTTTACCAAAAACATGGGCTTATTTCAGATGAGTTGACTTGTCTAAACTGCTGCTTGTTTTCATTCTGTCCTCAAAAGTGGTCTCATACTTCCATTATTTAAATGCAAACTGAAAATGACAGGTAAATTGTCAATTTCCTTTTTTTGTCCTTCCTGAATGTCTTCCTTTTTTATTTACATTCTTTCAATTTATAGTTACATATGTTCTCCATTATATTAAAACTCCCCAGTTTACATATTGGTAAATACATTTTAATATTCAAATGTCTAAAAGGGTAAAGATTTCAACATAGGGAAAGGGATTACAGAATTTTATTGTGACAGCAAGTATTCATGAACAAAGACCACCTCTTATTTCTGAATAATTAGACAGTACTGAAGGATACCTTTTTGTTAAATTTCCTACCTAAAATATGGTGTTGGGGATATTATTTTAATAAGTAATATGAAATAGTTACAGTTCAGACTAGTATAGGACAGGGCAAGTTGATGCAAATAGCAAACCCCCCCAAACTGCTTAATTTTTAAAGCTATTGTCTATATTGTGATATGGGATTATGACAGGCAAGCCAATCTGAACTAAATCCATAAAACACTTAAAATACATACATTATTTGCTGTTCATGTTACAGGGTATGGTTTATCTTTTCACTTGAACACATTCTCCAGAACGTGTCTTCTTGTTACAGTATAAGTTAAACATTCTCTACCACTGAGAGTTCAGCATGTGTGATACGAGTCCTGATTTAGGTACTGGTAAAAAAGGAGGGGGAGGGAGGGAAGAGGGGAAGGAAATGCATTATTAATGCTTTTATATTTTCTTAAATATAATAGAACCTTTCTGGACTTTTTTCAGAAACATAAAAAATTATATACTTTATTACAAATGGTAAATTCAGAGTGCTCAAAAACCCTCATTTACAAACATTACTGGACAGAACACAAACATAAAAATAATTTACAAAGTCATGAAGTTGTTTATTGACATTAATCAGCTTTCATAAAATAAAAAAAATGTACATACACAATTTACTTGAAGGCAGGCAGTATATTTGTTTTTATCAGCCTCCCACAAACCTCCCTCCCATTTGTGTTTTCTTTAAGAGTATTACAGAAAGCAACCTACAGTCTCTATTGCAGTTTAACCTTTAATACTGAATGATCATCGAATGTTAGGTCCATGCAGGTCTTGGTCAATATTAAACAAAGATCTGATGTATCATCTGAGCAGGAACAGCACTTCTCAGAGTGGTGCTGTTTTGCTACTAGCTCTGTTGAAGGCTCGCCAGTCTTTCCACACATGTACTTTGTGGGGTGCAAGCAGGACTCAATGCCTCTCAAGCCTTTACCATTAGCTTTATGAATCTGCCACTTGTTATGGGTTTGTTTTTTCTGTTGCTCTACTGCAACATCATAGATTTTTCACCCCAAGTCAGTATCTTCAAAATGTTTGCAACTGTTGTGTTAGCATTAGTTGGCACCCACTGTTGACATGGTTCATGACCTTCTGCTTAAGCTGTGCAACCTGTTCTCTGAGCATGTTGGCAGTGGATGCCAGTTCTGAGTTCTGGGCTTTCAAAGTTTTCACTTTTTCTTCCAATCTGGCAATCCTTTCCAACTTCCTTTTCCGGCATTTGGAGGCTGCAATTCTGTTTCTCATGCGCTTCCTCTCAGCCTTGATCCTCTCCTGTGACTCCATATCAATGGGGGACAGTGGAGGAGTCTCTCCTGGCATTTCAGGTACAGTTTGAGGTTCTTCTTTCAGAGCTTGGAGCCTGGGATGCTGCACTGGCATCTGTGGATTAATGTGATGCTGAGGTGGGTAGCCCATGTTGTTTGCATTGTAGTTAGGTGCTGTGCTGAGTGCGCTAGGGTTAAAGTTGCTGAGATTAGCATACACTGGAGGTTCGCTGTGCAAACTGGTGTTGAAACCATTGTTGCCAGCCATAGATGAAACAGGTGTCATACCACTGCTAACTGGTTGGGCAGCAGTTGTAACACTGGGCATCGTATTCTGATTGTGTAGCTCTGCCAGAGCTCTCACAAAACCTTCAGCAAACCCTTCTTGCTCATCAGTAACATTTTTGGGACACAGAAACTGTGTTGGGGTGGGAGTAGTGGTGATCAAGCCATTGCTGGACTGGATGATTAGCCTTTCCAGTTCAGGAGATGCCAGCTTCAGGAGACCAACATCTGGGGAGGTAAGAATATCAGCATTCTTGTTCCTGAGGTGGGGCTTCAGGTTGCTGGCAGGATCAGCCAGATTTAGTGTCATATTCTGCTTCAGGACTTTAGGGTTATTATATCCATAACCACCACTTTCTGGCTGTACAAAGGTAGCATTTAGGGCATCATCGTAGAATGTAGGTTCCATCTTTGCAGTCATAGAACACAGTCCACCAAACTGTCTTTGAAGCAGTTACAATTAAGCAGGGAGAAACTCGTTTGCTTGCCAAGTCCCGTTCAAAGCAAGTTCACCTTTTTCAATACAAAACGGCAACGGTGTAACTCAACAACGAAAAAGCTTTGGAAAAGTAACGATCGGCTCGAGTCTTACTTTTTCTTTTTATCCCCCAGGGCAGCGGCTGGCGGGTCTTTCCCCGTTTCTTCCGCGGGTCAGGACTCAACTTTTTTCAAACCACAACAAGCGAGTCAGCCTGAGCGCGGAGTCGCAGCCGCGCTGGTGTCAAGTTCTTGTGGTGTCTGGGACGGCGCTGCGCGGCGAGGAACGGAGCAGAAATCCAGCCTCGCTCTAGTTTCACTCCGGAGTAAGTGTCCGACAGGCAGGTTCCCCTCCGGATCGCGCGGGGTGGGAGGCTCAGAAACCCAGGCTCTCGGCTGCCCTCTTCTCCCGCTGCGAGGGTGCCTGGGGCGCCCGGCGCTTGCAGCCCCTGGGGCGGGCTGTCCCAGCCGCGGCTCGCCGCGCCGCACCCCCGAGCTGTCCCAAGGACTTTTCCACGGGCGGCCGCTGTCTCGGCTTCCAGCTCCGCCCGCCGCGGCGACCACGTTTCCCGCGGCTGCGCTGGCCGGGTCCCCGCCGCAACCCGAGGCACTTAACCGCGCGCGCTGCCGTGCCCGCCTCTCGCGCTGGGCGCCGCCGCCGCTGCTAGTGCTGCTGCTGCTGCCCTGGTGCCTGCCGCACACTCTGAGCCCTTTCCCGGCCTGCAGCCCAACACTTATCAGCGAGCAGTAACCCACCAAAAATAGCCCATGATGTCACCCCGCGGCCTTCCCATTGGCTGCGGCGGCACCTCAGGGGGGTGGCGGGCCGCTGGCCCGGCCTGTTGCAAAGGAGCCGGTCTCCATGGTCACCCCACCCCTAGAAGCTTCTCAGCTCCCTCGCAGGGCACTGTGGGATGAGGTAATGCTTGTGCTCACCGCGGGGCATTGTGGGCTGACGTATTGTTTTTGAATCTCTGGTTACCCGCTGAAGAGCGCTTGGACGCGCGGGGTTGGGAAGGGGGAGCCTCCTTAATAGGCAGCAAGCACCAAGTTGTGGACGGAGGGGGGGTGGGAAAGGCACACAGACCGACCTGCTCCCTGGACACGGGGTGGCTAGTGAGTTTTTAATCAATCCTACTGCTTGAGTCTTCACGGTTCAGTCTGCCAGCAGGGGGCTGGGTGCATCGAGGGCCTCGCGTCGGGGCTCGCTTTAGGCTGCATTCTGACTCCCCCTCCCCCCCCGTGGGGTGGTACGGTCCTTAAGGTGGCACTGACGTCTGGGCGCAGCCGTAGGCTGGGGACAGCTTAGGGATGACCCTGAGCCGCACGTGATTCTTCCCCTCCCTGCTGGGGCCGGCCGGCAGCGCTGCCCAGCGCCGGGGGAGCGCCGCTTGGCTCCGACGGGGGCAGCCGCTGTCGCTTGGGGAGGGGAGGCGCCTGCTCGGGAAGCAGCGGCTGAGATACGCGATCGGGGTCCTGCTACGGGCCCGAGCTCTCCGGGCTCCCGCCTCCCGCATTCAAACCTTGGCAGCTCCCGCCTGGCACCTGCGGAGCGTGGACGGGGCGGAGCCCACGTGGCTCCTTTGGCAAGCGGGAGCCGCGCCTGCCTCGCTGGCGGGGGCGTGCTGCTGGCGACGTGCCAGGGCTTCTCCCCACCCTGCGACCTTACCCTCTGCAAAGTGCTGCGCCTCTTGGGATGCGGCAGCGCTCCGGGAAACGCGGGAAAAAAGTGTCCTCGCCCTCCCACGGAGCGACCCCACCCCCGCCAATGCTCTGCCGCTCTTGGCAGGTGCTGCACATTGCTACCCAGACAGGGCTGCCTCCTCCCGACCAGTCTCACTAGTTTGTGGGGAGGCAGCGTTTGTGAATATCTATAAAGCTCTTTGCAAATAAGGCAGCGCTGAGATGTCACCACCGCTGAGGTGGGAGGGAGCAGCTGCTTAACACCACCCGGCGCACGGGTACGGGGCAAGAAGCTGGAAGACTATTATATCATATTCTGCCGAGCAGAAACACGTGGCCAACGCTCCTAACAAGTAAAGCAATTATAAAAGTTACGTAGATCAAATTATCTGGTGGTGTAAATCGACGCACTTCTATGGAACTTTGCCAGTGTACTCCAGAAGAGAATGTGGCCATCCTGTTAAATCACGTCTTAAATGCAAAACGGACTGTTATTTCATGGATTAAACAAGTACTTGAAAAAGGGAAACATTCTAGGATTTTTTTGTTCTTGTTCCAGACATAACAATTGGTTAAATTTTCAAATGGGATTAAAAAGAAATACAAACCCAAAGCAGAAGTAAACATCATAGTCCATTAGTTTTCTAAATGATCTCCCAGTTTCTTCTTTCCATTTGACATTTTTTTTCTAGTGTCCTCCACTTGAATTTGAGTAGTATATTAACTTGCAAAAGAGCTAGTACTGCCGGTTTTGGAAAGTAATTGGTGTACAGAGAACAAGTGTACACTTTGTAGCATCTGGAGTAATAGTTCCTAGTGTGAAATTCTAAACTCACACCTGAATATATTGCCTATTATTCTCTATGTCTTGCCATAGTACATGTAACCAAGATATTCCTGTGTTCCAGAAAAGTTAAAATGTGTGCTAGCATGCAGCCAGAATTCCAACTGTTAAATAGCTTAACAAATCAGAAGTGTCATTGCATATACATTTGTCTCGAAATCTGTTATCAGCCTGTTCGATGCTAGACACACTCAGGCTGCATCTACACTGGCATGATTTTGCGCAAATACTTTTAACGGAAAAGTTTTGCCGTTAAAAGTATTTGCACTAGAGAGCATCTATACTGGCATGTGCTTTTGCACAAAAGATTTGCTTTTGCACAGAAGCATCCGTGCCAGTGTAGATGCTCTCTTGCGCAAGAAAGCTCTGATGGCCATTTTAGCCATCGGGCTTTCTTGCGCAAGAAATTGATGTTGCCCGTCTACACTGGCCTCTTGCGCAAGTACACTTGTGCAAGAGGACTTATCCCTGAGCGGGAACGGGAGCCCTGATTTTGTACATTACATTAGTGTTCTTGCGCTGATACTCCCAGCCAGTGTAGACAGGCAGCAAGATTTTGCCAATATAGACACAGCCTAATTGTTTAATTTAATGTTAACGGCTCCCTGCTTCATCAAAATTACACTCAAGATGTTACAAATAAACTTATATTTCATAAAGATACATTTCAAAGTTTTCATTTGTCTGTTTAACAATGGGAAATGTTTAATTTTACTCACTACCAGCTCTGATGCTATTGTAATCTTTTGTGTCAAAGTACAATTATCAAATTTTTAAAGGTTTTTTTTTTACAGTGGATATTATTCTGGTAAAAGGAAGAGTGTGAGCTTAAAACACTAGTTATTCTGAAATAATTCCCTTTGTGGACACTTATTTCAGAATAAGAACACCTTGTTTGCATTTGCTTAACCCATTGTTAAATTAAACCAGAGAAAGGCCGAGATTGTCAAAGGTTTTTAAGTGCCTAAGTCCCTTTGAAATTTATAGAAATTAGGTACCTAGATATAGCTAAGGGTTTGGGCTAAAGGCACGTTAAAGGTGTGTCTATTCTGGAATTAGAGGATTTGGATGGGGATTTATTGCAAAACAGATATTCCAGTCAATTTTCCTCACGTAGATAAGCTCTAAATCTTAACAGTGTTAAATAAGATTGCAGTAATCTTGAATTTGTCCAGAAACACTATATTTATGTATATAACTACTTGGGTATTAACAAATTAACATTACACACCCAAGTTAAGATGTAATGCCAAAAAAAAAAAAAAAGGAAGTCAATGTACCATTCAGGCCTCTTTTTAGTCAACTTTATGTGTATGAACTGAAAAACAGATTATTGCTCCATTCGGGTCTGTTCCAACAGCCCTGTTGTCAACACAAGTTTTCCATTGATTCAGTGAGTATTGGAGTGGGTTGCTAGTATACTGTTGTGTAGAATTTTTTTTCATGTTTTTTCACCCACTTTGCTGCAGGCAGGCTTTGACTTCCTTCCTGTCACAAAGGTGGAGTTTCAGAAATGGACGGGGTCAAAGTAGGTCATTCCAGTTTCACTGGGAACAAGTTGCTGCCATGGCCTATTGCTAGGGCAGATAGTCATCAAACATTAATTATGTTAACTGATACTCACTTAGAGGGTATTTGGGAAATTGAGCAACAGACAGTCAAGCTGGTCATAAATGCTGAGTATACATGGACAGCTTTGAAACCAAAGAAAATGTGACTTTGTTTCTTGGCTGTCTGTTTCTTCCTGCTTTTTCAACCAAGCCTAAATATCATTCATCTGAAATGAATGATGGCTGTCTGCTCAGTGTAAGATTGAGAATCTTGGTTTAGCACCCAGCAGACAAACTGAGATTCATTCAGTAGTATGAAACTGAAGAGTCTGTGTGCACTCCAGCTGGGATTGTACCTCGCTGTTCTGTTAGGGTGCATATACACAACAGGGCTTAACTCAAAATAAGTTACGCAAATTGACCTACGTCAATTACATAGCTTATTTTGAAATTTGGAACATCTACACAGCACTTATTTCGAAATAGAGCACTTCCTCCGACTTCCTTTACTCCTTGTACGATGAGTGTCACAGGAGTCAGAGTAAAAAGTCCTCCAGCTTGACAATATTTCGATATTATTTCGAAATAACTGCCTGCTGAGTAAACGCTAGTTATTTCAAAATAATGTTGCTGTGTAGACGTACCCATAGACAGACACATACTAGCTCTGCTCAAGCTAGTGTGCTAAACATAGCAATGTGAAGGGTGTGGCACAGATAGCAACACAGGTTAGCCGCCCATAAAAAAGTCCATCCTTGAGAGTCCATACTCAGTGGCTAGTCCAACCCTTTGCCTGTGTCACGCAATCCATACTTATTTTTGTGCACTAGCATGAGCAGAACATGTACATAGCTATTTACCTGGACATGGAGACACATTCACTCTTACAATGTAGACATACTTTCAGAAAAGGTGAATCTGCCCTATTGGTGCAGAGATTTTGAGTCTCCATGGCCATGAGAGCTTGGAATGGTAGATGACTAGATTCCTGAATCAGCTATTACTTTAGCACTCTTTAGCCCCTTCCTGATCTCATGAAATAACTAGTGTAGTGAGATGAAAAAACACTTAGGGCATGTTTACAATAGGAAATTATTTTGAAATAACTAAATTTGAAATATCCCCCAAAATAACTATTTTGAAATAAGCTTATTCCCCGAGGAAAGCAGGAGTTGTTATTTCAAAATAACCAGCCCCTTATTTTGAAATAAGGGGAGTTATTTTGAAATAATTCCCTAGTGTAAACCGGGGCTTACTGAGCCATTTGTGAGAAGGAACTGGAAATTAACTGTTTATTTCCATTGATGCGGCAGGTAGATGCCTTGACTAACGATAATACAGATTTTCATTTCAAGAGTTCTGTAATCCATCAATACAGGGCTGCAAGAAGCAAACAGATTATCTCAATAATTAAATGGCCTTTTGAGGGATAAATTAAAATTTCTCATACACATAATCTTTATGTGAATTATATTTGGTCTCAAGAAAAAAATGAATCAATTACTGTTTTCATTCTTATAGTGAACACTTTTTTTTTGGCAACACTTTGCAGAAGGAGTCAGAAAACTTAAATATACAGCAAGGCTGTGTCTACACTGGCATGAATTTCCGGAAATGCTTAAAACGGAATACTATTCCATTTTCAGTTTTTCCGGAAAAGGAGCGTCTACATTGGCAGGCTGTTTTTCCGGAAAAGCCCTTTTTCCGGAAAAGCGTCTGTGGCCAATGTAGACGTGCTTTCCGGAAAAGAGCCCCGATCGCCATTTTCGCGATCGGGGCTTTTTTCCAGAAAAGACTACTGTGCTGTCTACACTGGCCCTTTTCCAGAACAGTGTTCCGGAATAAGGACTTATGCCCGAGCGGGAGCAGAATAGTTTTTCCAGAATAGTGGCTGATTTTGTACAGTAGAGCGTCGTTGCTTTTCCGGAAATTCAAGGGCCAGTGTAGACAGCTCGCAGCTTATTCCGGAAAAGCGGCTGATTTTCCAGAATAAGTGGCCCAGTGTAGACACAGCCCATAAGTTTAAACATTTATACAGGCAGTCCCCGGGTTACATGGATCCGACTTACATCGGATCCCTACTTACAAACGGGATGAGGCAACCCCGCACTAGCTGCTTCCTCCCAGCAGACCAGGGAGACGCGAAGCTAGCGGCCCCCCCAGCAGACCAGGGAGACGCGGAGCGGCTTTTCTCAGCAGACACCTCAGCTTGAGAATAAAGACTGAGGGAAGTGAGGTGTGGGAGAATAAAACTGAGCTCTGGAGAAATGTTTGGCTAGAGTTTCCCGTACAATATGTACCAGTTCTGACTTACATACAAATTCAACTTAAGAACAAACCTACAGTCCCTATCTTGTACGTAACCCGGGGACTGCCTGTAATTCAGTTGAAATACTGTGTGATTTCATCAGTAATTGCCAGCCATCTCCTGAGCTTTGGATTTATTTTGTTCACCATTTGAAAAGGCATAAACAGTAGTCTCAACTCCAGTTGCAAGGGAAACAGTACTTGTGGAATAAAATACCCCCTTCTTGTGACATGCCTAAAATAAGAAATCTACATTCAAACTGTCTTTTTTTATTTTTCACACATCTTTCTACATTACTATAGGAGCTTTGAGAATACTTTTTTTCCTTGCCTCACACCTTTAACCCTGAAGCTTTGTTCTTTACTACCATCCTTCAAGAGGAGTAAGATTGGGAAACACTGGATCTTCTCAAGCTGTACCTTAGATGAGTGAAGACTGCAACTGATAGATGAAGTCAGGTCTCCTATAAAGCAGGACAGAATGCTATTCCCAGTCTTTGCATTTGAAAAGGACCTATAAAATGGTGGTTTATCGGAATTACAAATACTAGTAGATTAGAGAGACAAGATGAGTGAGGTAATAGCTTTTATTGGACTAACTTCTGTTGGTGAGAGAGACAATCTCTCTTGGTGAAACAGAAGAGCTCAGTGTAAGCTCATAAGCTTATCTCTGTCACCAACAGAAGTTTGTCCAATAAAAGATTACCTCCCTCACCTTGTTTCTTTAATATCCTGGGACCAACACATTTACAACAACACTGCAAACATTTGTAAATGGTTATCCTCCATCCCCTATTAGTCATCACTTAGCCAAGCTGTTTATATATATCCCTTTTAATCTTGCTTCTTGTCAAGGGATGGTACTTAGTCCTGCTGTGAAGGCAGGGGACTGGACTCAATGACCTTTCATGGTCCCTTCCAGTTCTAGGAGATCTCCATTAATTAAAAAAAAATCCCTTTAGGCTATTCCAGTCTTCTCACCCCATCATTTGAATTGACCACTGAATTTGCTCCAAATGATATATTAATGAAATGGAGGAAAATGATAGGTGAGAGAGACATGCCTGTGAATGATGGAGGAGGGGCAAAACCTTTTGCGTTATCCCTCGTCCAGAACAGCAATCACTGGTCTAGGTCACTTGCCTTACCATGACTGATCACTACCCCTGCCAACATCAGTCATGGTAAGGCAAGTAACCTAAACCGGTGGTTTCCAAACTACGAGTTGCAGGCCAGTATTGGGTCGTGGAATGTCAGGCACTGGGTCTCATTGCTTCAGGGTAAAGAGGTGACTAGTGGGGGTGCTAAGCAGGCTACCTGCCTGTCCTGGCATTGCAGACTGTGTTATGTACCTGTGGAGAGATCCGGGGGGGGAGAGCACACGGGGCTCCATGCATTGCCTCTGTCTGAGGACTAGCTCTGCACTCCCATTGGCTGGGAACCTGCTTCTGGAGAGGCTGGAAACCTTCCTTAGCAGAAGCACTCCCCTCCTTCCTCCCCTCCTCCCCCCTGCTGCACCACAAAGCCTCTCAAGGTAAGCCGCTCCTGCCAGAGCCCCCTCCTACAAGACATAGCTCTCATCCTCAGCCCCACCCTGGAGTCCACACTCTAGTCAAATTATATTGAGTCATGGGCATCAACAATTTTCTTCAACTGGGTCATGAGAAAACAAGTTTGAAAACCACTGATCTAGGCTATACCGAGGAGGAGTGAGGAAGTAGAAGAAAAAATCATTGAAAACAGTTTTTTCCCCAAGTATTTTGTGCAAATAATTGGAGCCTATATTATTTATATTTAACAATTAGAAGGAGAGGATTGCAATGGTTATCTCTAGAGTTGAACAAATAATAGTATTTACAAACTGTTGAGTCTCCCTATCAACTATTACATAACATTATTCACAAATATTTTCTCCCTTCCTGTCTAGCTCTATTGATGATTGAACAATCACCAAATATATAATGGGGAATATTTTTGTCAGTCACCTTATTATTATTTTACAACTAGCTATCATTGCATAATATCCCTTCATCAATATACTGGCTTGGTGAAAATTAACTGCTATTGTGAATTATTAGAGGTGAGTGCAAGGCAAAAATCTTGGACTTTAACTTCGCCAACCAGGCTATTCCAGTTCTGAATAGCAGAGCTTTACTCCATCTCTTGTTTATTATTTCTGTAGTACCAGAAATGTGCCTCATAGGTGACTTGTGGTAGCACTTGGGAATTGCACCACCCCTGCCAACATTTTAATTGCAAAATGGGATGCCCCCCATATGTCCTCTCTCTGCCCCTTGGGGTGGCCCTCCCTGCACCACTTTCCCTGCACACCAGTAGTTCCCGGTGTTTATGGTCCTTTATGAAACACACAGCTGGACAAAGTCATTGTGGGGTAGAGCTTACAGTTGGGGATAGATGCACTAGAAAGTAAGGCTGGAGAAGTGACAGTTGATTCGCAGCGGGAGTCCAGAAAAAGAAGCAGGTTTAAAGGTGAGATAATAAGGGGGAGCAGGAGGATATGTGACATATGGGAAACAGAAGGCAGTTTTCAGCATGGAGGGCAGTCTGTAGGCAGCATGAAAATAAAGTTTATTTTTTATAACACAAATAGAAATATACAAATACGGAGGAGGGAGCAGATGAATACACAGCCTTGAAAGATACTTAACAGGCTTGGGGGAAATGAACAACTCTGGAACTTTATTCAGGCTTGACTGAATTCCATTTCCATTGTAGAGTACCAAGGTTCATAAACACTGTTGTGTCTCAAGGTCTGGCTTGTTAACATTTCCAGAAAGTTTGTTTCAATGGCACATTTTTCTCCATAAGTAATGGCAACAAATACTATTGATTTTTATTTATTTGTTATGACTGAAAACTTCAGACTAATGAGGGCTAACAATTTAGAGCCCTTGATAAGATAACCTTCCTTTTCAAAGCCATTTGATTATGACCCCCCAAAAGACTTTGGAATGCTTGTATTTTTAATTAATAAACAACCTGGCTTCCGCTCAAAACTGAAACCTCACACTATATCAGCAGCTGTTGGAGCAGCAGGGCTCTTGGCAAAGAAGAAAAAGATGGAGAGTCTGCAGATAGCACAGGAAAGGAAGTGAATCTGTGTGAGACCCGAAAAGCACAAGCGTAAAGGGCCGTGTAGCTCTGGGAACTTGTAATGAGCTTTGGAGCCTTTCATCAATAGGTTATGGGTTCAAATGTGGACCCCGGTTGATACTGAAAACCATTATTCATTACAGCTGTAAAGTGTCCTATGCTAAATTAAGTAGGTGGTGCTCTCAATCTAACTTTTAAAGGATTCATGTCCACACTGCAAAAGTGCATCGAAAAAGTGATGAGCTTTTGCGAAAGAGAGCGTCCAGATTGCATGGACGCTCTCTTGAAAGGAAACTCTGATTGCTATTTACAGAATGGCCACCAGGTCACCTGTGCTTTTTTTGATTGCCTTTTTTTGCACAAAAAAGCCCTGTGCCCTGTCCACACACACCTTTTTGTGCAAGAGCTCTTGCGCAAAAAGGAGTTATTCTTTGTGGAAGGAGGAATACCCACACCAGAAAAATCCCTCTGTTCTTTTGTTTTACTTGCGCAAAAATACACTTGAGGTGTGGAAGCTCCGTGAGTTTTTGCGCAAAAACTCTGTAGTGTAGACTTAGTCTGAGAGAATGTAAACATGCATCTAGTAATAGCTAGAGTGATCTAACTTTCTTCCCTTTGAGCTCATGTTGGGCTAATGTTTTGCCCTTCTCCAGAACCATGGAGCATGCAAAAGGTGCATAGTTGGCAAACTAACAAACTCAGGCATAAATGTTCAGGGTGTGGATGTTTACAGCTTGTAGCCAGGTGCTTCAAGTAGCCATCTAGGTCAAAGATCCCTGGTCATTTCAATGGAAGCACCAAATTCAGCTACAGATAATAACTAATAATTAATATATTTTATTTACTGTATTGATTTATAGAACATCTGTCCCTATAAAAGCAAGGGGGATATGAAGATGTAGAGCTATATCTAACCTTTCAAAACAGTCATTACATTTCTGAGAGTAAAATTAGAAGCTCTGGGCTCTAATCTCAGTTCTGCCACTGACTTGTTTGGTGACCTAGGTCAAGCCACTTCCTGATTCTGTGTTTCACTTTCCCCATCTGTGAAATAGGGTTAGTGATACTGACCTCATCCGTAAAGTACTTTAAGATCTATGGATGAAAAGTGTTAAATAGCAGCCAGGTATATTAATATAGAAATGCCTGGGGATTGACTCCAGGTATACAAAGAAGGTATGGAATTCAGACTGGAGGGAGTTCACATTATTAAAAAGCTTGACAACCACTACCCTATACCACTATACAAATGACATACATGGCTCAGCCTTTGCTTCAAGCCATATTAGATGTGTTTATTTGTCCTGCAGTCTTGCAGTACGTTTTTGGCTTTTATTCAGGACTGAATACAGCTGCTGGATCTCAGACCAGTGACATTTACAATTTCCAGTCCTCCAGTGAAATCCTCATCATTCGAGGTTTTTAAGAAAAGGTTAGACAAAGACCTGTTGGCTGTTAGGGATAGTCTAGCACAGTGTTTCTCAACCAGTGGTACGTTAGGGGTACTCGAGAGAAGCCTTGGGTGAGGTATGTCAACACAACTGAAATTTGGAGAAAACGGAATTTTTGTTTTAAGTTTTACTGCATTTTATTATTTTTGTACTTTTTACACCCAAAAATTTCATCGCCCGCCTGGCTACAATTATGTTGTTTAAACAAATGTGTTGCAATGACAGAAAAAAAAATGTGTCTGAAAACTGTAGTATCGAGGGTACTTATATATTTTAAAGAGGTACTTTATAAAAAAAGGTTGAGAAACACTGGTCTAGGAATATGTATGGTCCAGCCTCAGCACAGGAGGCTAGAAGACCTCTTCCAGTTCTACATTTCTATGATGGTTCCTTTTTAGGCAGTTCTGAGAACCAGCAGCAGAACCAGCATTCTGGTCACTGTAAATCTAATTAATTCTCTCCTCCCCGAAGGGGGGCTGATTGAGGAAAGGAATGGCTAATTACTACATCAGCCTACACTGGGGAGAGCTAAGGAACTAATTAGCTTGTTAACTACAAGAGTAGAAGCAGAGCACAGGAAGGAAAGGCAAATCTCAATGTCTTTTCTTTCTTATGATTGTACAATGCTGTAAATAAGAATTGCTACATGGGACGCTGAGAGTGGCGTCTAATGAAAACAAAGTACACAGCAATGGTCACAGAATGGAGGTTTCAGAGCCATTAGGAGAAGACAGGAGAGGAGGGCTATGCCTTAAAACAAAAATTCCTGCAGTGTAAGTCTTAGAAGTTTGCCTATTGCTTTGGGGTTGGGCAACTTTATTAATGTGAACATTTCTGTTTGTATTTACTTGAGTTGCGGAATAATAATCCTTTGCACTCAGATTGCATCTTCCATAAGAGATTTGCAAAATGTATGGTGGGGATTAATGAATTTCTCCTGGCAAAAGCTTTGTGAAGCAGGTATTTATCTCAAGTTCACAGAAGGGGAAACTGAGACAGAGAGCAACTGACTCCTGACCAAGGTGTCACCATTTTTTGGCAACCATTAAAAGAATTCAATAATCACTATGCCTAATCTCATGCCTTAGCCACAAGATACCATGAGGAACACGGGAACTCGAGTGTAAGCATCACAGGGCAGAGACCATGTTTCCCATGTATTTGTACACAGAAGCCTTGTTCCTCATGTCAGCTTCTGGATGATCCCCAAATTCATTTAGAAATTGTTTAAGTAGCCAAAGGGCAGATCCTCAGCCTGGTGTAAACCGGTAGCATTCAGTGCCAGTCAGAAAAGTTACTCTGAGGTCAAGAGTGCTACTCCCATTTCCCCCATCAAAGGATCTGTCCCCAAGGGAATTATTCAGGCCACTGGACACCAGGTTGAGTGAATTTCAATGCTTCTCATTCACACATACTTTGAAATTGCTTCTGACACACCTTGACTGGAGGCAGCAGCAATTCTGATGGAGGCTCAGCAGAACAAAGGCCCCTGTTGTGTAAATAAAGCAGCAGCATTTCCCTTTGCCCTCCAGGGAGTGACTGTAAAGCCTGGAAGGTGGGGGAGCAATGCCAGTGTTAACATGCACAGCATTGTGCCAGCTCAGTCTGGCTGAACCACAGCACGTCGCTGCACTTGTATTCCATCTGGGTGCTAGGGGAACAATACAGGACCCTGGGAAATGTTCACTGACAGCGTTATGTAATCTGAAAAGCGATGCCAGTTCCCTTTAGCATGGTGCCCCTGTCCAGGCTCCCACCAACAGCCCATGCCCAGAGGGTAGATGTAGATCAGCAGTCAGCAAAGGGTTAAAATTCTAGAGGAGAATCTAGAGAGGGAAATTCCCTGGAACTTGATTATGTTGATGTAGCACCCACACTTCTGCCCCCAGGGCAGCTCTGCATTTGTGCTGCCCCTAATCAGGGGATATAAGAACATGAGTGGCACATTGACAAACAAAGTGAACAGTGCTCCAAGTGAAAAGGAGCCTTCTGGTGAAACGTGCCCATGCTTAGAATTAGGCAGAGTGAGACTCTAGCAGGGAGCAAGACACCTTTAAATGATTTGTTATGCAAGTGAAAGCAAAGTAGATTTGGGTTAGTACCAAAATCCCCTTGTTGAGTGTGGTATTAAAACAGCAGAGAAGTTGTCATTAAAGTTCAGCTTTTTTCCCCTCAGGTTGAGCCGTTCTCAGACTTCCTTTAGCATTCTGCAGCTTAAAAATCATGTATTTAATGTGTGTGTCTGACAATATATTTTACTTTCTTTGCCGTGCCTCCCTATATTGGGTGTATATATTTGCTCCTCTGCCAGTGTTGTTTTTGTACACACTGAGTTCAATAAGTACTTTCTGAGAAGGGTGTCTTCCAAACCAAAGGAGGGTGTTTCCAATTCTTATGGGAGTTCCCACTTCCTCCATGCACAGCAGCTGGGCAGTCCACAGCTGAGAACAATAGAAAGGAATATCAACAGCCTTGGTGAAGCTTTTAATTGATAGATGTGCAGGAATTCTAGAGCTGCATGACATCAATAGCTGCCCAAATATAGGACAGCTGTTTGTGTTTTCTTGGTGTCCCAGTTACACAGGTTTTGACATAGTGTGCACTTAAAATGTAGGCATGTTGGCCCAGATCCACAAAAGTGCTTAAGCTTCAATTTCCAGTGCACTCAGTGGATATTTGGAGTCTAAATACTTTTGTGGATCTGAACTTTTATTGACAATGGACCTGAAAAATCCCTGCACTATATAACCTATTAATTAACTTTGTACATATGTAACCCACACACCTACGGGTGGTTCACTGTCCCATGAAGTGGCACTTAGACCACTTACAGCAACAGATAAGAAGAAGAGAGCTCTACAGCCTAAGCTGGAAGCCAGCTGGCTTTATAGATCAAGCGGTAGAGACTCCTACACTAAGCTTTAGTGGTCCCAGGTTTAAATCCACACAGTGGTAGTTACACATAGTATTTACAAAAATCACAACCTCTGTTAACCTGTTACTTAAATTCTTGTTTATACAGGAACAGGGACACCTTGGGTACGTCTACACAGCAATGTTATTTCAGAGTAACGGCTGTTATTTGGAAATAACTATGCGAGCATCTACGTAGCAATTGCATTATTTTGAAATAACAGGTAGCTTATTTCAGTGTTGGTAAAACTCATTGTATGAGAAATAATGCCTTTTCTGAAATAGTTATTTTGAAATCAGGGCTGTGTAGACAGGGCAGCTACAGTTATTTTGAAATAAGGGGCCTCCAGCCCTTCCCATGGTTCCCTGCCGGCCACTCTGTCTACGTTTAGCCAAACTCTATAGTCCCCCTTCCCCCTGGAGTCCTTAAAGCTGCAGACTCAGGGGAAAGGGCTTGTGGCAGACACGAGACCCTGACTGCCCTCAGCCACACAGCAGCTGCCTCTGCCACATACTAGGCAAAATGAGCTAGTCAGGCAGCTCCGAGGAGCCTGCCCAGGCCCGAAAGAGGCACACACCTTCCTGGTCTGCTGCAGAGATCCTGGAACTCATTGAGGTCTGGGGCGAGGAAGCAAACCTCCAGGGTCTCTGCACCAGATGTAGGAACATGGATGTCTATGGCTGGATGTCTGAGAGCCTGGCCAACAAAGGACACATCCGCATCCAGGAGCGGGAGTGGATGAAAGTGAAGGAGCTCCGGCAGGCATATACCAGGGCCCGAGAGTGCAGCTCCTGCTCCAGGGCAGAACCCCACACCTGTCCTTACTATGATGACCTGGACCGCATCTTGAGGGAAAAAGTTCCAGCGTGCAGCCTCTGGAACACACTGGAATTGTGGACGATGCAGACATCGTGTGCCTTCCCTGACCACCTGATGCAGATGTCCGTAAACTGGCTCCCGTAATCCGTGGTCGCCTGTAGGACAATCAAGAAGTATCTCTTCTGGTTGACAAAGACAGAAGCCCGGTGATTGGGGGCCTGGATGGGGATGTGGGTGCCATCAATAGCCTTCCTGCAGTTGGGGTGGGACTGAAAAAACCTCCCAGGGAGGGGGCTTGCAACCGTAACCCTTTCCCTAGGGAACTCCTTCCAGCAGTCTACCCTCCTCCTGGGACAACAGCCCAAGAGCGCCATACCTGCATGAGTAGGGCCCTGACAGTTGATCTCCCAATGCTGAACTGGTTCCCAACAGATTGGTAGCTCTCTGGCATGGTGAGCTTCCACAGGACTATGGCGACTCACTTCTGGAGGTGGGGGGTGGGTCTCATGTGAGTGTCCCCTTGCCTGAGGGCAGGGGCAAGCCACTCACACAGCTCCAGAAAGGTGTCCTTCCTCACCCAGAAATTCTGGAGCCACTGCTGGTAGCCCCACTGTTCCATGATGAGCCTGTCCCACCAGTCGGCACTGGTGTCCAGATGCCAGAGGTGGCAGTGCACAGCGTGCAGGGGAGGGCGGGCAGGATCCAGGAGCATGAGTCACACCCACAGAGAGCCGAGGAGGGTCTCCAAGCAGAGCAGTGGCTTGGGTTCCTGCAGCGCCTTGGAGGCAGCCTGCAGAAACTGCTTCATGAGGAGCAGTACAAGCTGCAATAGCCGTCGACTACCCAGCGGCAGCTCCGGCTCCATAGCTGGATAGCTGAGGTGTCTGCAAGGGCAACCACAGCAGGCAAAAGAAAAGTTTTGCTGTCCCTGGAGGTGGTAGGCAAAGGAAAAAAGCCTTAGACACCACTGTACAAGGGAGTCTCTTTAAGCACGAATTTCAGATAGCCTCAGGCAGCAGCTCCGGGAAGTAATTGCTGTCCTGATGCCCTGCCTGAAGTTGGTCCGGTGGCCTTAAATGTGAGTTAGCATCCAATCAGTGTGGACGCTCTATTTCAAAATAGCTCAGTGCTATTTCGATGAGCTTTTGGTGTGTAGATTCACTATTTTGAAATAAACTATTTTGGAATATTTCTTCCAGAATTGTTTATTCCAAAATAAATGTGCAGTGTAGACATAGCCCTAAAGATTGCATATATGCACCTTTGAAATGTAAAGATGAATAATTGTTCCTAAAAGGAAAAATTGAGAATAAATTACCAAGACAGAATGTTTTAATTATTTATATGCAGAATGTGGTGCTTATTTACTGGTGAAATATTGGTTCTATTGAAGTCAAGGGCAAAATTTCACTTCATTAGATCCAGGATTTCATCCTATATGAATGCATATAGATACAATCAAGTTTTCAAAAGCATCCAAGATACCTAAATAAGTGGTCAAATTTTCAGAAGTGCTTAGCTGCAAAAAACACTTTTATTTTCAATATCTGCATTAGAATTTCTTTTCACAGGACTCTGGGTATTAGCTCTTGTATCCTGACGAAAACTCCAACCTAGATAGAATATACTCATCTAAATACCTCTTTTAGTTTCATTTGTATCAGGTATCCTTTGGTGTAGTGTTGGCTGTTCTAAAATAAGCTCTGTGTTAATGTCCTTGGGAATTATCTGGATGTATGGGATTGTATACAATTTAGACTATCACACCATCTGGGAGAAAACCCAGAATACAATAATAAGAATAAGAAACAATTAGGAACAAGACATCAAAGGGTCTCAGTGGGAGGAGTCCCAAGAGGAAAAATACAGTTTATGTTTGTTTTGATGTTGTCTTGCATAAAGTTAAAGATGTGGGGTTTGTTCTAGGTCACCACCTCCAGGGCTGTGCAGTTAAGACAACACAATCACAGACTCCAAGACTTCTGTGTGGTTTATTTTGGTTATAGGGCTGGGAAAATAAGACACATAATTGTTCCACATACATGGTGGAGCAATCATCTGATAAATTGCACTTACCATGCACCTTTGCCCACCTTGCCTACACTCTGCCTGTTAATTTATTTCTACCAAGACCACTCCTAGCATTCCAAACCTTTAAAAGCCTTTAAAAAAGTCACAAAAATGTTTTTCTTTCTCAAAACGTAGAATTCTCTCCTCCAATCATTCTGGTGTGAGACACAAGATGGGTAACTTTCATTCCTGAATTAGTGACAAGCTGGAGGCCCAATAGCTTGTGACCCTTCATATTAAGGCTCAGTATGGAGGATTTATCCCACTGGGGATCTTTGAATCCTTTCCCTTTCGAATGGGAGGAGGCATTTATTTATAATTCTGATAGCCCACAATCCACTGGTCCTTTACTTTGTAATATGGTTTTAGATAAGAGTATTTCTAGGTCATTTTTAGAAGCTTTTACTGTGTTTTAAGCCTTCTCTGTGTTTGGAAAAAGGCAGCATGTTATACATGATTTTTGCCCTTAGCGAGGACAAAGACAGCTATGTTTAAAAATGGGTTCGTTGGTTATGGCTAATACATCTTTGCCACTAGCAACTAAATCATTGTTTAATATCACGTATTAGAATCTAAACAGGCAGCTTAATCATGTTTAACAGGTTAACTAATATTTTTTAAATAACATGTTTTCTCATATAATACACTAGGGCTGTGTCTAGACTGCATCCCTTTTACGGAAAAGGGATGCAAATTAGACACATCGCAATTGCAAATGAAGCGGGGATTTAAATCCCCCCCCACTTCATTTGCATAAAAATGGCTGCCGCTTTTTTGCGGCTTGGAGCTTTGCCGGAAAAAAGCGCCAGTCTAGACGCGGATCTTTCGGAAAATAAAGCCTTTTCCAAAAGATCCCTTATTCCTTATTTTAAGAGGAATAAGGGATCTTTCGGAAAAGGCTTTATTTTCCGAAAGATCCGCATCTAGACTGGCGCTTTTTTCCGGCAAAGCTCCGGTGCTCCGGGGAGGCTGGGGAGTGCTCAGCACACTGCCCCACCTGCTCACCTCCCCATGGGGGTGGGGCTTCAGCAGAGGGGGCGGGGCTGTAGGTAGGGAGGAATACCATGGTGTTGGAGGGATATACGATAAAACACCCCCATAGTGGTGCAAGCAGGGGCGGGGGGCTGGGGTGTCAGCACGAGCTCCCTGATCCTGGGAAGGGCTCCGAGTCTCAGGGGCGGTATCCAGGCAAGCCAGGGGCCACATCCAACCCCCAGGTCTTAGGTTTAGAGCTCCTTTGTCAGCCACTCTTTAGTTTTTTATTCACAGTGAAACAGCTTCATCAGGAGAGACACTACCCCCCTTCAGTATATCCCATAGCTCAGCAGTGAGAGCATCCTCCCCAGGGGAGGGAGACTGTGTGCTCAAATCTTTTCTCCCCTTCTAACAGAGAGGAGGGAATTGAACAGCAGTCTGCCACATCTCAGGAAAGTGCGGTAGCCATTGGGATGAAAGCTACAAAGTCAGCAGCGTCCCCTTCCTCCGGCTGCCCGATTTTGAACAGTACTTGATTTGGTAGGTGGTCTCTCAGCACACCTATCGGATTGGGCCCTACTTAGCTGATTCCCAGCTTGTGCCGGATCCCCCCTGCAGTGCACCAGCCTTTTAAATGTATTAAGAACTGGCTGGCTCTAAATACATTTAAAAGGATGAAGTGCAGCAGGGAGGACTTGGCATGATTCTTGTGTCATGCCGGGTCCCCCTGCTGTGCACTAGCCTTAAATGTAAACAGGCTAGAGCACAGTGCGGGGACCTGGCAGGAGCCAGGAACCAGATGTCTCAGCTCATGCTGGGTCCCTTCTGCTGCACTTCTGATTTTTAAATGTATTAACAGCCAACAGGCTCTTAATACATTTAAAAAAGCAGATGTACAGTGTCTGGGACTGGTCGCGAGCCTTTCCGGCTTGCGCCTAATTGCCACTACCCCCTACCTCCTCTGTACCCCGCAGAGATGGTGCTGGGGGAACCGGCTTTTAAGCCAGCGCGCCCCCCCCCCCCCCCCAGCACTGGCTCCTGCTCTGATAGAGATAGCAAGGGGACGGAAGCGACTAGTCAAGGGATTAATCGACTATCTGATAAGCTTTTACTTATCGGATAGTTGAATAGTTGCTCACATCTCTAGTTTAGATAGCTAGGCAGGGCTGGATTAAGGGGGGGCTAGCCGGGGAGCTGCCCAGGGCGCCAACCTATGGGGGATGTCTGATGGCACCTGTAAGGGGCGCCACGCGCCCAGGGCTGCGCAGCGCCCCTTAGAGCTGCAATCAGGCGCCGCGTGCCCGATTGCAGCTGTAAGGTGTGCAGAGCGCTAGGGGTTGGGGCCGCGCATGCGCCCGTGCGCCTGGGGCGGAGCCGCATATGCATCGCGCGCCCACTGCCCGGGGCTCAGGAATGGCTTGAGCCGGCCCTGTAGCTAGGTACCTGGGAGCTGAAGTGTTTTGGAAATGTGTCAAAATGTTTCATTTCAAAATATTTCCTTCCACAATATTATGAAAAATGCGAACAAAGGGGAAACATTTTTCCACACACTATCATTATGTCTCCTAACCAGCTTTTATTTAAAGGCACTTAGGACAAAATTTTCATATTTGCTAAAACTAGGTGCTGAAATAAATGGCCTGCTTTTCTGATTTCAGATATTGTTGAAATCAATGGAAACTACAGTTGCTCAGCACCTCTGCAAATCTGGCCACATACGTGGCTAAATATAGATTAAGATGCCTGACATTCAGCACCCACTCTTGAAAATTTTGGCTTGACTGCCTTAAAATGAAGAATTAAAATGGCATGCTTTTCACCCACCTACCATCTGCTTTCCCAAATTTGCAAATGATCTTTTAATTAATTAAAACTTCCCTGCTTCATAAAAGTGGTGAGGGCCTAATTGAATAATATAGCAAGTGCTTTGAGCTTCTCAGATGGAAGGTGCTAGAGAAAAACTAAGTGGTAATATGCAACATTCTCCCCTTTGAGACTGCGGGATACATGTGATCCTGCTGACGTTCTTGGGAGGTGTTGGGTTTACCTTGATAGTAGCTTTTCCTGGAGTACCAAATATGGTCATGAGGAAATACCTGTCTTTCTCCTTATAAGGGTAGAGCCACATCCAGGGCTCACTGTCAGTAGTTTTATTGCTTGTAGTAATTACACAGCTCTGTTTATCTTATTGCCTAAAAAGGCAGTCCCGGAGCTGGCTAATCTCCAGGAGTAGGATTCCACAGAGGGTAGAACCCTTTAAGGTCAGTCATTGACTTACAAGGAAAGCAGCCGTTCTGGATCTTACTATCACTTTCCAAGGAAACCAAGTTACATAGACAATTTTACCTAATCACTCCAGTAGAGGATCACCAGTGCATAAGTGATGGTGCAGGGTCCAATCCTGAAGGCTGCTTCATGCTGACTATTTATGAGACCAACACAAATCCCCATTGAGCCCTTCACGGCCACATCGGCGCACCCAGGTGGAGCAGCTGCCAGGCCTTAATTTGAAAAGCATCTTGGTGCTGCCCAGCTAAAAGGATCCCATAGAAAAGCATGAAATATTTTAGATATTAATGGTTCTTCCACATTTTTGAGGCAATCCTGGTATCTGAATATTTGACTCACCTCTTTCCCATCTACCCACATTCTTTTTTAGGGTCAGATTTTGACCCCTTCCCTTACCAGAATAAGATGTACTAGTACAGCATAATCATATTTTTACTGACATAACTGCCTCCACAATATGAGACTTTACTGCTTTAATGTCAGTATAGTTAAAGCAATACAACTTTAGCATGTAAACAAGGATAATATGATGAAAAACAAGTCCCACTGGTGAAACTGTAGCCCTCGAGTCACTTAAAAAGCTTTTGAAAATTCCACCACCTAACTAAAACCCTCGCTAGCTGCCCCCTCTCCTATATTAATTCTTTGTGTTTTCCTATCACCACCTCCATTTAATTTCAGTGGGATCAGTTTTGGAATAAGGTAAATAAAGGTATTGCAATCTGGCCCTTAAGGTTTAAGGGGCAAACAGATTCAACTAACCTTTCTCTGATAACACATGATAAGGCAGGCTCAAGAACAGATCAGTTTAACAGGCTAGTATTGTGAAAACAATGCATATGCACGTAGTCTTTGAAGTATTTCTGTATAAAAAGGACTTTTATGGAAAGTGTTACTATAAAAGACTAGAAAACTTTTATCATATTGCTTGCCTGTCTTTTGGCACTGGCTCAGATATTTATCTAGTCTTGAGTTACATAAAATGATTTTTTTAAGTGGAAAAAGTTTGTTTATTTGGATTTAAATAAGTAACATAAAAGAACGCTTATCCTGGGCTCCAAGTGTATGTGCCATTAATTAAACTATACAATGCAAAACTATTACAAAATCTGTATTTCTAGAACCAGAGCTCAACAGTCACAGTGGTATTTTTTGTTTTGAAGGGTTTTTTTACACAGTAGTTGGGGAATTGGAATTGAATTAATATTGGGGAAACATTTATTATTGGTTGAATCCTGTTGAGAATATTCACTGATTTCCACAGGAATTTTTTTATTACGTGGAAGTCCCTCCATTTGAATAGAAAATGGCTAGGTCTACACTGCAATGGTAAATCGGAAAATTTGCATACCGCAAATTGTGTAACTTTTTCCGCTTTACAGTCGAAAGAGGCTTTTCCAAAAGTTGGCGCATCTACACGGCACCAAATTTCTGAAAAACCTACTCTTTCAACACATTTCTTCTTCCTCGTAAAATGAGGTTTACAGGGATGGCGAAAAAGCACATCTGCTTTTTAAAAAAATTTCTGAAAAAGCGGACGTGTTCCTTGGATGCTGCTTTTTTTTCAGGAAGAAAGAGCAATATCTTCTGTTGTAAGCGGTGGGAGATATCTGTAGAATTTACTCAGGCTATGTCTAGACTGCAGTGCTTTTCTGGGATACCAAAATATCCTAGAAAAGCAATGCCGCATCCAAGGAACGTGTCCACTTTTCCGAAAACATTTTCAGAAAAGCGGACATGCTTTTTCGCCATTCCTGTAAACCTCATTCTACGAGACATAAGGGTTGTGTTGAGAGAGTATGTTTTTCAGAAATTTGGTGCCGTGTAGATGTGCCAAATTTCGGAAAAGCTTCTTTCGAAAAAACATCTGAAAAAGACATGCAATTTGCTTACCACAAATTGCATATCTTTTTCTGATTTAACTCTTCAGTGTAGATGTAGCCTCAGAATGTGCATCACAATAAGGGGATTCAATGGTTGTATTGTTGAGAACAATCCTATTTCTTGTATCCCCAATGGCTGGTGTCCCTATTTGGCAGAAACCTGGAAAAGATTGTAGAGTTGCCCAAAAAGGCACTGCTAGCACATAAGAACATACTAGTGACAATGGAAAAGAAAGTCTTCCTGTGTTTTTCTAATCTCCCATCTACACTAGGCAAATGATCTGTTGCTGACTAGAGTTGTCATCTTTTGTTTATTAGGCCTCTACAGTGCTTCTTGGAGAAACATTACAAATGGCTTTGTGCTCTCTACTCTACTAGCTTAATCATTGTACACACCACTTGAGGAAAGGCTAAGGAACATGGGTGCAGCCACAACGAGAGTGAATGTTCTTCCCCACTGTGCAGTGGTGTCTTCTTCCATCTCTGGGTCAAGGAGAGGCACAGCTCTCTACTACAGCTTCCTCGCTGGTGATTAGATTATTTTGAGGTCTCCTGACAAAACCATGACAGAGGGAATCTGAGTCCCCTAAGTTTCTGATGACACGGCTCACAAAGAGTAGATTTCTTCTAAGATCCTATTCCCCATCTTATAACTCATCCCCTTAGTTATAGAGCAGGAGATTGGCTGTATAGTCTAAGTATTTGCCATCACCTCTCTTCTTCCAGACAGCAGGAGTCTAGAGACAGAGCTCACAGCTTTCTCAACTTCCATGGAATAATAGGAGGCCAATGTTGCTTCTGATGATTCCCTCACCTGCCCTCTCCAACTAATAAAAGAAAAGAGAATATCAGGTAAAGGGCAGAGTCACATGTGGAATTGGGGAGGGTAGGAGTGAATGCTAGGGGCTGATGGAGGAATGTTTTGTTTCTAGGTCCTGGGCCTAGATAGATGTGGTACCTTCAGAGCTGATGAGATTGATCTAGTATCACTTGCCTGGGCTTGTACGCCTGTCCTTATATAAAGGAGAGGAAGCAGAAGCTTCTATCCAAAGTGAATCAAAGGTATAAAGCAAGGGCATAATAAGAACCCCTCTGGCGGTGACTTTCTCTTGGAGATCTAGGACATCTGGCGTGTTTGTCCTTCATGAACACCTAATTGCCCTAAGGCGCACACACCTTGAACCCTAATATAGTTAAACCAGATCTGCCATGATAAAACCAGGTTAGAATTATACCTTGGGGTGGACTAAACTACCTGCCTAACACAAAAATCCCTACAAAATGTAAACTACAAATTATCTAACTAGCAAATTCACAGGGAAAAAGAGAGCTGGCATGCTTCTTCTGCCTGGTCAGTTTAACCATTTCTAATATCTCCAGTAGCTGCACAGGCAAGTAGAGTACTCAGAAGAGCAGATACTCTGGAAGCCATACCCTAGAAATGAACTCCTCTAATCAACTGCTCATGATTCCAACAGATGTTTCTGTTTCCAGACAATTAGAACCTCATGTTCCCTTCTGCTTTCTTGCTTTGCCTTCCCCTCCTCCTCCCCACCCCGTTTCCTTACTAGGAGCAAATGCCATTACACGTCATCAGCAATGTCAAGGTTTGAAGTGGTGGTCCATTGAAAGCAGTGGGTCTTACAAGTCCAAGGAGTAGCATGTAAAGTTAACCATAGATGCTGTGGTTTTATTGCAGACGCCAGTACTCTTGTGTAAAGTTTTGAAATATCAGATGAACTTGGATCAAAACTTCTTCTTTTCAAAGGCTGAATCACTTTAGGATGTGGAGCTAATGTTAAACAATTCTTTTGAGGATATGATTATTATACTATTGAAACCACAGACACAGGAAAAGAATTGTTTACACAATATTATTATACAATAACATATCTAATGAGAGAGGTCTCAGTCATGATTTTTCAGAGGCAGCAGGAATATGAAGGCAAAGGAAAGATTTTTACTTCTGATTTATTTAGATCTTTAAATTTGAATGGTTCCTTTCACTTTCTTCTTACTGGAGTGACTGGTGGATACCTGATCAAACAATATCTTAAAATAACCTGGGCAGGAAGAATGAAATGTAACCTCCCTAGAAGGATGTGGTACTATCTCATGCCCAAAATCAAAACCAGTTAGTGGAAATGAAACACTTGTTGTAGCAGTACAATGAAGCAATGTAAACCTTGTAGCCACTGGAGACACCATTTCTTTGGTAGCATACAAGTGATTGACAAACTATCTTTCTGTTAGTAATGAACAATTTCCCAAATACTCTCCCCTGCCCACAACTGACACACTGTCACTTGAACCAGGAGCCATGCTTTATCAAGGAAAGCTGGGCCAAACCAGGAAGTTTATCAGTATTCACAACTCAGTAGGCAAACAGCAGGGGAGCATCACAACCAAATGTGGGACTTCATAACTAGCACTGAGTGTTTCAGAAATCCCAGAGTATATTAATCCATTGCTGTTGGCTATGACAAAGGCAAGTACAGTTTTATTGGATGAGTGGCGAGAAAGACTGACTTCCTTATCCAGCAGTCTTAGAACAGTAGCTGATGCTACCAAAGGCTGAGTAATGCCAGCAATGCTGTAGGAAGAGGACAGTCTAGCCTAATGTATTATTTCTACTGTCCCCAGCTGAACCACTGTCATTAAGGTGTGTCAGTATTTCTACTGTAAGGGCAATTCTGCACTACAAGAACAGGTTGAGCTAAGCTACGCAAGTTGAGTTACGTTAGCAGTGTAATTCAAATTAACGTATCTTAGAACTACTTACCACAGGGTCCACACTACATAAAATAGTCTCCTGTTGACTCCCCTTACTCATCTTGTTCTGGGGGAGTACCGGAGCTGACAGGAGAATGATCAACAGTTGATATAGTGGATCTTTACTAGACTCACTAAACGGACTACTAGCGGATCGATCACTGGAGTGTTGATTCATCCCATATGGGAGACAAGCCCTAAAAGTACAGGATAAGAACCTCAGTTTGTGTAAATTATAGCAGGTGAAGATCTGGCCCAGAATGTAATCTGTGCATTTCCCTTTTACAAGACCTTTTATATAAGGCCTTTTCACAGCTGGAGCCAAGTTGGTGGAATGCCCTCTTTTTTGAGCTTTGGATTCCTTACTTCTCTGGGGCCAAATTTTGCCCCCTTGGCATTGCATGCATGTATTTGAGAGTAGAATTTGCCCTTTGGTATTTTTAAAGAGAGAACAAAATCATTTATTTTTCTAGTTGTTTCTAATTAGATCTTGCAGGTGCGATTTGTGTTGTACACTGTCCTTAAACGTTGTCAAGGTGCCACATAGTGCAATCAGTAATCCATAACAATTCTTCTCTTGGGCAAATGGAACATTTTCGAGCCCATCCCAGCTTCCTCACACTATCACACCCCCCATTTACCTTGAGTTCTTTTTTCATCTGCCTGGTCTGCAAATCTGGAGCAGTGGAGATTTTGGTCAGATACTAGGAAAGCCTTTCAATTGTAATGATAGTTATACTTGGGTGTAGACTTTCCAAGGAGGTGGTGGAATCCTCATTAGTAGCTTTAAGGAAGAGGGTAGATAAATGTCTGACAGGGATAGTCTAGTAATATTTGGTCCTGCTTCGGATCATGGAGCTGGTGACTGCTCAAGGCTCCTGCTAGCCTCACGTTTCTGTGATTCCTGTTTTAAAAAGACTCCATGGACTTGTTGATACAAACTTCACAAATGATGTCCCTTCTACTGCTTCTCCTGCTCTAAGGCCAGGCTCATCTCTACACCTTGACACATAATCCTGCCAGCCTTCATGTGAGACACTTCCCTTTTGCAGCGTATGTTGTTTGGAACAGGCTTCCATTATTGACTCTGGTTACGTCTACACTGCAGCTGAGAGCATGTGTAAACAGATTGGCACTAGTTTTGCTTGAGCTAGTGTAACCCACACACCTACTGGGTGTGTTTCACTGTCCCATGTAGTGGCACTGAGACCACTTACAGAGAGGGAACGAGTTTGCTCTATAGCCTTAGCTGGGAGCCAGCTGGCTTTATAGCTCAGGCTGTAGAGACTCAGACACTATGCTCCAGAGGTCCCAGGTTTACTTCTGCCTGTCAGCCTTACACTAGCAAGCTGAAATAGCAGTGGAGCTGTGGGTAGCATAGGTTGGGGTCCAGACAGGTTTGCACTGGTGCTCATGCTATTCCTGTCTATATGGCTATTTTTAGTGCACTATCTCCAGCAGAACTAGTGGGTGTCTGGCTATCCACTGTGGGGACCACTCACTCAGGTGAAGGGTAGATGGGCCGTATATATATGATCCAACCCCAGGAAGTCAATGAAAAGTCTTCTATTGATTTCAATGGTATTGGATCAGGCCCTATCTCACTATACATTTATTTTCCTTTGGCTACACTTTTAATCTCTTTCCTTTTATTACTGAAACACTCCAAAGCAGTTTGCGAGAGAAAAGAGTTGTTTTGAAAAATACAGCACAAAATGTGTCCCTTCTCTGATGTACTACCTTAGGCTTTGTCTATGCGAATAGCATAGCTGAAGCCAATCTTCTTACTGTCTTGTGAATGGTAAGGCCGGTAGCGACTGCTCTGCTGTCCATGCCAGCTGCTTTTCTCATCCTGGTGGAGTACCGTGGATGGGAGAGTACTTGGAGATCAATTTATCATGTCTGCTTAGCAAAGCAGACATGATAAATTGATGACTGGTAGATGGACAGCGTGGATCCCTAGCATAGTGGAGACAAGCCCTTAGAGGAAGTACTAAGACCCCTAAGGAATGGGTTACCTAGGGAAGTAGTGGAGTCTCCATCCCTAGAGGAGTTTAAGTCTCAGCTTGACAAAGTCTTGGCTGGGTTGATTTAGTTGGGATTGGTCCTGCCTAGAGCAAGGGGCTGGACTTGATGACCTTCTGAGGTCTCTTTCAGCTCTATGGTTCTATGATTCTATGACCCTCATTCAGGAACAAGAGCAGGCTTGGGACTCTTTAATGCAGCTCAAGTGTGAGCTGTTTTGTCTCCAACCATCTCCACACTGGTTCCACTCTACATGGGGGACTGTAAACCAGGGTTTGACTTTCAGAGTAATTGCTTAAGTCAATGATGTGGTGTAGTGAAGCCTTTCTGATTAAAAAGAACTGGTCTGGAGCACATGTCACTCTCTGAAGAGGGACTGAAAATAAACCTTCCTTTTCCCCCTATTCAGATGGTCTCTGAAGGTCTGGATGAAACACATGGGACAAGGATTTCCATTCTCCATTCAAGCACTGGTGGAGTTTAGCACAGATTAGGGCTGTTCTCATTTGCACCGCTGTTGGGCTTGTCATGAATGTGAGAACACCAGAGCCATGCTTGATCTCTGATTCTATCCCACCCAGCAACAGCCCTTGCCTCTGGGCTTGCTGCTGTTCTGTGACTTATTTGCATGAGTGTAGCCAGCACAAAGGCACTGGAGGGCAGTGATGAATCAGTCCCATTGGCAGAACAACAGGGCATATTTTTTAAATCTACTACTACTGTAGTTGCTTTCAGGGGATTTTAGTCTGACACTTCTCTCCCCAACACAGTATTCGTGCTCTCACTCACATACGCACCATGCAGTCAGTGAACAGTCATCTGCCTGTTGCCCACCCACAAAACACACCAGGAAGGAAACTGCTGCTTTCGAAAAGTTGAAGATATATTAAAAAAAAAGAAAAAGAGAGGTGGACAGCCCCGGGTGTCGTACCAGTTCCTCTGGGACTAAAAGAATCCCTTGCCCCTGTGATTCAGACTGAGCTGTATAGTTGGACCATCTGGCAGTGGCTGTGTCAGGCAGCCACTCACTGATAAATGGGTGCTGGCTTCTGGTTGCTGCTGGCACAAGAGGCTACAGTGTTTTCAGCCTCTTTGATTACTCAGGGCACTGGTACTTCCTCTGCCATTTGTCTGTCTGCAGGAAGGAGTGTATGTGTGTGTGCTTTTTCTTTTACACGTGTGAAGCCTGAAAGTTTGATTCAGACTTTCTCCCTTTTCTCTATTTCCTGTAGGCTTGTGGTTCTGTTTTCTGGTGATTAGCCAATACCAGCTGTTCTGGTGATGAAGATGTCTCAGATCAATTCTATCCTGTCTGACTTTCCAGGAAGAGGGTCCCCCAGCATCTCTGATTGAAATTTATCAGAGTCACTGCAGGCAGGAAATTTGCTCCTTTACAAACTCTCACTCTGGCGCTTCTTTTATTTATTGTTTTAACATTTTCCAGAAAAATAAATCAGAAAACAAATCTACTTCCTCTGTAGAAAGTTCTGTTCTTAACCTCTGAAATGCTGATTCCACTAATAGGTCATCTTTATCTTAGAGCACTTTAAAATAACTTCAAGATCACAAATTTAAAAAAATTACAGTTCATGCTGAGTCAGCATAAAAAACAAAATGCTAAAACATTTTCAATCTACACTGTGTACCTGCAAAGATGCACTTGAATTCTACCTCTAAGCTTCAGTGAGCTCCAGAAGGAAGGACAACAGGGTTTGAGTGTTTAGCACTGAAATAAGTACCTTTATTTTCAAAGGTGTTGGGCACATCCAGTTTCCATAGACTCCAGGAGATGCTGAGTACCCATGCTAAAAAGTGAGCCCTTTATAATGGAGTTTAGATGAGGAATTTTTTTTTTACCAAATTTTAAATCTGGGTGCATTAGTGCTTTCCACAGTTTTTTCAAAGATCAATATGAGTGGAGGGATTTTTGAGATGTGCAAGTTCAAACCATTTTTGGAGTCCTTCTTTGCCTTTACAAGAATGAAATTTGGCAAACACATATTTCCTGCTGCAGAAAAATAATGTGTCTTTTCATAGCTGGGGATCAAGTTTTGATCATTGAATTGGGACCAATGTCCATTCATCACAGTGGAAAGCCCTATTATAAGAGAAAGAGCTCTTAGACCAACTCCTGCCATCTTCCTGCACTAGAGAGCCCTTACTGAGGTCAGCAGTTTTGTGCAAAAATTTATAGCACTTAAGGGTACTTTTATAAACTGCACCTTCCCTTTTTCACTCTGTTGCGTTGGTCCCCTAAAATCAGGTCTGTGGATGAAACAAAGCCCCAGCTTCTCAACTGGATGACCAAGCACAAACACAGGAATTAGGTTCTGTAAGTGTGGCTACAAGTATGAAGAAAGCCTGTGACATTACCCATTATCCCCACTTTGTTTTCTCCATCCTAGTAAGCATGGGATTGGCCGCATCCCATTAACTTCTGAGCAGAATAGCACCAAGAAAAGAATTTCTGCTTCAGATTGACCAGTGACTGTGGCAGGTGAAAAGTGTTGCTAAATATTATGCAAGGAGATAGCTAGAAGAGTGGATCAGACTTCATTAACAAATGTCTTTCACCTGTGACCAGCACAGATGATTTCCTGAGTCAGAAATCAGATTCTAGCTTGAGGAGTCATTGGAAGATCAAATATCAAGTCTGTAAAATATCTAAATTTCTTACCATCAGTGATTCAAAGAGAAAGAAAAAACTAGAATTCCTGGCGGGGAGTTGGATGGACTTGATTCTACACAGAGCTCTGTCAGTGAGTCAGTACTTGGCCTTGGGTAAGTCACCTAACTTCTGTTTCCCTGTTGGCATGAAAGGGACAATGATTCTCAGCTGCCTTTGTAAAGCACTTGGTGATCTGTCAATCAGAGCCATACACATACTTATTAAAAGGCCTGTTGTGGTCTTGATGAATGTAAGGGGATTGCATTAGAGTCTTGCAGACAAGGTGAGGGTCATTTTCCTATAGCCTTTCTATGTGAATTATTCTTTCCTTTTGCTCCTAATGTTGTAAGAAACATGTGTGGAATAAGTTAATTCCCCAGATGGGAGAGTTAGTGGTAGAAGTTTCCTCTTAAACAGGAAGCATGTGAACATGCCATCCTACCCCAGCCAAAAGAAGAGACCTCTTGATTCCCTGTAGAACTCTTGATGAGCATGAACATCAAGAATGCTAATCAGGGGGAGGAGGGAGAGAGGTGAGCTTTGTGATTAATGAACTAGATTGGGATTCAGAGCTCTGAGTTCTTGGCTCTGCTGTGGACTTTCCATTCAATCTCGAGGAAGTCACTAAATCTCCCTGTGTCTCCGTTCCCTATTGAAAGGGTTTGTTTGCATGAGAACATTGCCCTGTTTTAACGAAACGTGCTCTTAACCAGTGCAAATCTCTATGTGATCAAACCATGCTTATTTCAGTTTCACTTAAGTCAGGAATTGGTTTAAGTTTAACTGAAATAAGCCACTTTTAGAGAAAAGAAAGTGTATCTGCACAAGAATCTGCCCTGGTTTAAGCAAAAAAAAACAATTTAAACGAAATCAGTGTGACTTTCCTATGAAAACAACAGAGAGAGTTTTTCTCAGGCTTATAAAAAGTGTAAGCCCCTGTCTTTTACTACTGTGTGTACAGCACCTAGCACACTGAGCTCAGCAGGACCTCTAAGTAGTACAGGAGAACTGTTGTGGATAATTACCATAGCAGATGAGGCCTTTATCTCCCAATCCCCTGAGGTTGCAAGTTTGGCAGCAGCATTTGAAGAAGCCCTGTGTGTAAATGCACTTCCTTGTCACTTCCAAGTAAGCTTTTGTTGGGCTGGGATAGATAAACAGTGAACAAGGAGTGGTGAGAAATACCTTGACACTGGCCTTTTTAACAGTGGCAACTAAAACAGATAGGAGCTTGAATAATTCATGAGCTTCACTGCAATCCTTGAAGTACATTCCCTTTGAATGAAAAATGTGCAAGTTCAGTCTGCTGGACAAGCCACATGACTGAGATGAAAGGGAGTCTTTTAACTGCTTCCTGCTATTGTCTTAGCTTACTATCTGCTTTGCCACTAATGTTCTCATTGGTAGGAATTCTTTAACACAATGTTCTTGTTTTGATTCCCAGGAACAATAAAAAAGAATGCTGTTTGGAAAGAACATATGGAAATCTTTGGGTCTGTAAAATAGCTCCAAAGGGTAGTAGTGTGATAATCACTACTGGCAATACAAATATTTGGTTTAGATATAAAATACATGTGTATTTAAACATACTGATATTCTATCTGGGTAGAAATGCATAGACTTGGTGCCTGATCTGGTCAGACAGAAGTAGGAATAATAATAAAAAAAAGCTTTATCACAGTCTTTGTAATGTTCTTTCCACTATAGACACTAAGTGATCTTTAATATGAGTCAAATACTCCAGATGAGGGAAGAAAGAGAAATTAGTCTGAACAGGAAGCTTCAAATACTGTGAGACTAATTGAGTTTGGATAATGAAGGGGTTTTAGAGAAGTAATTCAGAGGGGAACGGGTAGGGAAGACAACTTAATTGAGATTGCCTGTCCATCTGTGATTTCTCTATGCAGCCTTCTGTGGCATGTCTTGGTTGCCCTTCATCCCGACCTAAGGGAGTTGATGTCATTTTTATGAACTTTATTAATTAGTACACTGCAGACTTGCATGTACATTTTAAAGATGTTTCCCTGCCTTTAGTAAAAATATTTTGTTTTCACTTAGTAAAGAAAACAGTACCCCAGCTGTAATGTATGCCAACATAGGGACCTGGTTGGTAGGGTTCAGGCCAGGAGTGGAGGTGAGGAGCTGTTCCCTACTTTGTTAGAGGCTGTGAATTATGCAGAGATGAGTCTAGCGGCCAAATCCTGATCTCTGTTACATCAGGTAACCAAGAGCAGAATCTAACCTCCTTGGAGGGAAAGGGGGAAAAGAATCTGTCACTGGAAGCTCCTAAATGTGATACCAGCCAATTCCATGGTCTGCAGTGGAAATGGATCCTTGTACAGTTTTGCACTGATTATAAATAGTTTGGAGCAGAAGCTTAGGAAGGGTGTTACAGATGTTGGCTCCATGCCTCCAATACAAAAGAGATACATAAGCAAGCCATGCTCTAGGAATGTGCTGATGTCTGAATGATGTTTGCAGTTATCATTGGTAACCATGCCAGCACAGGGTGTGATCTCTGCAGATCTCAGAAGGAACGCTGGGCCAGGCCTGCCCATTGATGAAAGGGAAGCTGCTAAACATGATCCTAGCAGGAAGTGATCCTAGGGATTCAGTAGGCAGTTCTCTTTCCTTAAGCAACGGGGCTCACTGCCACCACAGGCACCCTCAGAAGGGGTGGAGCGTCAGGGAGAAGAGGAAGAGTCGAGGGTAGGCAGCCCTTAGCGCTGCCCAGAGATTGATGCTACCTGTCCTTCCCCAATCCTCAGAGCCCCACAGAGCATTGCTCCCTTAGCATTTCAAAGGGGCCCAGGGCTCTGGCTGCTGCAGTGTCAACTGCTGGGCCCCTGTGCAACTGCCCTCTTCTACCACCACCACCACCACAGGTGGGCCTGTGTCTAAAGCAGTACTGGACAAACGCAGAAGCTTGGTGCTCAAGCTGCCCTGTGAGAGGGGACCCCCTTAGTTCTCTCTAAAATAGTGTTGCCATGAGTGGTCACAAATCTTCTGACTAGAAAGAATCACGATTATCGTATCTTCATTAGCTCATTGGAGAACTCCTGACACTTTTGACAAGAATAAGGATATTACCCCAGAGCATACATCTGCCTAGTACTCAAGGTGTGCTCTGATCAAACAGCTAGTCCCCATAAACTTTGGTAATGAAGTGTAAACACCAGAAGGCTTCAGAAAAGATGTATTGTTAGAAAACTTTTATATCATTCCTTGGAGCTTTACTTGTTCCCAAGAGTTTACTGTCGTGAGAATCACAGGTCCGATGATGCATACCCAAGGGGGGAAGGACAGAACCAGGTGGACAGTTTTAGCAAATAAAGGATATTTATTTATGACAGTGGTGAATTTATAGTATTTATTCTAAGATTTTTAATAGACTGTGTTAATAATGAATTTACAGTATTTATTATATTTATTCTACGATTTCTAGTTAAACGTGTCAGAGATATAAGGATGGGAATGGCAAGGGGAATAGTCGCTATTCTAACAATATCCAGCTACACTAATTAAATGAGTGATAACTACAAACTCTATGTACTACCCAAAACAACTACAACACTAAGCTTATACAACAAAGAAAATCAAATCATACATACCAACTTACACAGCACACAGAACATTTCACAGATATCGGTTCGGTTGCGAAGGCCTTGGTTACGCCCGAGAGTCGGGGGAGGTGGCGGTCGGTTGATCAGGCCGGCAGCGCTTTGAAGTATACGGGAAGGCACACGCACGGTGGTCCGTGTGTTGCGAAGACCTCCTAGAACGAACTGTGCGATGGGTATTTATCTCCAAATCTGCACATCGCTTTCCCGCGCTTACATATTACCATGTATGGCCCAATGGTCACCAAGTGGGGGGGTCTGTGTCCCAGGGGTTGGGCCGAAACTGTGCAGGTTTCATGAGCCCAGGTAAGCCCCACAGTTCTCACGCCAAGGTGACTGGTGGGAGAGTCTCAGGCTATTTTCCTCTTTTCGCACCTTTCCTTTTTCTAAAGGCAATGGTATGCAGGAAGGGTGCAGCTGGTTTCTCCCAAGCAGTACTGCGGCCTGGCCAAACTTTTTTACTGGGGGAGCAGTTTTTTTTTCTAACATTTAAAAGTGAAGGCCCTGTTCCAAAGCTGAATGAAGTCTGTCAGAAGAATCTCACTGACTTGAATCCGTTTGGAGTCAGACCCTGATGCTCCATTGACATCTATGCAAGTTACAAGTCTCCTGAGACATTCGTGAGGCTGTGGAGGCTCACTAAGCTATGTCTGCGCTGCAATACAATAAGTTATTTCAAAATAATAACTGCTGAAATAACTATTTTGAAATAAGATTATTCCTCTTCACAATCAGGAGTTATTATTTTGAAATAACAAGCCCATTATTTTGAAATAACAGGCCTGGTAGTGGGGATGCTCATCTTGTTTCAAAATAAGGGGAGTTAATTTGAAATAACTCCCCAGTGTAGACATGTTTTTACAGACTTCCCATGTGATCTTTTACAGACTACAGTAAACTTCCGATAATCCGGCACCTTTAGGACCCAGGGGGTGCCGGATTACCAGATATGCCGGACTATCAGAAGGAGGGGGGGCTATAAGGGGTCTGGAGTGGGGTGGGAGGGGATGCCACCCCAGACCCCTCATAGCCCCCCCTTATGATAGTCTGGCTCTGCCCCAGGCGTCGCTGATTCAGCCGCTGCTGGTCAGTTTCAGCAGCCCCTGAATAGGGGATGCCTGCAATAGAGCAGCTGGGGTGCTGCTGGGTTGGTCCTGCAGTGCCGAGGGGCAGCGCTACAGCACCAACCCAGCAGCACTCCAGCTGCTCTTGGGGACCCCTGGGGCAGAGCAGCTGGGGTCCTTCCGGGTTGATCCCGCTGCACCGAGGGGCAGCGCTACGGGACCAACCCGGCAGCACCCCAGCTGCTCTGCCCCAGGCATCTGGATTCAGCCTGCTGGTGAAACTGACGCTGACGCTGCTGCCCCTCGGCGCTGCGGGACCAACCCAGCAGCACCCCAGCTGCTCTGCCCCAGGGGTCCCCAAGTCAGCCGCTGCTGAAACAGATCAGCAGCTCTGCCCCGGGCTTCCTGGAATCAGCAGTGGCTGAATCGGGGACCCCTGGGGCAGAGCAGCTGGGGTGCTGCCGGGTTGGTCCCGCTGCACTGTCCTTTGGCGCCGAGGGGCGGTGCTACAGGACCAACCCGGCAGCACTCCAGCTGCTCTGCCCCAGGCATCCCCAAGAGCAGCTGGGGTGCTGCCAGATTGGTCCTGCAGCCCCGAGGTGCAGCGCTACGGGACCAATCCGGCAGCACCCCAGCTGCTCTGCTCCCGGCTTCCCTGATTCAGCTGCTGGTCAGTTTCAGCAGCAGCTGAATGGGGGAAGCCTGTCCGGCTGCCCCAGCACTTCTGGGTTCCTGATGGTGCCGGACCATCAGGAGTCCCGGAGCATTGGATGCCGGACTAATGGAGTTTTACTGTAATTAAATCTCTGTGTCTCAGTTCCCCATCTGTAAAATGGGGGGTAATAGAACTTATCTACCTCACAGGTGTTACAAAAATAAATAGATGAAAGGCTGAGGTGCTCAGTCAGTAGGGAAATGGGGCCATATAAGTAATTATTTTATATAATTTAAAGTAAACTAGATAGGCTTGAAGGAAGAAGATGGTGGGAGAAGGCACAGCATAAAACATTTGCAATGCGGATAGGGTGAGTGGCAGGGGCGGATATAGGGCAGGGTGAACGGGGCGGCTGCCCCAGGCCCCGCGCTTCAGAAAGTCCCATGCATGCGCCGTGGTGCTGCTGCGCATGTGCATGGCGTCACTGCGCATGCGCCATGGCAAAGGGAGGGCCCCGTGGAATTATGCTGCCCGGGGCCCCGCAAAACGGTCATCTGCCCCTGGTGAGTGGGATTATGAGATGCACAAAGAACAGGAGAATATTTGGTCTTTGATAAGGAGTTTGTATAGGGGGGAATAGAAGATAGGAAGCCAATAGATGGATGTTTGTCTTCAGCAATAGTATTTTAGACAAACAAATGTGGAGGAAGGGGAGAGGCACTGAAGTGAGCCAGAAGAAAGTTATAGTCCTCATGATACAATCAACTTACAGGTTAAAATGCTGGTTGCATTAAAGTCAATGAGAGTCTAACTACTGACTTTAGCAGAACTGGAAAAACTTAAAAAACAACAAATAGTCTTGCAGCACCTTAGAAATTAACAAAACATCTAGAGGGTATCATGAGCTTTCGTGGGCACAACCTACTTCTGCAGGTGAAGTGGGTTGTGCCCACGAAAGCTCATGATACCATCTACATGTTTTGTTAGTCTTGCAGCACCTTAGAGACTATCTGTTTAACCTAAACTAATAGCAGCTATGTATTATTTTCATACACTTGTTAGCATGCAGTCCTAATGACTGTAAACCAGTAACGTGGTGTGAGCAGACTCTGTGATCTGGGTTTGTGGCGCACTTAGTGAAATTTCCCACTTAAAGGCAAATGAATATGACACAAATTCTCTTCACTTCCACTGGTGTGCAGCACTTACTGATTTCACCGGGGTTGCATCTGTGACCGAACAGACGGTGACTCTCGGAGAAGCAGGCAGCTATGAACTCAGTACTCAATGTAATGCCATGACCTTGGAGTAATGGGAGGTCTGCTTTGTTTGTGAGACTGATGCTTGCTCATGTTATGCTTATAAACCTACTAGAAGACTTCAGGGCTTGGGATGGGGATGGGGTGCAAGAGTCAGGTCAGGGGCTTGGGGATGCGGAGGGCTCAGAGTTGCATCTGTCAGGGTTGGGAGGGTGAGGAGGGTGCAGAGCAAGGGAGGTGGGAGGCTCAGGGCAGTAGGTGGGAACAGCCTGGGGCAGTGGGGGCCTGCTGGCCCACCTGCCAGCTGCTCCCTGGGGTGTAGCCTGGGATGCTCGCTTCCCCTCTGTGGTCAATCTGGGGTATAACAGTTCCCCTGTGCTTGCTGCCCCCTTGTGGTAATTCATGAGTATAACTGTGCTTGCTACCACGCCTCTCCCTTTCTGTTTGATGAGAGACAATCACATTCTATTCACGTTCCATTGTCATGGCACAATCAAATCCTGACCTTGCTTTAAGTTCTGATAAGAGGAAGTTGCATACCAAATCTGGTGGTCCTAGCTCCTACTGTTTAGGAGGAGTTCTTGAACAAACAGACACACAAATGCACACACTTTCTCAAATATATAGTAGATGAATATACAACTTGTCCATGTTGGCTTATCTTTTTAAAAGGGTGGTCACAATAACAAGACTATACTAGTCAAGGTTGCACTTCCTTTACTGTTTTCTTAAGGACTGTCTTTTTTTTTTGTGTGTTTGCATAGTGCTTAGCACAATGGGGCCCTAGTCTGTGATAGGGGGCGGAGGGGCTTCTAAGTGTGACAATAGTGCAAATAATAAATTGTTGCTCGTTCTAAAGTCCATCAGCATTTTAACCCATATACTATTCTTTTGCGTTTATAACCATACTTTACATTAAATCTCCAAGTACATCTGTGAACAATAGACGTTCCCCCCCTCCCCCCTGCCTCCCTCCAAGGGCTCTGTTCTAACCAGAGATACACAAACCAATTTATCTGGAAATTCCTCTGGGGAAATCATGCACCTTTGGGGAATGTGTAGATGTTTGAAGACACATGGGATCCAATTTTGCTCTTGCTTGCGTTGGTTGGTCTCAAGAGAGATACCATTGACTTCAATGGAGCTACCCCAATTTACTTTGTCAAATCAGATGCCAGACAGCATGGTAGCAGAGTTTGTTTTTCAAATCAGAAAGGTGCTTTTAATTTGAGGAGAGGGCTTGAAATCTTCAAAAGTGCCGAGCCTCCAGTTGGTAATTGGCCTCTTTTGCATTGTTTGCAATGAACTTGACGCCAGTAGTTACCAAAGAGTCCTCCTCTCGTGTTCAGGACTTCTGAGGAAATAACAAAGGAGTTGCCTAATCTGCCCCCTTCTGCTTCTTCAAATGTTTCCATGCAGAAATGATGGTTTGAACAAAAAAGGGCTCTTTTTATAATGAACAGAGACTTGCTTCCATCAGGAATTTGTTAATCAGAAAATGTGGAACAAACTCCTGGATGCTTTCAGTCACATTAGACTAAACCCTGTGCAGTAACCTACTATCATCAGGTGTTTTCACAGTGATTGTCATTGCTACAGCTCCACTGGGGCTACCTAGACATGGGGAAGTGGGATAGATAACCAAAGAGGATGTCTCTAGCTGATATTTTCAGCTAAATTGATATCAGTCCAAGATTTAACACTTCCTTTCTCTGCCAGCCACAGAATAAGAATAACATGTTTTCAGGATATCGGAAACCACTAGAAATCTGTCATGCTTTGCACTTGAATAGCACCTTTCATTTGAGGATCTCAAAATGATGTAGCATATATTTATTACTCCAGCTCTCTGAGAAATGGGGGAGCTGGAGCAGAGATCTTGATGGTGACAGAGCTGCTCTGCAAGTGTGATACCTTTGAAAAAGTTCAAATGCATTTCTTACCCTGGCACCTTGGGGTTTGGTCCTCCCACATATGCAGGGACACTCCCAGAAATGTTTCATATCGCCAGTCCCTGTGGTGCCATTTCCACTGCTGGCTCCAGCTCCCGGCCTGCTGAGTTTGTGCCATGCTCATCCCCTGCCTTCCAGCCTGGCTGCTCATTCCTCATTTCTGAGAAGCCCTGGGCTGCTAGAAGAGAACTGAGGCCAGGCAGGCCTCTGGGGTGAAGCTTTGGTGGAGGATCTGGCCCTCCGCAGTGGCTAGGAGGAGCTGGGCTGACCATGCCATTCCCCACACAGGCTTGGCCCCACAGCTCCTGCATCATGACAGAGGGGCCATGAAGCCAACATTGAATAATGCTGTAACAACCACACGCTTCCCCCTTCACGGAAGCTGCAAACTCTCTCTCTCAGTTCTTGCTTTGAGTGGGCAGTGGGGCAGACAGTGCTGCTCCTTCTTGATGCCGGCAATGGTACGCACTGAGGCTGGCAGTGATAATCACCGTGCATGCACTTGTGGGCATCACTGCATGCACATCTTACTGCTCTGCAGTATTCTTGTGTCTCCTGGAGGAAGGTTGACGACTTGCTGTGAGACCTTGACTAAGTCAGTGATGGAGCGTGACTCCTAACCCTCTGCTCTGAGCAGTCAGCCTATCTAAGACACAGCCTCTTTTACAAGTCTCTTCCTTTTAAAAACAAACACTCTGTTTGCTGTGTTCTGTCTTCATAGCTAGAGATGTTCTATTTCTAGAAGCTTCTAAGCAGCATGTTAAAGTTCTGTATTTTTAGGGCTGACACTTGAATCTGATTAATGTCTCCCTCGTTCCCATAAACTTTGGAGTGAGACCATCTTGGTCTATCGTTACAAGTTAGCTGTGGCTGTTAAAAATGTGCACTCAATGAATCTTAACTCCAGTGTTCTACTCCAATTGCAGGTATCAAGATCAGGCTTTTGGACTAGTACAGGCAGTCCCGGGTTACGTACAAGATAGGGACTGTAGGTTTGTTCTTAAGTTGAATTTGTATGTAAGTCGGAACTGGCGTCCAGATTCAGCTGCTGTTGAAACTGACCAGTGGCTGACTACAGGAAGCCCGAGGCAGAGCTGCTCTGCCCCGGGCTTCCTGGAGTCAGCCGCTGGTCAGTTTCAGCAGCGGCTGACTTGGGAACACCTGGGGTAGAGCAGCTGGGGTGCTGCCGGGTTGGTCCCCGCAGCGCCGAGGTGCGGCGCTGCGGGGACCAACCCGGCAGCGCCCTAGCTGCTCTACCCCAGGTGTCGGCGAGAAAAGCCTGGTCTGCCTGGGGGAAGGGGGGCGCACTAGCTGCGCGCCCCCCTCCCCACCCCAGCAGACCAGGGAGACGCGGAGCAGCTTTACTCACTGCGGAGGACACGGACGGCGGGACTGTGGCGCGTTTGGGCGGTCCCGCCGCCCGCGTCCTCCGCGGCGAGAAAAGCCCCGTTCGTATGTAGGGATCCGCCGTAAGTCGGATCTACGTAACTCGGGGACTGCCTGTACTGTGTGGCCTTGGGGGTAATACTTCCCCTTGAGCATGAAATCCCTGTACAATTGCAAACACCACTATTCTTACCCTAACGGGCTGAGGCAACCTTCCTCCTCCATGTTTTGTGCTGCTCTGCAGTGTTATTTACTCATGGGGTGCATAGATTAGGTGTAATGAGAGTTACACCTTAGTGAAGAGGGCAGATCATCCTACATATATAAATATCATGGATTTTATAAGCACTGAAGGGGGGAGGCAGTGTGAACAGTTTATTTTGGAGGCAGATCTTAAATCTCAGTCTTTCAGTAAGCAGATATTAATTAAACAAAACTTGTGGCTTGAGAAACGCACTTTGGGAGTGTTTTTTCATCAGCGATTTCTTTGTACCTTATCTTCCTCTTTTGTCTGATCAGTGATAACACAAGAAAATAGAAGCAATAGAAAAAAGCAGTAGTTTGCTTGCAGACAAGTACAGACTGTGTTCTACAGAGCAGGTGTATTGTAATGTCCCTAAGGGCCCAGGGTGTAAGGAAGGCAGTGTCTGCTCACCAGGCTACATTGAATGCTGTGGTGGCAGAGTGTGCAGCAGACCCCCTGAGTCAGAGAAGCTACTCCAAGTAATGAGCCGGAGTACAGAGGGTTGGGTTGGGAATTGTTGTCTCTCACTATCCCATGTTGGCGCCTGTGTTTCCACTGCTGAAATAAATCCATCAGTTCAGTTTTATATTCCCCGGTCACACGTAGGTAGTGTGAGGAGGGACACACCTGCAGTACCGAGATGCTTTGCTTGGTAACACCCCTTGCTGTGTTCAGACCCTCCTGCCACTCAAAATATAGCCATCATACACTTCTCTCAGTACCCTACGGTGACACAAGGACAACGTATCCGACATTACCCAGATACCCTGGCCTGACAATGTCTTTATAAAACACCCAGACGCTGTGATAACTCTCCAGTCTGCACTGGCAAACCTCAGTGCACAGAGTGCCAAATGACTGACACATTTCACTTGCCAGTGTTGTGTACTTTCCATCACTTTTATGCCCATTGGGCCCCATTGTTCTTTGCATGGAGATTTTTCTGATGAGCATTAACCCACAAATAGCTTTATTTGATAATCTCTGAATCACATGGTGTGGAAGCTTGGCCTGTGCTATCAGAAGAAACTGCCCCCGTCTCCTTTCTTGACCCACTTTCTCTTTGTCATGGCTGAGAACTAAAGATCAGCCATGTGAGACTAGTGAAAGCTGTAACTAAGCTGCTTTGTATTTATAGAGCCAGGGCCATCCCTATGGGGATGTGGGGCCTGGAGCAACTCCTCCCCTCAGTGCTCCAAGCGTGAGGCCCAGGACAGCCTCCCCACCACAGGTCCCACCCTGCCTCTGCTCCACCCCTGTCCCCATGCCTCTCCTTGCCCTAACTCTGTCCTTGTTCTGCCCCCACTGTGCTCTTTTCTGCTCCTTTGCCCTCAGCCCCATGCAATACAAGCCAGAGGGTTACTGGGGGCCCTGCAGCAGGGGTTGCCCCATCCTCACTCTCAGCATTGTGGCAGGATCTGGAGCGGCCTGGTCCACCTCACTGCACCGCCCTGCTTGTCTGTGGTGGCAGGAAGTGGAACGTGCTGGGGCTGGGATGTTCCTCTTCCCACTGCCATGGAGAAGTGGGGTGCAGCGGCTGGCAGGGATGCACAGAGGGACAGAGCAGGCTGCCCTGGCTCCTGCCAAGAGGGTGAGTAGTGTGGGAGAAGGAGGATTGGGATGACCCCTGATGTCACTCACTCTTGGCCTGTCCATAGGACAGTTGAGGTGGCCACCACAGGGCCCCCCAGAGTGTGGGTCCTGGGCAGCAGCCCCGAACCGTCCTGTGGTTGTCTATAGACATGGTAGAATTTTATCCTAGGATCTGGCATTACATCTGTAAACATGCTGTATTGAGCTCTGTGAGCCTGACCTATTAACTGGAGTCTCTCCATTAACTTCAGTGGGATGGAAGTTGGCTCAGGCTCTGAATCGCCATCCCTAGTGCAGCATTTTAAGTCTAAGATGTAGATTTTTTTTTACTGGGTTTTCTGCAGTTGTTACATGTGCACCTTATCACCAAGGGAAAAGCTCAAACACAGATAACACAAAGTATGTCAAGATTCAATGTACAGGGCATACAAGGTCCAGGTTGAGTTAAAGGTGCTTGTGTTTGTGTCTGGTCACGTAGGCTTGAGGCAAAGATCTCTGCACTCTTGCCAGAGAATTTGTGACTTATGCAGCTGCCAGGAGAGATGCTTTGTGGTGAGGGCCCAATTGCCATATTGATTAATCTGTGCTGGAGAGTAAGAAGTTCTTGAGCAAGAGGCAAAATGTGTAGTCCTGCCTGATTGCAGAGTGAGTGAAGGATTTAACTGAGAGTCAAGGGTTGTGGTTTTTTTAAATACAATGAATTTATTGTATTTAAATTCCTCCTTCCAGTAGTTTACTGCTCTGTTTATTCCTCTTCATGGGTACTTCCCCAACCACTCAGTGAATTTTCCTTCTTTTCTCCAACCCTTGACTCTTTTAGGGTCTTTTTCATGAAACCACAAGGGAAGGGGGACAGGAATGGGAGATTCCTCCCTCCCGTCCCTTCTCATATCTCCATCTGTGCCTTTGGGGTTCTCCCTTCAGATTTTCTCTCTAGGGGAGGCAGTAATGGGAAGGGAATAGAGAAGTTATTTCTCTGAGCCTCAGTGGAAACCAAAGAAGGCAGAGAGAAGCAGATGGTTACTGAGGCCAGGGCTCAGTGGCTTCTGTAGGAACAAGGGAAGCAAAGGTTGTCAGAAGCCCTGAGACCTTGCTGGGAAGCTTAAAGGAGGACTAGTGACACAGATTAAAGACTCATCAGACCTGAGTTTTCCTCTCATTTCTGCCCACTCAGGCCTCCTGTAGCTTCTTTGCCCTAGATGCAAGAAGTGTCTTGCAGGATGGATTGCTGGGAATATGGCTGAAGGAGCTGCAGGCTGGTGAAGGGGTCCTGGGAGTGTGACATGATTAACACTCCTGGTCTAGACTGTCAAAGTGGTTATGTAAGCAAAAATACATTAGTTGCTTTGCTGTTGCTTTTTCCAGTAGTCTAGATTAGTGCTGACTGGAGCCGAGAGTTATCTGAGACCATACTGAGCTTAGTCCTGGCAGCATGGCTACTCTGGCCATGATAGTAGTAGTAATATTAGTGACATGGAGCATAGACTTTCAAAGGATAAAGGGAAGTGAGATATTCAAATCCCAGTGAATGTCACTAGATATTGGGTGCCCTTTTTGCCTTTGAATGCAAAAGGCACTTTCAATGCAAGGATCTTAGAAATATTTCCCAACTTGAAGGCTCAAATTTTCACTCCTCTCCCCCCCCCCCCAATATTTCAAGACGTTCCATTGAGGTGAGTATTGTTTTCCCCACTTTTTCTGTAAGGCATAGAGACACAAAGTAACTTGTTTAGGTGCACATACAGGCAGTCCCTGGGTTACATGGATCCGACTTACATCGGATCCCTACTTACAAACGGGGTGAGGCAACCCCGCACTAGCTGCTTCCCCCCAGCAGACCAGGGAGACGCGGAGCAGCTTTTCTCAGTAGACACCTCAGCTTGAGAATAAAGGACTGAGGGAAGTGAGGTGTGGGAGAATAAAACTGAGCTCTGGAGAAATGTTTGACTAGAGTTTCCCCTACAATATGTACCAGTTCCGACTTACATACAAATTCAACTTAAGAACAAACCTACAGTCCCTATCTTGTACGTAACCCGGGGACTGCCTGTACTGTTATTGATGCAACAAAAATTAGTACTTGGTTCTCCTGACTCCAGCCATGTGTTCCAATCTGTAGACTGTCTTTCTACTTGATTACAATAACCTCAACCTAATAAAAGAGAATAGCACGGCTTTGGAGCAGTTCTCTCAAATACCTTAATTCAGAGATTAGTTGCTTCTGACTCCTTTTCAATGGTACTTTGTCACAGTCTGGCTTTAATATTTTATCTTCAAGAATTAAGTCTTCAAGCAGTGTAACTTGATGGGTGGAGTAGGAGGGGTGGAGCAAAACCCCAATGGAAAAATAAATCTTTAACTTGAACTTTAATTCGCAGAGTGCGCTCAGACATTGAATATCAATGTTATTTCATTATGACATCACTGTGCTGCTATTACCATGGAAACAGTGCAACAAATATTTGGAGCTATGTAACACCTTCCTCCAAATTCCAGACAAGAATATTTTGGAAAGTGCTTCTGTCAATCTGACTACTCCTGTTCATTGAATGAATGCTTTGTGTAGCTCTCGGGTACTCCTACTCAGACATTTAAAAAAAAAAAGGTGGAATTCTTTTCTCAGCTTTATAAACAGTGCGTATGTTTACATTTTTTTAAAAAAAAGAAATTAATTACTTCAGCACTTCATCTCCCAGTTGAAATGACAAGTATGAGACATCAGGAATGTCCCAGATGAAAGCATAAAGTGGTTTTTTTTTAAATTAAAATCCCTATTTCCCCATCGATTTATACTGGCAACTTGTCAAATGATTTCACCTTGGAAACCAACCCAATCAATCCAGAGATGAAAAGGAAATGCTGAAATACAACTGAAAACTTGGCCAAAAGTTATTTTTATCTTACCACAATAACACGAGCCATCTATTTATTACCAGTGGGGAGGGATTTTTGAACTCTGCCAGGTATTTTTTACCTGAGGCCTCCCATCTGTCTATACATTTGTGAGGGAAAGAAGAGGGACTAAATTTTTTCCTAAAAATGGTGCAATTATTCTCCTTAGGCTTTGTCTACAAAAGTGCTGTTGCAGCATCACTTTAACACGGTCGTGTGGTTCCAGAACTCGAGGCAAACCATCTCAATGAGGGAAGTAGCTACCAGCACTGGAAGTGTGGCTCTTAGCACAGTAGTATTGTCCACATGGGAGCTTCACAGTATTGTAACTTGGTGTCTTTGGAGGGAAGGTGACAGTGTTCACACACCTGAGTGGGAAAGTTACAGCACAGTAGCTTGTCAGTCTAGACAAGCCCTTGTTGGTCTGCTCCTTTGCTTTCATCTGCAGACCAAAGTCGTGACCATTTAACTATTTAAATGCCAGAAGCCTGTTGAAATTCTTCACCACAAGATGTAACACATGAGACAACAGCTAATAAAACAGCGATTCTGGTCCCCAGAAATCTTCTAGGACTCACCATGGTGTTATAGTAAATAGAACTAGGACTAACTTTCCTGATTTACCCCATTTTTATTTAATCAGATACACTATGTATCAAATCTTGTTGCTCTTTTGAGGTGGACTTCATAACCGTGCATTTATGCTAAGTAGCATCTTTCATATGTATGAGGATCCTGAAGCAATGAAATGTTAGCTAAGTAAGCATTTGGGAGATGGAGTAAAACCCATAGGGTTGGCTTACTTTTTTTTTTAAATTCCAGCTGACCTTTCCTTTGTTGTTTTTCCCCAATGAACAGCTCCTCACTCACCCTTGTACCCACTTGTATTTTTAAGCCAACTATCACATAGTCAAGAATTGTTCATTTTTTAAGTTTCTAATTTCAATCAGCTCTTAGTCACTTTCAAATTACCAAAAAGTTGGGCTGTTCCCTGCTTGACTGGTGGAATAGTCCTAAAAGCTTTGCTATCCAGATCCTAGGCTTAGTTGTACAGTTCTATTTTAGAGTCTGAGGGGCAGCCGTGTTAGTCTGTAACTTTAAAAATAATGAGTAGCCCTGTGGCCCCTTAGATGAACAAAAATATATAGGATCATGAGCTTTCATGAGTAAGGCCCTCTTCATCAGATGAGTTGGAGTGGAAATAACAGAAACCAAGAGAGATATAACAACAAAAGAAGTACCTGTCAATTGTAGGACCTGTGTTAATGGAGCTAATTAAGTGGGCTGGATGCATCCCTTCTATAGCTTTAGATGTGGAAATGCAACTGTCAAAGGCAGGGGAAATTGGCTTTGTAATGTGCCAACCAGTTAATGTCTTTATTCAAGGCCAGGGAAACAGGTCAAATTTGTACATGAATTCCAGTTCTGCAGTCTCTCTCTCTAACTGAAAATGGGACATGGGAACATGAAGTCTCTCTGCCAGCTAGAGATTGCCTGTGTGTCAAATCCTAGCCTGTATTAAGGGTGTGACCGACTAGTCAAGTATCCAATAAGCAAATGCTTATTGGAGAGTCAACACATGGTTGACTAGTTGCTTCTCACCCCCCTTGCTGCCTGTATCAGAAAGAGGCAGCAAGGGGGGGGAGGGGAAAGAGGAGGGAGTGCTTCAAAGTGGCAGCGTGTGTGGAGCCTGGGGTCAGCTGGAGACTTTGAAATGCTGCAGGGAGCAAAGGCCCAGCGGGGGACTGCTTGAATCCCCTGCTGGCCCCGTGCTCCCTGCAGCGCTTTCACCTTTGAAGTATAGCAACAGCTCTGGGGCGCACACTTCAAAGGTGGAGGCGCCCTTATCTCCTAATCGAATAGTCAATGCAAATTGCATCAACTATTCGATTAACCATTTAATCAAACTTTAACAGCCTACTATGTGTCCTGTTCCAAAGGGGCATATAACTCAAGCTCCTCTTCTTCTTTTCTATTTAAAACCCAAAACAGGAGTCTCTTTTGTTCTCCCTAACCCCACCCTTCTGGGATCGACACTGCATTTTACCTCACAGTCCCTCAAATGATATTCTCTTTATGGCACTTCTGCTATCCCAGACATGGTATTATTTTTCAGTGTAATGACACAGGTAACCTGATTAGGCACGGCTCTGGGCTAGAAGGTTGCATAGCAACACTAAATTTATTAAGTAAAATATGCCACCTTTTATCTGTTTGTTGATAGACATACTAAAAAATGTGTGTGATGGGGGCAGAAGTCTTTGATTAACCGGAACTTAAGCCTAATTGGGCCACTGGGTGGGACCTGAAGGGGTGATAGGTGATCAAATGTAGGTGGGAAGGAGCTGGGCCCTCACAAAGGAGAGAGCACCAGGTGATGGAGAAAGGTCAAGCAATGGTAGTTGGGGATTTCTTTGCCTAAATCATGGGTGGGGAGTCTTTTTTGGGCCGGGGGCCACTGACCCACAGAAAAATCAGTCGGTGGCTACACACAAGTGAGAAGCAAAGTGAGAAGGCCCTGAATAAGGAGAAAGACATTCCCCTCACACACCAGAGCCTAGGGGAGCCCAGGCTAGTAGATTATGTGTTCCAGCACTGCAGATTGGTGGCAGGGGGATGGCTAGAGTGTCAGCAGAGTGTCAGCATAGGCTCCCCAATGCTGAGCCTTGGGGACCAGCTCTAGGCAAGCTCAGGGCTGTATCTGGTCCCCAGGCCTGAGGTTCTCCACTGTGACCTAAAGGCAGAGACTCACCTGCGGCCAGAGGTGGGTTGTCTTGAGCCAGGAGAAAGCGGGTGAAGAGCAAAGTCAAAGTGGAGTTTGGTCTGGGGGAAAGGTCTGCTGCAGGTAGAGAGGGAAGAACTTTGCAGCCCTCTCTTGGCACTAGAAAGTGGAGATGTCTGCAGTATTGGAAGAATCTCCTGTAGTTGACATGGACACGAGAGCAGGAACTGGACCTCTGGGACAATGCCCTGGAAGATGCTGACTGTTACAAAGACTGCAGGAAGGGGCCGAGGGAAAAAGGTCTGAAGAAAGGCCAATGGTAGGTAGGAGTCCAGGGGAGCAAGATGTCTGATGGAGCAGATCATGCAGGAATGCCATTTCAGATTTTGGTGGGGAAGGGGGAGGTGACCTGTTCATTCCGTGATAGTGGGGCAGGGAAAGAGTGAGGACAGTGGCTTCAGCAGCATTACTGAGCATGCTCAGTACAAGCCAAGGAACAAAATGGGGGGTCTGACCCTGTCCACTCCCCCCCCGCCCCTTCCCATTCCTAGTTTCGAGGGGCTACTAAGGAACTTGAAAACTCTGTTGGCAGACAACTTAGCAATTAGCTCGACAGGAGCACTGTATCTAATTCCTATATAAGAAAGAAAAATAAATACATCCTAGATCCACTCAGCTTTAATAATAACATATTCAGACATCTTATGACAAGTCACTTAAGGGACACTGGTTAGGCTTAACATTTTAATATATATTCTTACTATTACTAACTCTGTGGATAGACACAAGCTGTCAGGACTCCTGGGCACTATCTCTGCTCTGGGAGAGGAGTGGAGTGGGTTACAGGAGGGGGCAGATATAATTGGGTCCTATATTAAGAACATAAGAATGGCCATACTGTGTCAGACCAAAGGTCCGTCAAGCCCGATATCCTGCCTTCCAACAGTGGCCAATGCCAGGTGCTTCAGAAGGAATGAACAGAAGAAGTAATCATCAAGTGATCCATCCCATTCCCTGCCCCTAGCTTCTCTTTGCCAGAAGCTGGGGGTGGGCACCATTCCTGCCCATCCTTGCTAATAGCCATTGATGAACTTGTCTTCCTTGAATAGATATCATTCCTATCAGAACCCTGTTATAGTTTAGGCCTGTCTTCCATTCCCTGGCAAAGACCGTCACAGGTAGACCACGAAGAAATAATTTCTTGTTTGTTTTAAATCTGTTGCCTATAATTTCATTGGGTGATCTTCTTGTGTTATGTTAGTGAAAGAGTCAATATTTCCTTATTCAGTTTTTCCACACCATTCATGATTTGCTAGACCTTTAACATATCTCCCCTAATTTAGACCTCATAATTTTTGCATGTATAGTTGTGATTGTATTTTCCCTGTGCATTACTTTGCATTTATCAGCACTGAATTCCATCTTGCATTGTGTTATCCAGTCAATCAGTTCTGTGAGATCTCTTAACTATTTTGAGTGATTTTTCTATCGTCTGCAAATTTTGCCACCTGCCTGTTTACCCTTTTTTTCCAGACCATTCATAAATAATTTGTACAGCCCTGGGCCCAGTACTGACCCATGGCGCATACTATTTAACTCTCTCCAGTCTCACCATTTATTCCTACTCTGTTTCCTTGCTTTTAAGTGGAGAACCTGCAAAACAAACTCCCTGACCTAAAGGAAAAGCTGAGAGCAGCACAAACTCTTTTGCAGTTTGGTGCTGCATTTGGTGCTAGGGTGTGCCCTCTAAATAGACCTCAAATATGAAATTCAGGGGTTCAGATGGAGGGGAGGGGGAAAGAGAGCCTCAGCCTCCTCTAGCTTCCCATAAATGGTGCCTCTGACCATGGCTGCTCATCCTATGATCACTATATTAGAACCCAGTGCAGATATTGTGCTTGGGTTCCTGTGGCAGGTACAAAATCCTGCTGATGTAAGGGGAGAATGAATTAGAGCCCAGAGAGAAAAGCATAAGGACCACTGGGGCAGGGCCAGGGGCCAGAGACCTCAGACAGGGTCTTGGAATTAATTCTAACAGGAAGTCCAGCAAATAAGCTGTGACCTAGCCAGAGGCCTGAACTATGAAAAGAAACTGATCATGAGAAGTCATTCTTCCACTCTACTCTGCACTGGTTAGGCCTCAGTTGGAGTATTGTGTCCAGTTCTGGGCACCACATTTCAAGAAAGATGTGGAGAAATTGGAGAGGGTCCAGAGAAGAGCAACACGAATGATTAAAGGTCTAGAGAACATGACCTATGAGGGAAGACTGAAAGAATTGGATTTGTTTAGTTTAGAAAAGAGAAGACTGAGGGGGGACATGATAGCAGTTTTCAGGTATCTAAAAGGGTATCATAAGGAGGAGGGAGAAAACTTGTTCATCTTGGCCTCTGAGGATAGAACAAGAAGCAATGGGGTTAAACTGCAGCAAGGGAGGTTTAGGTTGGACATTAGGAAAAAGTTCCTAATTGTCAAGGTGGTCAAACACTGGAATAAATTGCCCAGCGAGGTTGTGGAATGTCCATCTGTGGAGATATTAAGAGTAGTTTAGATAAATGTTTATCAGGGATGGTCTAGACAGTATTTGGTCCTGCCATGAGGGCAGGGGACTGGACTCGATGACCTCTTGAGGTCCCCTCCAGTCCTAGAATTCTATGATTCTATGATCACCACGGGACTAGAGTGACCATCAACAGAGAACTCCAAACACAAGATGCTACACCAGGCATGGCAATGAAGGGGTGTGTCTGTGGAGAGTGCACCCTCCTACAGAGAGCCTGTCTAAACTTAGCCTAGGGCCTAAGCATCCTTGATTATTTGACAATACTTCCAGTGCAGCAGTACCTCCTTGTGAGCTAGGCACCTCAAAAACTTCAATCTCTCTCAAGATTAAGATCATGTTGGCTCATAACTTGCCCAGTAAATGTTCATGCATGCCGCATTAAAACCATTCATTATTATAATTGCAGCAGAACCTGCTCTTTCTTGTTGCCTGCCTGTTTCATTCTCCCTTGACTTTTCCAAGCTTTGTACACTCACTGACTGGCAAACTTGCTGCAATGTTGTCTCTTTTTTAAAGAAGTGTGTCTGCCAATCACTTCCCCCTTTCCTAGGTCTCATAGCTCTACCATTAACTAAAATTATGGACTTTCCACCTGTGATTACTGAAACCAGCATGACTGTATTCCAGACACTGCATTTGTATTTAAACTAATGCTTCAGTGATCAAATTCACATCTTGTAACTGCAGCCAGCACAATGGGTTATTAACCACTGTGCAGATTGCTTTGCTATCCCTCTTGCTTTTTAAAGTAAGCTTTTTTAATTAGTCACTTAACCAGTGTGTTTAAATCTCAGACTGACATAATTAATGTGTGTATATGTGAGTGGGCAAAATCCTAGAATATACGCTCTTTTGCTTTTGTGTCAACCTGTGGAACTCCTTGTAGGAGGATGTTGTGAAGTCCAAGAGAATAACTGGGTTCAAAAAAGGAGCTAGATAAATTCATGGAGGATAGGCCCATCAATGACTATTATCCAGGATGGGCGGGAATGTCTTTAGCCTCAGAGCTGGGAACGGGCAACAAGTGTGGATCACTTGACGATTACTTGTTCCGTTCATTCCCTCTGAGGTATGAGGCATTGGCCACTGACAGAAGACAGGACATTGGACTAGACAGAAACTTTGGTCTGACCCAGTGTGGCCATTCTTATGCGTCTGAAGACAGCTACAGAATTTCTCCCTGCCACCAGAACTTGCCCATGCAGCTCCTGAAAAAAGTCAGCTGGGGTTGCTGCACAGCAGTGAAAACTGTAGTTTCCTCTTCGGGCTGAGCTGCTCCTTCAGTACTTTTCCCAGTGTATCTCTGCTCGTCCTGGAGCAATAATTAAGCAGTTTTCATTGATGATTTTCTTCTATTGCAGCCTGGCGACAGGCCTGATTCTCTATCCATGCAAACTGATGGAAGCTCTGTTTGACCTCCGTGAGGATGGGACTGGTCCCACCAAATGCCATTCCTACTAATATTGGTCCTAGACCATACAAACATTTTATCATGTTCTTAACTGTAAGCATATGAATGCTCTCATCGACTTCAACTGACTCCTTTAAAGTTAAGCACACTTGTACACATAAGGGCTTTGTTGGACTGGGCCATTAGGAGACAAATTCTATTCTCAATTATATATTAAAAAAGTTTTCCATAAGGGATGGTCGCAAACTTCCTCTTAACATTTTTTTTTCAAAGGGAAACTGGATTTCTGATCAAATGAAACCTTTTTTTTGGAAAAAGTGTTGCTGGAGGATGATGTACTTGTAATGGGGCAGGAGACATTGTTTTCAGACCAGCTCTAGGTCTGCATTCATGTCACAAGAAAAGAATTATGACCATGAAAGTACCAAGGAATGAGAGAATTTGAGCCGTGTTAAAGGCTATTCCTCTACAGTTAATATGTTGTAAGCACTTTGGGTCATTGGTATCTCTTGTTCTCGGTTTGTGCAGCACCTCGAACAGTGGGGTTGTGATTGGTGACTGGGGCTTCTAGGCGCTATCGGAATACACATAGAAGATTGTGGAAGAACCCTACCAATGCACTGCAGAAGCAAAAATTGAGCTCCTCTGTACTAATGGAATTCTGAGACATTGAGCTATGATGCTACACTTGGGCATCTGAGAATGAATATGAAAGTCTGTCTTAATCACTGAACTCTTAAAGGTCCAATTAAAACTTGATGAAATAAAAATGCCTCATAGTTCAGCTTTAGGAGTGCATATGGCCTCTTGGATTTCTGAAAACATTAGTGTGTTTTGATGACTGTCATGTATTCTAGATTATTTAGCAAATTACGTCCTTTTTTTCCCTCTCCCCTTTTCTGGGCTTTCACCATTGCTTATAACCCAAACCGCAAAGCATTACAATTATTGATGTGAGCTAAGCAGGCGGGCAGTTGCCAAAAATAGCAATATTCACTCAAGCGCATTCTATGTAGTTCTGGAAAAATTATTCCCAAAGCCACAGCAAAGATCACATTTTTTCCTTTCTTCACTAATAGCAAAAATATTACCTTTCAAGTGCTCTTTTATTCCTGCAGCTGGGGGATAACCAGGTTGGATGACGCTTAAGGTAGCTACATCAGTAAGGGCTGCCAGGCTCCTGGTAATAAATTGAAAGATTTATTAAGCCCATTTCTCCTGCTCCTCATTTTTTTTGATATGTCAGGAATAGATTTTCTTTCATGAGAAAGCAAACTATATAGAGGGACAAATGAAATCCCTTATTTGACCTAGCAGAACTGTAGAAACTTTATTTCATGTTCTTTCCACTTAATGAGGTGTATGAGAGCAACTGTAGTATGTGTTGGGTTTCTTTGTGATGGTATATCTTTTTTCAATAGGAGCTTGTAGTCCAGGTTTGCTATGAATACAACTGAATGAGAAATGGACGCAGACTCCGACCTCTGAGCATGGGAAAGAGGATGCAGTCCTTGTAATACCTTGTTCCTCTGTAGCATCTCTGAGGGTATGTCTATACTGGTTGGGAGGGATGATTCCCAATGCTGGTCGAGGGATGCCTGCTAGTTTATAGTAATATGGACATTTTTGCCTGGGCAGCGGCGTAGCTTAATCACCCAAGTGCAAACCCACCTAATCCCCAGGGTCTGAGCTTGAGTGGCTAGCCTGCAACATGCTGCAATGCTTTTTTTAGCATACTAGCTCAAGCAGAGCTGATGCAGCTTGGTTTGCGCTAGGACTCGCACTTCCCAGCTTCCGTGTAGACAAACCCTGAGTGTTACAAGCATGAAGGTCTTAAGGAATGGTTTTTGCAACCACTGCCAGCAAAAGAACTTCCCCCGCCACCACAGCCCACATGGTGGGAGCTGCAAAAGGTACTGTGCCTGCTCTAAGAGGGAATTGGGAAGAGGAAGCATGAATAAAAATAGCCTGTGCTACACACAATACTGTGCGCACATCCCACGGTGCCAGGCCAACTCTGCTGGCTGCAGCAGAGGAGCAGATAAAGCTTCACCTTCTCCCCTCCTCCTGGACAGGTAGCACAATTGCTGACTTTAGCCTTGGGCAACCCTTCTATTCTAGGAGCGAGGCCCAATCTAGCCCTAGCGATAGGAAGCCCTTCACCACTCCTGTGAGCTGGGGAGCTGATATTTGAAGTGAGGTACGGAAAGGAGCAGTGGCTGGTGCAAGGTTCCACAGTTAGTCACGGGCAGAGTCAAAACCCAGGAGTCCTTTTGTGGTGGGATGCAGTGGGACTGTAGGAGATGGTGAAAGAGAAGTGGGTTTGATGAGACACCAACAATAAGGAAGGAAAGAAGACCATGCGTGGCCGGAAGGAAGAAGAGCAGAAAATAGATGCTGAAGTTTCCCAAAGGGCCTTTATTCAAGAAAGAAGCAGAAAGGGGTACTTAGCATTGCCTCCCCTCAATACACACAGCTGTCAAAAGGGAAGAGTGGCACATTTCAGTGACAGGCTGCCATGGTGCTGCATAGTGCTGCTACCTGCACTGCGTCAAGGCACAAAAGCTCAGAGGAATAGCGGATGCTCTCAGTGAATTTAGGGAGGGAAGGCAGCACAGAATAGGGAGCTACAAGATCTGGATTCTATCCCCAACTTTCCCTCCAATATCTGTGCATCTCTTTGGGCAAGTTATCTAACCTTCTTTATAGTACTTCCCTCCTACCCCATCTGTAATGTGGCAATTAAAATGCTCCTACAGCCTCCCAAACCCTCAGTGAGAGAAATTCAGGCAGTGCTTTGAGATCTACAGCACCTTCTGTCTGAGGAAGTATCCATAATCTTAGATTGCCTTATAGTCCAACAGCTATCACTGCATTTACATTGAGCAGAACTTCCATTTTAAGCTTTAGAGGAGTAGCCGAGTTAGTCTATAACAGGAAAAACTGTTGGTATCATGTTTTATTAGTCTTAAAAAACAACACATAGTTTGGTAGCACTTTAAAGTTTTTTCTCAGTTTTAAGGTTGGTTCCTCAAGTCCTCTTGCTTCAGCACATAAGTTTGATTACTAGCTATGGTAGGGAAAAAGTCTCCTGCCCTTTCAGAATTCAGTACATCATGGGCGTGTTCCTCTTAAATAGCAGCTGCTGTCGGAGACAAGGTACTAAAATTGATGGACATTAGAATGGCCATACTGGGTCAGACCAAAGATCCATCTAGCCCAGTATCCTGTCTTCTGGCAGTGGCCAATGCTAGGTGCCCCCAGAGGGAATAACATTGGACTATTCTGTTTTGGCAAGGCCTGTGGACCTGATTCTTCTGCTCAGGTTGGCTGGAGTGTTGCTATTGACTTCAAATAATCCTTTGTTGTGCTTAGGTAATGAGCCAACGGTCAGTTCCTTAGTCATGGCCATATCCTGGGCACCATGTATAGGGCTCCATACATGAGGCCAGTGATCAATTCTACCCTCATCCTGTGGTTGAGAGCTTTAGCCTTGGAGAAGAGTAGCAGTCCATGGGAGGGAGGAGAAGAGGAGTAAAGCAAAGCTTAAAACCCAAGAAGCAATATAGGAGAAGTCCAACCCCGGGAGAGAGACCTGCCTTCCAGGCTCCCTTCCCAAACATTGAGGAAAGAAACACATGCACATCCTTGCTGTGGGAGTCTTTCTCATTAGATCAAAAGGACAACAGCGCAGCAATCTGTTGCTTTGGAGGAAAACACAGCAGCAGAAGGGGGGAGGAAAATACACATGTAGGCAGAAAGACACATCTTAGAAAACAACTGAGGAAAGATCCTGGGAGAAATATCTTGCAGAGGGGATCGAAGTCAGAATGCAGTAAGAGAAAGGAAAAGGTGCGTGAGTGGGTGAGGGATTGGCACCTCATGGAGTGTTGATTGAGCCACCACCTCCATTAGTCCTTCCTTCATGCACCCACTCCTAGTGCTAGGAGGGAGCTGTGACAAGCAAAATAGCACTTAATTGGATTTGTTACTTACAGTAACAAAATTGCTGCTGCAAAACACAGCCTGACTGCGGAATAGCTATTACATGAAGGATGAAGAAACAACAACAACTGAGTGGTACAAGCCTTAGCTTGTCCTTCCTTCCACTGCAGCTTTTTGCTCCCCTGAGCTGTAGCTGTTTTTCTCTTGGGACTTAAACTCTTCTACCTCTTCCACCAAAGATTGTAAACCCCATACATTATAGCTTTAACTTTCTCAGGCTAGATATATAAATCCTAGTAAATGTATTCCATCGCTATGGTCTCATGGGACTTGGAGGCTCTGAATGCTCTCGGTGTTACTCTTAATTGCCATGAGACTTCACACCCAAGTTAAAATACATCCAAGAATGTAGCAATTTGACCCTTAACAGCCTAGCAGTGCCTCATTCGGTCTCAGTAATCCCAGCCTCTTAGGCAACTCACTGAGGGCTAGTGTATAAAACACATGAAATCTGTAAAACAAGCCGTCTGTTAGGCATTGGCCTAAAGCTATGAGAAATTTTTAAAAAGTGGCAAGCCCACTGTTTATCTGTAACTCAGAAATACCTTGTGTGCTTGAAGCTCAGATGTCCAAAAACAAATCTTCCTTATCAAGAGGTTATGCATGAGGCATTTTGGGTGAGAAAGAGCCTATTTTTCAGAAAGTCAGGGGCAGAATGGTTCAAAATCCACTTTGCTATGGAAACTCTTGCAACCCTACCTATGGAATCCATATTATGGCTGTAATAATAGAAAATATAAAAGGCTGAGAGGCAATCCAGATCCCACGTTTGCAGTTAGAAAAATCCCCTCTTGACTTGTAAACTCAACACTTTTCCTACAAATGTCTAGATACTGGGAACGGCTCAGGAATACCAGATGTTTGTTTTCATTGTCACTTTCTCAGTGGATAGCCTGCTTTAAAGATTTGGGAAGCCGTTAAGCAAAAGCTCCATGAAACATGAATGGGTAGGAAAATGGGAGTATTAGCTAGGCGCTGAACTTCTTTAGGAAAATTTTTTACCATGAGCTTTTGAGTCACGGAGTTTGAATCTGGCTCTGAACTACCCTCTCCAAACTCTATGTGTTCTGATCCAAGTTTTTGAGTCAGCCTACAAGAGAGGTAATAGAAGTCACTTACCCTGTTTGAAACTGGATCTGAACTCCCCCAGACAAGCATATGTGAACCTGTAGCTTTGTTTTAGGCATAGCTAGAGTAAGAGAATAAAACGAAAGAGGAAAAGGTATTCACTTATGCCTTAATTACTTTTTGCTCCTTAAAAAGGCTTTGCAGGCATCCTTGCTAGTGTAATACATCTGCTCATGCGAAGCAGGTTGATTTTATTTCGGTTTCACTAAGGGCAAACCAACCTCTCAAGTGATCACAAAGTTTATTTTTTGCAGCTTTACAGAGAGAAAATTACTACTTAGAAAATTCCAACTAACCTTTAAGGCTTTCAATCCCAGCTGTGAACAGTACTGTGCTTCAGCTCTTGCTTTTACTAAATTGACTTATAACCACCTTTTAATTACAGGGAGTATAGGCTGACGGGCACAAAAAAGGTTGACTCCTAGAAAACATGCTATGACCCGGGTGGGGAGAGGATGGTAAGGTTTGCTGGGTATTGGTTTGGTTGGGAAAGAAAGGGCTTTGCAGAGAAGATTAATACAGGTTGGACCTCCCTGGTCCAGTACTGGCCCCACCGGCCGACTCTGCTCCCAGCCGCTGGCAACCTCATTGCAGCTTTCTAGTCCAACAACATCCATGGTCCTTTTGAACCATGGATGCTGGGGACCAGAGTCCTGGACTACAGTGGTTCAACGTGTAGTAAACAATGTTAATCTAAATAAACCTCTTGTCATAAGGCCTCGTGTTCCTCTAGCCCAGTCTCATCAAGAGATGTGGACATTAAGCGTTTAGGTCCCAGGTGACGTTGATGGAAAATAGATTTACTATTTTTATCCCTGTGGTTTCTCTGTTGCATTTGAAGGAACACAAGTTAATACATGGCGAGCTGCATTTGCCCCTGGCTTCCACTAGTTTCATCCTAGTGTAATTCTATTGACTTCAATTAAGGTACTCCCAACTTGGGCTTGATCCAAAACCACTGGAAACATTTGGCTTGATTTTGTTAGGATCTAATCCACAGCCTTTCTCAGCTGCAAGAGAGGAGAATTGGGTCTTGCAAAAAGATTACCCTTTCATTATGGCCAATTGAAAAGTGAAGCTGGGCTGCCTTCCTTTGAATCCGTAAAGCTGTGTTTTGTTTTCTAACCCCCTGAAGTGTGTGTGTGTGTGTGTTTTTAAATAGGTCAGATCAAATATAGATGGGAGGGAGCTCTTTATAAAGTCCCCATCTAACTATAGCAACCGTCTGGCATGACCATTCCTTCTCTGACTCCCACTGTTAATGGGAGGCTTTGGGCCCTTAGGTAGGCAGGCTAGCCTTATCATTTTGGCAGACTTCCAGCTCCAAATAATAATCCATTAACGTCTGCCCTGCTGGCATTCTTGCCAAATACAAGGGATATCTTTTAAATAAACAGCGGCCATTCCCAGTCAGAGGAAAGAGAGAGGGAGTAGAGGAAAAACAATCCTTGACATTTCAGTGACTTTGCAGGGCTAGCTGACACCTGGTACCACCCTTATCTTGTGGTGTTTACGCAGAGCTGCAAAGCCGGGCTTCTCCTGCTGGCTCCTTTGCCATCTTTAAATAGAACTGGAAAAGATTATAACGATAGGAGTAATTTTTTTGGACATCCACTATATTTTTCCCCACATGCTGGGGAGCCCCTTATGTTTAACATTAACATCTGTACTCCTGTTTTTCCTCTGAAGTTCAACAAATGCAGCTTAGCAGGGCTTTGTGCCGCTAGTGCTTTGCCAACAATATTTTTTTCCCACAGTTTGTTGGACTGACAAGTTTTTACAACATAGCTCTGCTTTTGTGAGGCCCCTTTCCCACCTTCTAACTCCTTATCTGTTCATCCACCAAACCAGACAGCCACAGTGATATGAATCATTAAGGCCTGCACGTCCCGTTTTTTAGGGGATTCTAAAACTCGCCGTTTCAGTTTGTTTTCCACCCTTTCATTTAATGGAGCTGTAACCTGACGCTCAAGGACAACTTGAGGTTTATTTTTCCAGCTGTTGTATTTTGTTTGGTGGTAATAAAATGTCTTGTTTGGATATTTCATAATGTCAATAAATGAACTGTTTAGTTTTTGTTTTTGCCAGGCAGTTGGAAATCCCATTTCAGTTCCTATTAATTGGGGTTAGTGAACATTAAAACATTATTACTAGAAGAATAACATAAGGCTAAATCCTAAGGACCTTATCTAGGTCTTGAATCTGATTTCACTTAAGCTTTTCTTATGCTGGTTAGTTAATTTTTAGTGGAGTTACCCTGGTGTATGTTGGCTGTAGATCAAATATAGACATGCCCCACAACATTTCCTCAGTCTTGCACACAGTTTTCTTGAGCCTGATGTAAATAATAATTGAGTATGGACGGGAAGTTTTGACCCCAGATATTAAATTTGCTATTGAAGTCTATCCCTTTCCTTTGAGTCTGATTCTGCAATTACTCCTTGCATAAAATACCCCTTGAGTTTGTAACAATGCCCTTTGTTTGTAACATTGCGTTTTATTTATATACTTTCAGCTGTGGTTTTAGTTATGTCACAGGCCCCACCCCCATGCTTAATGAAAATTGGCTTAGGGAATGAATATGCATAACCTGAAGATGGTTTATGCAGAATAGGTCATGTTACACATTAATTTTATAGTAACCGTCTGAATGTATATATTCTATTTTTGGGCATGCGTGATTCTTGTATGTGAAATTAGAAATATGAAGTATGGATTTGTTTATAGTTCTAAATGTACTAATGAGGGCCATTAGAGATACTTCAGGTACTTAATGACTCAGTTGTCTAACCAATAACTTGGTCATGTTTGTTCTATAAGCCAAACTGTGGTTAGTCCTAGAAGGACATGTGACCAGGCCACCTGATCGATCTCGAACAGGATGGGCAAAATACGGCCCAGGGGCCAGATCTGTCCCACAGACCACCCTGCCAGGACCCGCAGGCACACAGCTGCCATGGTTTAAAGCACAGTCTGTGCAGCTCTCTGCTCTGCAGGGAGGGGGAGGCTCCATGTGATCTCCTGGCCCCAGCCCAATCCTCAGCTCCTATAGGCAGGAAACAACCAGCCAATAGGAGCTGAGAGATTGGCCTGGGGGATGGGGTCAGAAGAAGCCTCTTTCCCTTCCTGGAGCTGAGAGCCAGGCAGAGGGAACAAGCCTTCAGTTTGAAATGATCTGGGGCTGCAGCAGGCAGGGAGCCCAGCCTGCCTTTGGGGTGCTGCAGGGCTGCTGGCTTAGATAAACCCCTCCCAGTCAGAGCCTGAACTTGAAGATGCTCTATGCAGAATAGGTCATGTTACACATTAATTTTTCAGTAACCGTCTGTTGAATCTATATATCCTATTTTTGGGTATGCATCATTCTTGGATCACTCTGGCACCCTTGCCCTTTCTGCATCCCTCCCCCAGGTCACCATCCAAACCCTATGCACCCTCCTGCCCCAGGTCACAACTCCCTCCCAGACCCTGTACCCTCTCCTACAATCCTCCCCCAGGCCAGAATCTTCTCCTGCATCCAAGTACCCTTCCAGACCCTGCACCCCAATCCCCTGCACCAGGTCACCACTCAAACCTTCTGCACTCCCTTTTCCCCTTCTCCTAGGTCACAATTCCCTCCCAGACTTTACACCTCCTCCTAGAGCCCCTCCCCCAGGTCAGAATCTTCTCCTGCACCCATATTCCCTCCCTGACCCTACACCCCAATCTCCTGACCCAGGTCACAATCCCCTCCTTCATCCAAACTCCCTCTCACACCTCACACTGTCTTCTGCACCTCGGTCCCTTACCCCATGTGCCCTTCTGCACCCAACCTCCTAGACCCCGCACCTCCTCCACAGAACAGTACAGCCCTTGACCACTTTCCAAAATCTTGGAGTCACCCTCCACCAAAAATTATTGCCTACCCCGATCTTCAAATTACAAGCTACAGACATTCATTACCTCAGATGCCTGAGGTAAATCTTTTGCATCAAATGGCAAGACTTTGTCACAAATGAGGAGCTTTGGAACAGAGCAGGACAAGAACCACTTGATGTTCAAATCAAGAGAAGAAAGTGGGGATGGCTAGGCCACATGCTCAGAAAACCATCATCCAGTATAGTCTGTCAAGCTCTCACATGGAACCTGCAAGGAAAACACAAAAGAGAAAGACCTCGGACAACGTGGAGAAGATCTACTGAAATTGAAGGACAACAACTGGGGTACTCCTGGAGTCAGCTAGAAGTTTTGTCTCGAGATGGAGTGAAGTGGAGGAGACTTGTAGATGACCTATGCTCCACTCGGAGTACAAGGGTTTAATGAATGAATGACCACTGATCTGGAACCTGTTATCTTTTCCTCAGGATGGATAATGTGGGTGAGGAACAAAAGATTTCCCACTCTGATTAAATAGATTTTTTTCCCCAATGGGAATCAATTGGCATTTGTCTTCAGTTGGCCTTAGAAACTGCCTGATATGTCCTAAGAGGATACAAAGAACTTGGAAGAAGCACCCAAGGAAGAGTAAAGATCAACTCTGACTTTTAGCTAAGATAAAAGCTTCGTGTAGCTGTTTAGGGTAACAATTTGAATGTAACAAGCTTCTTTGTGGATTAGAGCTAGATACGTTTTTTTTGTTCATTTTTATTTAGTAATTTACTTTGATCTGACTGTTTTCACTTGCAAACACTTAAATCCTACTTTTTATATTTAATCAAAACACTTTTATTTATTATTTATCTCCAGCAGACCAGGGAGACGGGGAACAAAACCGTGGAACACGGCAGCGCGGGACAGCCGCGGCGCGTCTGGGCTGTCCGCTGTCCGCGTGCTCCGCGGCTTTGCTCCCTGTATCCCTGGTCTGGGGAGACGGGGAGCAAAGCCTCTGAGGATGCCGGCAGCGGGACAGCCACGGCGCGTCTGGGCTGTCCGCTGCCCGCGTGCTCCCCGGCTTTGCTCCCCGTATCCCTGGTCTGGGGAGATGTGGAGCAAAGCCGCGGAGCACGCTGGCAGCGGACAGCCCAGATGTGCCGCGGCTGTCCCGCGACCGGCGTCCTCAGAGGCTTTGCTTCCCGTCTCCCTGGTCTGCTGGTCTCCAGCAGACCAGGGAGACGGGCAGCAAACCCTGTTCCTAACTGCGGATCCGACATAAGTCGGATCCGCGCAACTCGGGGACTGCCTGTAATTAAGAAATGTACGTAGCTCCGAAAGGGGAAACACAGGGGTTGCAGCATCCTAGAGAAAAAATACAGACCTTTTCGGGAGTGGAATTCATTTTCAAGAGAGCTTCATTTTATGGATGTCCAGACTTTTTTTTTTTTAATATTCCATTACCGTGATATTCTGCACACAATGTTTGAACACATATGTGTATATATTTTCAAGGAAGACAATTTGCTTGCTAATCGGCAGCCTGTGGGCCTTATTTAATGTCTCCTCGTAATCAAATGAAGAAATAGTGCATTCAGATTGGTCCAATATAGATCTCTATTAATGTATTTTTTAGTTCAACATGTTGTTCTGCCTATATATTGCTATAGACCATCTATGGCAAGCCCCATGTGAGTTCCTGTTCAGTTTCTTAATGCTGGGACCAAGGCAATTGCAGTTTCTCAAACTATGCCGTGCAGAGCAAAAGTGGGTAGAATGACTGGAAACATTCCCAAAAGACGGCTGATCAGCACCCTAGCACATGCTGATCCACCTACTATGGAAAAAAAGGCATCACTTATAAAGCTCAGTCTCTCCACTCTTTGCAGATTCTGCCCAGCTGTTTATAGGTCTCTCTGAAATTGTTTGTACTAACTAGGCATTATGAGTAAGGGCTTTATCCTTGGGCTGTAACCTCTTTGGCAATCATTTGAGGGTTTGGACTAAATTATTAAATGGCCCTGGCACTGAAAGGTTATCCTTTTACATGCTTAAATACTATTGCCAGAAGTTAAAGGGAAAGCAGCAGATGAAGCCAAGCAATCAGTGACTGATTAAAACCAGTGCCTTAATTAGTACATTTTGAGTGTGTACATACACATCTGTCCAAACTGCAAGTGGATAAAATTATAGGTACCTAAACTAGGGATTAAGGTCACAGCTCCTTGCTTCTCTGTTGGATGTATTCTAGTCACTGGGGCATGTCTTCCCTACCAACCGTCCTGATGGAGAGGAGCTCTAAAAGCAAATTTGATTTTGGGCAGGCAATATAGAAAGACACAGTAGTAGCTATGCATGCTAATGGGTCTCCTCGGCAGGCCTATTGTGGTAGGGAACAGCATAGCTCCTTCCCACTATTTGCCATGCCTACTTGGACCTTAATCATAGGGTTTTACATTAGGATCCCTGAGGATATGTCCACACTACCTCCTACTAGGGTATCATTTCTGTTGCACAGGGGTGTAGAGGGTATGTCTACACTAGCTCGTTACATAGTGTAGAGGGTATGTCTACACTAGCTCATTAGTTCGAGCTAGGTAGGCAAATGAGGGCAACTGGAGTTGCAAATGAAGCCCGGGATTTAAATATCCCAGGCTTCATTTGCATGTTCCCGGGCGCAGCCATTTTTAAATCCCCCTTAGTCTGAACTCTGTGCCCGTGGCTACACGTGGCATGGAGTAGGTAGTTCAAATTAGAGATCCACGAGGAGTAATGGTAGTTCGAATTAGGATCTCTAATTCGGGCACTGAGTTCAGACTAAGGGGGATTTAAAAATGGCGGCGCCCGGGAACATGCAAACGAAGCCCGGGATATTTAAATCCCGGGCTTCATTTGCAACTCTGGTTGCCCTCATTTGCCTAACTGGCTCGAACTAACGAGCTAGTGTAGACATACCCTGAGACAAGTGAAGAGACTGAGGATCTCCTGCCCTGTAGAAGGGGGAGACAGTGAGCTGGGGCACAGCCGGAGGGCTGTGCTCTAAAGAGGATACCACAGTCCAAGAGTGACACAGGTCCAGATTGTGGAGATAGTGGAAGGTAACAATGAGCAAGACCACGTTAGTAGAAGATGCTCTTGTGGTCCAAGAGAGCTCCTACCGCAGCCAGCAGGAGGTGCCACAGTGGTGAATCTGCCCTGTTACACACGTTCTAGAATGGCTTACAAGAGTAGCCCTGCAGAATGCTGTAGTTAGTGTTTATCTGCTGTAAGTTCCTTAGGGCAGAAACTGTCTCATTGTTCTTGTTTGTACATTCACTAGCACACTGGGGTTCTGATCTGATGGGGCTCAGAAGTGCTACCACAACATACATAAATAGCTATAGCTTACAGTAATTGCTGTGTTTTGGACTATTAATGTTAGCTATAGTGATACTTTTTTTTTAAATGAGGGGAAAGTGTAACTCTGCTTCAGCCTTAGGCTCTTCTCTCTCTCTTTCTCTCTAGTCTACTCTAAGTAACATCCTCTAATCCACATCTGTGAAGAAACTGTGTTTGTGTGGAATTGCACTGAAAGAAGTCTTTTCAGTTTCCTGTGGTTTTAGAAATTACCAGGTTCCTGTTTCCAGGGCTTTGGGAACCAGAAAACCAGTTCCGTGTTGCTGTTGTGACCACGGAATGAATACAGCATATTGTGTGTTTGTAGATTAAGAAAGGTAAAAGTTTAAAGATAGCAAGTCAGATCCTGATCTCATTTGCACCACTGTCAGTCCCGAGCAAAAACAGCATCTTCAAGGCTTTGTTGAACAAATCTTTTCTGGTAGGCTGTGTCTACACTGGCATGAATTTCCGGAAATGCTTAAAACAGAATAGTTTTCGTTATAAGTATTTCCGGAAAAAGAGCATCTACATTGGCAGGCTGCTTTTCCGGAAAAGCCCTTTTTCCGGAAAAGCATCTGTGGCCAATGTAGACGCGCTTTTCCGGAAAAGAGCCCCGATCGTCATTTTCGCGATCGGGGCTTTTTTCCGGAAAAGACTACTGGGCTGTCTACACTGGCCCTTTTCCGGAACAGTGTTCCGGAATAAGGACTTATGCCCGAGCGGGAGCAGCGTAGCTTTTCCGGAATAGCGGCTGATTTTGTACAGTAGAGCGTCGTTGCTTTTCCGGAAATTCAAGGGCCAGTGTAGACAGCTCACAGCTTATTCCGGAAAAGCGGCTGATTTTCTGGAATAAGTGGCCCAGTGTAGACACAGCCGTAGGGTTTAGATACTCCTCAGCATCGGCAAAATAGGTTTTGCCTCTGGTGTTGATAGTGACCCTATACTGAAGTGACCCACATAGATAATGTTTCACAACTGATCCTGACTTGAGGTTTTTCAAGAGCAAGTATTTTCTCCTGTTGCCCTTATGCCTAACAAGTATATCCAGGCTCTGGGTTATGTGAATTGCAATCTCCTGCACTCATCTCACTCTAAGCTCTAGCCTACTGTTCATATACACCTCTCCTTATCACCTATGGGTGGCACAACAGAAATGTTTCACAGGCAGTGTCACCTCCTATGTTGTAATACTCTGCCTCACAAGGGAGGGCATAGTGTGGTTTCCCCCCCCACCACCCTCCGATTAGAGTCTTATGCCCCTTTTGCTAGCTGCCACTTCATGAACTTCACTAACAACTTGTGACTTGACTCCTGTTGGATCCCCTTGGTATGACTGTTTCTTCTCTATGCTATTGCTAGAGTTGGCATTACATGTGCAGAGACTCCACAGACAGAGTACTTTTCTGTTCGCTTAATTTTGACATCTTTAGTGCTACTAACAGGTTTCACATGGCTCTTGCAGTACAGTCTCATTTCACAGCAAGAAGTGCCTGCGAATGTCGTCTTATTTCCATTTGTAAGGCTGAGGGTCAGCAGGAGGATGCCGCATGAGCGAAAAGCTGACTCTTAGCTAAGGCTGTAGTGCAGACTTCACTCTCCCTTGTCAGTGATCTCTATACCTCTGGGTTACACATGCTCAGATATTTATATGCCCCTTTAAATATGAATAGGTCTGATTAAATATTTAAAAAAGGGACTTAATACTAATATATCATAATTGTGTAGAGGAAGGAGAAACCTAGATGAGAGGGCAAGTAGTCTAGTCTTATGCAGATGTCAAAATTCTAGAAGAGAGAGCATTTTGCAGTCTGAAAAAGAACATAATTCCATCACTGCTTGGAAACTTTGCACTTACACATGAATCTATTTCAGCTGTGAGTAGATGTTATGGCATCTCTGCAAATGGGCCTGACTAGAACCAAAAGGCCATGGAGGTTCATATGTATTTGTTGACCACAATATTTCTTGCCCAACATACTGACCTGGCAGGTTAGATGCCTTCTTGAGCTAGGCTGACTTTCTAAACCCAGGTCAGATCATCCCCTCTGCTTCTGTGAGTAGAGAGGGCTCTTTGGGATTGGGAGAATGGGTATTTTTTATGGCAACTGCTTTTCCTGTGGAACCCACAGAAACCCCTCTACCATACTCCAATGGAGTTTGTGAATCAGGTGCAAGACGGGGAAGACTGGGGCATTGTTCCCTTCCATCTGTAGTAGACTGTCTCACTGAATTCCTGCTGCTTGAAACTACACCAGCGTAGATTATATGCTTGGAGAGGGCTGTTTTGCAGAACTGTTGAGTGCCTAATCAGTGGCAGCAGGGAGTGTTTACGGGAAGGGCATGTTATTTTCTACAGCATCCTGGCAGAAGCTGTTTTAAAAACACAAATCTCTTGCTGGAAGGTGGGAACATAACACAACTTAATTTCTTAGAATTCAGAGCGATAATGCACATGAGCCTCAAAATAGAGACCCCCAAGCAGGTTGTTCTCTGAAACAGAAGCACAGTTCAGCCCATCTTACACTTTGCTGTATGCCTGCAAAACGACTGCTGGTTGGCCTAGACCCAGATCTCACACTTCCTTAAGGAACCCCTGAGTCTGCAAGCAGAAGTAGGAAAGACCCTCAAATTTAGCGACAGATTATAGTTAACTTTTTTAAAATATACCCTGTAGTACAAGGGGTTTACCTTCCCTTTGGTGGGTAGTAGGAATGGGGTCCCATCCTGCACCCTCGTAGCTTCTATTCCCCCCATAGGTATCTCAGTGGAAAGAGGCAACTTGACTACAAATACTTGTGTTCATAGCTCTGCTGACAGAACTGCCTGTTTATCTGTAACTAGCAGATGTGGCTGAAACCATTTATTCTAATGAAGGGCCCATCCACTTTTGTTCCCTCCCTCCCTCCCAAAAATAGATCACCGAAGGGAGCGGCCCCTTCTCTACTCAACTTCCTGGGCTGAATTGGTCATTGAAATTTGTCCCACATCCTCCAGCCCTCTCAGAAGTAGTGGAATTTAAGAACCGCAGTAATAGGGAAGCACAGAAACAGCCTCTTCAGGTTTTGAATGAAGAGCCTGAGAACAGCCGTACTGGGTCAGACCAAAGGTCCACCAAACCCAGTATCTTGTCTTCTGGCAGTGGCCAGTGGCAGGTGCCCCAGAGGAAATGAACAGAACAGTTTCTCATCCAGTGATCTCTCCCCTGTTGTCCCATCATAGCTTCTGGCAAATAGAGGCTAACACTACTATCCCTGCCCATCCTGGCCAATAGGCACTGTTGGACCAATCCTCCATGAATTTATCTAGTTCTTCTTTGAACTCTGTTAGGCCATATCTACACCATGGAGAAGATCGATGCTGCCATGGTCAATCTTTCGGGGTTCAATTTAGTGGGTCTTGAAGTTGTGAACCTTAAGCCAACCTCTGGGTCAAGTGTAAACCTGCCACAACTTGGTAATGGCATCCATCTTCTCAAAGCACGTGCATTGAGTTTTTCTGAAGAGCTGTGTCCTTGTAAACTCCTAATGTCAGAGGAGCCCTCTGTGACTGAAGATATTGATATGTCTAAATGGGTATCATCTATGAGAAACTTAAGCATAAGAAAACCCTCCCTTTACAGCTTTAGTTGATCCTGGCAAATGCCTGAGCAAAGCAATACCATACAAAAGGATTCACTAACACACAATACCCCTTCAGGAAATCAATCAATCAAGTCCTACTCCCCTGTTAATTAACAGATGAATGCAGAATTCCTAGTGAGCAGTCCCCAGCATTAGCACACATGTCAATTATCATTGACAATCGCATTATGATTGCTATTAATTTTGCTCCAAATTTTGCTTCAAATTTATCTGCTGGTGCAAATAGATGCAACTGGGTCTGAATCCATTGGATTGAATCAGTTTGCACCTGCACATAATATGGCTGTGGATATTCAGAGTTAGAAATTAAGACCAGGTTCTGCTCTTGTTCACACCAGAGTATATCTATGGTGCAACTTCACCTTTTTGCTGGTGTAGCAGAGAACAGCCTATGGGCCAAGATAGGCTTGATTTTTCAAAAAAGGAGTCTGTGCCTTAAAATAAAACTAGTGGATGTTTCTTGACTGCAGTGCATTCTGGGAGTAAAGTGCAGAAAGGAACAAGAAGGCACAGAAAAAGTTGACTAAAATGGCTTTATTTGCACCAGGGGCTCAACTTGTGTTGTACAGACACCTTTAGTCTTTTGTTATGCATGACAAGAAGTCCAGGTCACTCCACTTAGCCATTCTGAGCAGTAAAGATCCAAAGTTGTTATGGCCCAGGAGAACCCATCTAATAGATATTGAAATGGAGGCATTATTATGCTAGTTTGCTTTGTTGGTTCCAATAGCACGAAGTGTTGAAGTTCTGTTGTGTACCATCTCTCTAGTATTTAAGACCCCTCTGAGGATCCTTGGAAACACAAATCATATTTCACTTTTTTCCCCCTATTTGCCACAACTATTAAAAGTATCCCACAGACCTGCTGGAGGCCCACTATGGTAATGAGATTGTCCCTCGCTTCTTGCCAGATATATTTCTTTTTTGAATGCTCTTCATCAGCTAATTGCTGCTTGGCACAGTATTAAGTTTAACTACTGCACTTTGAAATATTGTCATGTTTCTACCTACTCCATGGTTCCATTTGAATGGAAATTTTCTTTCCAGTTTAGAGACTATTAAAATCCTGTCGTTCTTATGCAAAACAAAAGCGTATTGTTTGGTTTTGTTTTTCGTTATTTCTGCATTCAACAAAAGATGATTATTTCCTCTTCGGTGCAGAGACCCTCTGCTAATATACAGACCATCTCTGTGCTGCCTTCCCCCTCTGTAACTATCAAGGAAAGTTTCCCATAAACAGTCAGCTGCAGTTGAAATGTACAAAAGCAAACGTCTTTTAGATAAATCTGCCTGGCTTTCCATATGAATGTATAATTAAAAAGTGGATGTGAGGCAGAATTGAATCAGGACACACAATGTAGGCAGTAGCAACAACTGACAGTGACACCCATTTACGATTAAAAGTAATTTTTTCATAATACAAAGAGATTTGTTTCGGTCAGAACCTTTTGACCTTTCAAGAGTGACAGCAAATGCGTAAACATCAGATGGTTTGTTTGAATCCAATGATTGCAATCACGTTGTATCCTAGGGGGAGAGAGACTTTTTATTTCTTGATGCCTACTGTGAAGCAGTCTGTAGGCAGGACAGCAATTTTCTTGCGTTCTGAGAGCTAGCAGCCCATTCACTGTGGGTAGACTGTCAAAAGACCCATTTATTTAATGACGCAAGGTACAGATTATGAGTCACTCTGTATAGGTTATGTTTGTAAAATCTGCCATCAGTAGCCAATATGAATTCTCTTGGCACCTACACAGCTGCATAATGTATTTATCATCTCTAGGGCTCCATTTAACACTTTCAGAGCTTCAGCATGACCTATAATAAGACATAGGCAAGCTTGTAGTGAGCCGATACCCTCCTGCAATAAGGGCTGGGGGAGACGAGAGACGAGGAAGTCTATGTTGGACCAGTACGCAGTGGCCCAGCAACCTGGTTCTCAACATCTCCTCCTGATTCTTCCCTGATGGTCCCTGTGTGTGGCGCAGTTGGAAATCTCTCACTGGCACAGGACAGCTGATTTTCTGGATCTTAGCCAGACTGGTTTATCTTAGCAGGGATTCTGTGTCATTACCTAGTACTCCAGGGTGCGGGAAGGAACCATTAGCCATCATGTGCAGCAGTTGACAGGGAAATCCATGCATTTCCTTGTTATCCCTCCCCCTCCCCCCCAGCCACTACATTTTTGTAATGCAGTACCTTAGAGCCAGGGCCTTTAAAGGGGGAGAACTCTTTTATCCCCTTCAAAAGCTGTGCTGGGCTGAGCCATGCCTGATGGTGCAGTAGGAGCAACTGCAAGAGGCAGTCTTCCTCTCCCACCAAAGTTTGCTGGGAGAAGCCAAATCAGAACTGCGGGTGGTGCAAAAGAAACTGGCCTCAAAGGGACTGAGCTAAAGGCCACATTGGTTTGGCAATGAGATTATGGCATGGCCAGACTGAAGGCCCCTACACAAGCAGCACTGTAGGTATCCTGTGCCTTATGCTCCCCGCAATGGCATACACTGTTTAATTACCATGCATGTTGTTTGTGATGGAAGAACTTCATGTTTGGTTCCAAACCCACTGTGAATGAAGAGTCTATCAGACAGAGTTGGAAGGGCTTTGAGACCAGCTGTTCTCTTGGAATTTCAGAACTTACAGTTCAGGTCCCGCTCAGCAAACCCAAACATCAAAGGAAGGAAGAAAAATATAGAACCTGCAGAAGACCTCTTATTGGCTGTTAAACGTGGCCAATGCCTGGAAGAGAGACCTTATTTTAAGAGAGATCTGCACCATTTCCTCCATCCTGGATTTGTGCATAATAGATGATCACAGCTCACAGAGACAGATCAAGGGGATAAATATGAATCCTGCTTCTTTAAACCTGATTCTGTGGTCTTGATTCCGGCAAACAGAAACTTTACTGGGATAGGTCAGGACTCCTGGGTTGTTGCCTGAGTTGTTTAGAAATCACTGCCTGCCCCTATTTGCCAGCCTAGGCCCCCTTATACCTGGTTTCAGGGGAGCCAACAGCCCCACCCAACCCCTGAGCAAAGTGTGGGGGGAACACCTCTGTGCTCCCAGAAAGTGTGGGAGGACCAGCCCTGCCCAGAGTGTGCTGCTGGTGCTCCAGTGGCAATTTAAAAAGCCCAAGGCAACTGCTCCCTCCCCTGTTGGCAAAACTGCCTGGTTTTCCTGAGTCGGGTCCTTCAGCCTCCACTAGTAAAACCCACAGGCAAGGCCACCTCCAGCTACAGCTACAAACACGGAGGACAGCTCTGGGAAGACTCCGCTTAAGGGAGTTACTCCAGCACCCAGATGTTTGCCCTCCCTCCCTTGGGGTACAAACCCAAAGTTAGATGAAGTTCACCTCCTTCCTCCCTGTGAAGGGAGGTATGCACAGCCTCTAGCCTCACCCTACTTAGAAGTTACATAAACTGGGTTAAATGTTATAAAGCAGAAATAACTTTTCTTAGTGAAAAACTTATTTTAAGTGGTCAAAGGAGTAACAGGCTGAGCAAAGCAGATGGTGTGTTTTGTATCATGGGTGGTCGATAAAGGCCTCCCACAGCCCTGCCCCCATGGGAGCCAAGCCATGTCCCACCCCCCTCCACCACCAAAGGGAGGTGGGGCAGCACACTGCGTGCCCCCTACCACTATGGGGAAGGGAAGAGGGCAGGTAGACACATGTCCCAGACTCTCTGGTCTCGGAGCACGGGGAGGGTGGGGGACGTGTGGCTCCAGCCTCCCTGGTCCCAGCACATGGGGAGGGCAAGCATGGGGGCTGCAACACTACACTCCCAGAATGCCTCCAGTAGGAGTTCTGGGAGCAGTGTGGGCAGGGCCAGGCTTGTGGTTTGGGAAGGCAGTGCCTTCTCCCACCTATTGTACCAGATGCCCATGCTTTGTATTATTTTCTTAGTAATCTGAGCTGGAGTTGCTAAAAAAAAAAAAAATGGTTACAATAATAATCTCTCACCCAGGACTTTTCAGGTAAAGTACTTCATAGGCCAGAGGTGTCTTTTCTGACCTGGGCCCAGCAGTTCTTTTCCAATCCTTTCAGCTACAATCCTGAAAGGATTCCAAGTATCACCTGGGGGTGGGAAGGCAGAGGTAGAAGGAAGCAGAAGGCCACCCTTGTTTACTTCCCTTGCCTTCTATAGAATTGCCATGAGGTGGAAAACCTTTGTTTCATTTCCCCCCACCCTCTTGTAGAAAAATACGGAAATCATGATACGTTCAGATCAGGTGCCATGGACACATGTCTCTGTTGGGCCTTTGTAACCCTTCTTCCCAGACTGATCCACAGGTTTGCAGGAAGACTAAACTCTTTTTACAGTCCATTCTCTCCTGCTAAAGGACGATCAGCTCTGTCTCTTTCATTGTAGTGTAAGCAACAGGAGTGACCCAAAGCAGCAAATCTGGGATACAGCTACAGAGGTCAATATGACTTCCTCTACAAAAGTCATACATGAATACAAATAGGATAATGTTCAGTAACGTATAACCTTTCCAATGATATCCCCCATGAGACCTCTTGCATAAAGCATGCCTCCGTTATGACCAGGGTTTCCTGTAAGCTGTGCGTTTGGGCAGCCACCTAGGTGCCGCTTCGCTGGTTAGCGAAGTGTCCACAACCATCAGCAAGTGTTTCTACTGGTGGTGCACATGCCTCAGTGCATCTAACAAAATTTATTCCTCATGTGGATGGCAAAATTTAGAGGGAACATTACTTATGACATTCATATGAAATGTATCTTCATAAAGCATATGAAATATTACATCACAATTAGCACGTAACTTACCCACTAAAGCTTGAATTGTTGAACAGCTTGAGATCAGCCAAAAAGGGACTCTTTTTAATCACAAAAATAATAAATTAACTTCGAGAGAGTTATGATCTACTCAGGGATCTTCTGCAAAATGAAAAGGCTAAAATCCTCCAGTTATCTTCAGTGTGAACTGTTTGGTTCACCTTTCTCTCTAGTGGGTGGTGGGGGGAATATATAATCCCAAATTAATGGGAGCTTGATTCAAATAGTACTGAAGTCAATGGAAAGACGTCAGTTTGGTTCAGGGACCTGGGATTGTAGATTTAAAAAATAAAATAAAAGTCTGTGTGACGGCCGCCATCTTGGCTGACACACCAGGGAATGAACCAGACTCGCCCCAAATGAAAAGCATATGCTACCACACCTTGAGCTAAAGCCAGCCACATGGGCCTGAAACAGACCAATTTCCTCAGTGGCTTGGGCATAGCTGTGAACCTGTCACGCGTTTCACCAGTGGGTTACATCAATATGTCTAGCAAGTATGTGGCACTCCAACTGCAGCCCTTTTGAGTTAAACAAGCTGCTCCTTTTGCCTTTCACCACTGCTGAAATATGATCCAAGGCTCAGGTAGATTCCAGCTGTGATCTTGTTATTTGGTTATGAACATTTATTTATGTTCTTGGGAGGGGCATTATAGCTCCTTGTGCACGGCATAGTCAAAACCTGTAAAAATAAAATGAACAGCACTCTGTGTGTACTGTAAAGTTATTTAAGGCGCCCAAGGGCTTCAACATAAGTAGACACAGGTTGCCTACAACTCATGCAAGACTTCTGAATATGGGTATTTAAAATTACAATTAAAAATATGGCAGGCATGTTTCAGCAACTTTATAGATTGTCAGAAACACCTAGAAAAGGATTCAGAGCAAAAGTAAAGACTCCCAAATGCTGCTTTTATTTTTCTTTCTTAAACTTGCTTTTTAATGGAGGGTGCCACAGTGCACCATGAATCATATATATAGTAGCCCAGTGTCTGTAATGCCGAAATGCTGGCTGTTCCCTCTGGGGGGCACTGTTGCTGAAATGCTGGCTGTTCCCTCTCGGGGGCACTGTTGCTGAAATGCTGGCTGTTCCCTCTGGGCGGCCCGTGCTGCATGTGGAGTGCAGGGCCCAAACGGCCACTTGCTCTGCTTGCTTCCCTGCGGCGGCCCGGCTGAGTGGCGCAGAAGTCAGCCAAGCGCCATGGCGGGAGGCGAAGGGGGGGCGGGGCAGTGACATGCGGCATGACAGTGGGTCCAGGCCCCGCCCCCTGGCCGTGAACGTCACCGCCCCGACCCCCTTCGCCTCCCGCCGTGGCGCTTGGCTGACTTCTGCGCCGCTCAGCCAGGCCGTCACGTGGGAGCAAGTGGCGCAAGCGACCATTTGGGCTCCACGGTTCCCCGAGTAAGAGGCAGGAGGGGGAGGAGAAGAGAAAGAGAGAGACAGAAAGAGAGGCAGGAGTAGGAGGAGAGCTGAGAGGGGGAGGCAGTAGGAGGAGAAGAAGGAGAGACGGAGCGAGAGACCGGAGGCTCAGGAGAGAAGACCGACATGGAGGAGAGACCTGAAAATCCCATCTTATGATGGGCTAATTGCCTATATAAAAATACAAGACATCAGGCATTTCTGTCATCGCCCATAAGAACCAAGTGTCAGATGAAAAGTGCTTCTTAGGGATAATCAAGTTTTGCCGTCTTTACGTGTCCCATTCAGGCAACATTTATAGTGCCTTGCCCACGAGAGATCCCTCAGGGAGCAAAAGTCATAAATACAATGTCAGTCAAGTGGAAAAACATTTCCTTTCCTTAAACATGTTTGAGAGAAATTAGACCCCAAATCCAAAAAGTGTGCATATTGTGAAACAGCCTGTATCTGGTTAGCAGTGCATTTGCAGGAGACTTCATGTTGCTATAGGTTTTGTAAGCACCACCTACCACTATAACCTCTAATTCAATGCAAACCTGAACTGCAAATCCTTGTACTCTGTGTATGATGCACTATTATTTGTATTAGGATAGCACAGGACATGATAGCGGTTTTCAAATATCTAAAAGGGTGTCACAAGGAGGAAGGAGAAAATGTGTTCCTCTTGGTTTCTGAGGACAGGACAAGGAGTAATGGGCTTAAAGTGCAGCAGGGGAGGTTTAGATTGGACATTAGGAAAAAATTCCTAACTGTCAGGGTGGTCAAATATTGGAATAAATTGCCAAGGGAGGTGGCGGAATCTCCCTCTCTGGAGATATTTAAGAACAGGTTAGATAGACATCTGTCAGGGATGGTGTAGACGGAGCTTGGTCCTGCCTTGAGGGTGGGGGGGCTGGACTCGATGACCTCTCGAGGTCCCTTCCAGTCCTATTATTCTATCATTCTATGAAGACTGGGGGACTCATTATGCTAGCTGTTGTACATATATAGCTGGAGATGAGCCTTCCCATAAACTGCTGTATGTCTAAATAGACAAGATGAAAAGGGGTGGGAGAAAAGAGGAGAGTAAGGGGGGATATGATAGAAGTCTATAAAGTCATGACAAGTATGGAGAAAGTGAATGAGGAAACGTTATTTACTTGTTCCCATGAGAACTAGAAGTCACCAAATGAAATTAATAGATAGCAGGTTTAAAAGAAAAGGAAGTTTTTCTTCAGGCAGTGCACAGTCAACCCGAGGAACTCCTTGCCAGAGGATGTTGTGAAGACCAGGGCTTTAACAGGGTTCAAAAAAGAACTAGATACATTCATGAAGGTTCAGTCCATCAATACCTATTAAGCCAGGAGGGGTAGGAATGGTGCCCGTAGACTCTGTTTGTCAGAGGCTGGAAATGGGTGACAGAAGAGGGATCACTTGATGATAACCTGTTCTATTCACTCCCTCTGGGGCATCTGGCATTGGCTACTGTTGGAAGACAGGATCTCGGGCTAAATGGACCTTTGGTCTGACTCAGTATGGCCGAAATATTCCCCCCTCCTGCTTATAGAACTGAGACACGGAGTAAAGGAAGTCAGGTACCAAGCTCCTCTTTGTAGCTTTGACAACCTCCTCTTTGTGACTTTCTGAAGGTGGCACAAGGAGTTTGTGGCAAAGCCAGGAACTGATCCCCAGTTCTCAAGATTTCCCAAGCCAAGGCCTTTCCCACAATCCCATCCTTTGTCTTGACTGTCCCCATGCTAAATATGAGACAAAGGTTTTCCAAATTAAACAGTGTGGGAGATGAAGACAGGTTCATTGGCTTCTTTTATCCCCAGCCCCTTAAATGTGCACTACTTTTAACTCTGTGGCTGGATGTATTGCTGGAATAGCTATGGCTGTTAATTTAAATTTGTTGGAGGGCATTTCAGCTCCTTTCTAGCCTCCAAGAAGTGATGCATAATGGTGTCCTATCACTTCAGATTCTCCCAGAATCATTTTCCCTCTCAGTTTTTCAGCTAAATACATTGGTGGTGGTTTGTTTGGAACAATCTTGCCATTCACACTCAAGGCAGAAGTTCCGTCCTTCTCTTTGCATTCCATGAAAATCTGACTGTGGGAGCAGGAAGAATGGAGATTTAAGCATCCCGTCTTCCATTCAGTCCTTCCTCATCTTAGCCTATATGGTTCTCTCAGCTTCATTCTCATTCTGTTGCCCAGAGGGAGGAGGAAATCTGTAATTATCCCTGTTCCAATCCAGCTTGGGAGGACAAGAGCTCAAGGAAAACTATTATTCCTTCTGTGGAAGGGGGACATAAGAACTGACATCTCCCTTCTTGGTGGCGGTAACACAATTGTGACTCATCGCCACGGCACCTCCTGCAGGTCTTTTCAGGAATTAGCTCTTTAGCCTCAGAGCACCTTCTGCTGGTTGGTGTGTCTCCCTCAGATACTTGTCTTCTGCACTGGTTCACGATGTGTCCCTGCTCATGGTGCCCTTTCCTCACAGTACTTCCCTATGGCAGTGCCCCTGCGTTCTGGGGTCCTCCCCTCTCTGAGAACACCAATCCCATAATTCCCACCTCACTTCAGTGATCCATGGCCAGTCATCATTTAACTATGGCAGTTTGGAATGGCTACTCCTCATTGGCAAAGGAGTGTGGACCTACTGCCTTCAGCTTCCCTGGCTGAGTTCCTCCCTGTTGTCCTACTACCCTCAGGCCTTGAGAGCAAGGCCTCAACCTGGGAGTTTGCCTGGCCAGAGCTCCCCAGCTCTCCCTCAGGTACCCTCTCTAGTCTGCCAGCAGCCAGGTCCTTCCTGCTCTGCAGCTGGAGCAAGAGTCTCTTCTCTTTTTCGCCAAGAGCCCCTATTTATACTACCCCGACGGGGCCCTAATTGGCTGCTGTTTACCTCAGGTGCTCGCTCCACAGTCTCGGCCCTCTCCCAGGGCTGGGTTTAACCCTTGTTCCACCTGGAGCGAGGTGGCCACCCTGCTACAGGGGCATAAACCACTCCAAAGAAGGGATCAAGGAAGAGGGAAGTCTTGGAATAGTGGAAGATGGGGAAAGTATCTTAGGTCCCTCTTTTGTTTTCCCACAGCTGTTATGCTCTGCTTTGGCAAAGCTGTGCATAAACCCTTGTTTTTTCAGGCCTGGTCTACATTACCACGGGCCATCGATCTAAGTGACACAACTTCAGCTGTATGAATAACGTAGCTGAAGACGACATACTTAAATCTATTTACCACAGTGTCTTCACTCATGATGTCAACAGCTGACACTCTCACATCCACTCCTTTGACTCTTCTTGTTCTGGTGGAGTACCAGAGTCAACAGGAGAGTGCTTGGCAGTTGATTTTACTACAAATCTTCTCCCACAGGATTGATCCATCCATCAGATAGTGTAGATATGGCCTAAGTGAAGGGAATGCTTCCAGCCTTTCTGTGTGTGAACTGAAGGGTGTTTCTGTTGGTTTTCAACAACACCTGTAGCAAACCATTCTGTCTTGAGTTAAAGCCTCTCTTTCCCCTTCTTTTTGACACAATTAAAGACCATTGGACATTCTTTTCCAACCTCTTCTACATTTCCTGCCTATGTTTATTTCATTCAACCTGTCTGAACATAATTTTCAAGGTCTTACCAAGGAATCTCTCTAGATTTGCTTAGTAAAATACCGAGCATGTACCTGGAGCTATATAAATAAAAGAATATATATATGAAGGTAAAGACAAAACGTATCTGCACTCTTGGGCTGTGTCTAAACTACATGGCTCCGTCGATGGAGCCATGTAGCTGAGGGTTGTAGGCAAAGGGAAATGAAGCCGCGATTTAAATAATTGCGGCTTCATTTAAATTTACATGGCTGCTGCGCTGAGCCAACAAACAGCTGATTAGCTGTTTGTCTCAGCGCGCTAGTCTGGATGCTCCCGCGCCGACCTGAAAGCCCTTTATCGACCTCCCCGTTATGCCTCTTAGGATGAGGTTTACCGGGGAGTTGATAAAGGGCTTTCATGTCAGCAGGGGAGCGTCCAGACTAGCGTGCTGAGCCAACAAACAGCTGATTAGTTGTTTGTCGGCTCAGCGCGGCAGCCATGTAAATTTAAATAAAGCCGCAATTATTTAAATCGCGGCTTCATTTCCCTTTGCCAAACAAACAAATCTACATGGCTCCGTCGACGGTGCCATGTAGTTTAGACGTACCCTTGGAGGGAATTTGAATCTGGTCAGATGACCCACACAAGCCTATGGAATACCTAAGTCTAATTTTAAGCATTGTTTTGAAGGCCTAACTAGGAAGAAAGTACTAACATAGTTTTCATGCTCCCCTTCTGCACAGGAGTGAATTTCACCTTCAGAATGCACATGGTTTGCTGTTAATTGTAGTTGACAAATTTTGATATGGTGGAAGGTTTTCTCTTCTAGCTATGAGTGATTGTCGTGCCCCTGTGTTACCGCCACAATATCAGATGAGTTATCTTTTAACTTATAAACTATCAAAGTGAAACCTCTGTTGGTGAAATGAATATGGTAATTACTGTTACCACAGAAAGTAGGAGAAAGTCAGCTACAGTGCAACTTCACAATATTATTCCCAACTGCTGTACATCTTGAGTAATGCACTTTGGTTTCTCAAGTAGCCTCTGCTCTGTGACATAAATGGAGCTGCTACTTTTAGAAAACCAGATCCAGCCTCTTGGACTGTCTAGCTCTTCTCCCAGCAGAGCAGAGGTATATATGCTAGTGTTTTGTCTAGTCTAGTTTTAAATGTGCTGGCTACAATGCTTTCATCAGTTGGGAGTTATATCACGGGCCACTAGATCTTGATCTTGTTCGCGGGAAGTTTTTCTTTATATTCTGCTTCAATTTTTCCACTTAACAATTTCATCTCACTTTATAGACCCTTTTACCAAGCAAAACGGTTGTTCTCCCTCCTTCCCTGTTCAAGTAACATTTTCCCTGTTCAAGTAACTGTAAACTATTATCTTTCCCTTCAGTTGTTGCTTAACCTAGCTGTAAGTCATTAGCTCTGCTCTTGTGAATCATTCCCTTCCACCCTTTCACTGGGGTGACTGCCTATGCTGCAAGGAAATAAAGGACCGCTGGATGAAAAATCCTGGCTAAAACTTATTTTTTAAATGACTCCTCCTCAGAATATTTCACTTTTGGCATGAAAACATACCCTGCATGAAATCATCTGTATCACGGTGTATGATTTTTTTTTTCTTTACGGAATACTCCTCAAATGTGAATCTGTAGTGACATGATAATTAGCATAGGCACTAAAGCTGGAATATACTGGCCATGTGTTCGTGTTTTCTCTCTCTCCCTGTTTTAAAGCTGGGGCATCAAGTTCTCAACCTTGACTTTTTACAAGGTTCAAAATGAGGAAGATAAAAGAAATACATGTGCTCACTTAGGAAAGGACTCTCTTGTTGTTTTCTGCAGAAAGTCTTGCTTGGCTAACAGTCTATAGGATTAATCATGTAAATGTCCTTCTCAAAGCCCATTAGCCAAGAGAGATTTGTCATCTCTTCACTCTCCTACTTTGTTTTTGGCTGGCTCACTCTCTTGTGTGACCTTCTCACCAGATCCCTGGAGTCTGACTCCTATTACTGGATTCTCAAGTTCCGTCATTATAGAGGGGGCGTATCACAGTGACAAGCTCTACAGAAATGCTTTTAAATAAATACAATCAATAAGTATACAGGCTGTTTTGTCTTTTACAGTAGGTTCTCCATGAGTACAAGAGAGAGGCCGGGAGTTTCAAAGGAATTGAAGAGTTAAACACTCAACTACTGTTTCATTTCAATAGGATCTGGTCTACTTCAAAAAGCCTGGCCAAAATGACTAGTGGTCACTGTGCTTTGCTGTGTCTGTATTTCCCTGCTAAAAAGTGCAGTGGAACACTGAGACATGCTGGTTAAAAGAATCAGAAAGCTTGCTAATATTACTCACATGAGCATGAAATCAGCCCTTATAAATACCAGACAAGGATTCCAGAATTACTGTGTTTTAGGGTTGACCACATCAAGGCTAAGATGACATTGTTCCCATGGATTCAAGGGCAGTATAAATAAGCCAGATAAGCAAAATAGCCAAATTAACAAGCACCCATCCAAGTATTTTCCCTTCTTGTACCTGCACTGGGATGAGCCCTTTGACTTCTCATGATTTATTGGATGACTGTTTAAATAAGGGCTCAATCTCACCCTACTGAAGTCAATGGGATTTGACTTTCTGATTTCCACAGGTACTGGGTCCAGCCCCAGTTCTAGTACAATAGTTTTTGAGATGGGAATGACTCAGAATTAAAATGTTGTCTAAAAAACACCACACCACAATTCTTCCCTTCCAGAGTAGAGAATGTACTTGTATAAAAGTCACAGGATGGTGGCAGTGCTTCTGTCACCACTAGTAAGGAAAATATTTAGCAGAGAGAAGAATTACGCATCCCATTTTGGCTGAAGAGAGTGGAGAACAAACAGGTTTCTGGTTTGCTCTGCATATACCTTCTCTTCATAAACTTTTCTCTTATGGCACCAAGACTGAGCCATGTTGCAACTTCCCATTTCTCTTCCCTGTTTCTACTACTGAACATACTTCTACCAATTAAATGTATTTTAATGACAGGGTTGGAAGACGTGTTTAGCAAATGTCATTTTATTTTATCACTCTTTTTTTTCTTGCCTTACAGTATAAAAGTCCCTGGCCCTGGAAGCCTATGGCTAAGAGAGCCTATGCGTTTGACTGTCAAGTTTAGCTTTCTTTTTTTTTTTTTTTTTTTTTTCAGCTTGGTTTTTTTGTTTTGTTTTGTTTTACTTCCCCTGGCTGTGTTGGGTTTCTACCCTGAAAGGTAGAACAGTGAAAGTTGGAGCTCTAATACGAACATGCTAAGCAAACTCCTTAATTGCTGTACTCCAGTTAGTGTAAGTGAACTTTTCTCACACTATTTGGTTTGGCATCCTCTTGATGTGGACTACTGAAACTTAAGTCTTGCATTGTCACCAAGATGGCATTTGTGTGTGCTTTTCTGTCAGCACACAAGTAACTACATACAGCACACATGCCTCTAGTAGCCCTTCCTCAAATAGAACCTATTTCCATAAGCAAGAAACATGGCCACAAAATTAATATACTAACCCTCTCCTGTGTCAATACCACCACAAATACAGCTATCCAGGATCTGCACATGATGCATTCATTTTCCATAGTCTTCAACTCAGCTAGTTACTTGAGGCAATACGATGAAAGATGAATGGCTGGTTGGTGGATCAAGAGTGACTTATTAGGCAAAATGCAATAGCCACTCATACATACGTGAGCCGTAATCCAATTTGTGACCTGTTCTTTTCTTTTCTTCCATTATCTAACTGGTGGCTAGCCCTTTGTGGTAATTCCCTCCAATTTGCAACTTTCTTGAAATTGAGGGGGCTATATGATACTATCTCAGATTGTATAGTCTGAACATTAATTTTAAAAAAATGTACGCTCTCTGCTTGAATTAATATGGAAACACATATCCAGGGAAATGTGATTTTTGTGTGGCACTTTTACAGTATTTGCAAACAGTGCAATGTGTAGTAGTAGTATGCAAATGCCCTTTTAAAAAGTTAGAGAAGAAAACAACCAGAGTTCAACAGAGCTCTTCATGCATTTCTAGGGAAGAAGAGACCATCTCTGTTGATAAAAGCAATTATTTATTTTGCTTCCTTGGATCCACCAGTCTGAATAGCATATGTTAGTTCTTCAATTAGTGTTAGCTGCAAGAAGCTGCTAATAGGCAACAAGATTTTTTTTATATAAAACTGTAATCACTTTCTTCTACTCAGCATTTCTGTTGCTGCTTCATCTGTAGCATCAGAAAAAAAGCAGTTCCTGCTTCAGGTATCTTATGTCCTTAAATACCTTCTCTCTAGAGCAGATGAAGACCCTGCCAGAAAAGGCAAGATAAGGCTTATTCAAGTTGCAGCTGAGCCTGCCATATCTTCTTTGTGTATTGACACAGAGCAGACTTAACCAGCAAGATTTCCATTCTGTAACATAACTTTCTTCATGCTTCACAAGTCATAGTAGAGACATTGCCAGTGTACGCAAAAATCTCCTTCTTTATGTTCCTGGGGACAGCACATGATGATGCTGAGAAATCCTCTTTTGTGCAGGGAATTATCCCTTCTCTCCCCTCTCCTCTGGTTGAGGAAAATCCCCTACTTAACTTCCCGTTACACATATTCAAAATAATTCCCCATTGCTTTAGTTAGAAAAACTTAAAAAACAACGAATAGTCTAGTAGCACCTTAAAGACTAACAAAACATGTAGATGGGCCTGTCTTGAATTTCATGTCTGGGTACCCTTTTGGCTCTGTTGATCTGTTTTTTCACTTCTCCAGGTGGGTATTTCAGTTTCAAGAATGCTCTATATAGATCCTGGAGGTGTATGTCTCTGTCTGTGGGATTGGAGAAAATCTGGTGTATTTTAGGGCTTAGCTGTATACTATAGATTGAGAAATGTGTCTGGGATGGAAGCTAGAGGCATGAAGACAAGTGTAGCGGTTGGTAGGTTTCCAGTATAGGGTGGTGGAAATTTGTCCATCATTTAATTGTACTGTAGTGTCAAGGAAGTGGTTCTCTCATGTGGATTGATCCAAGCTGAGGTTGATGGTGGGAAATTGTTGAAATCCCTGTGAAATTCTTCAAGGGTCTCTTTCCCGTGGATCCAAATGATGAAGATGTCATCAATGTAGCATAAATAGAGTAAGGTTGCAAGGGGGCAAGAGTTGGAAAACGTTGTTCAAGGTCAGCCATAAAGACGCTGGCATATTGTGAGGCCATGCGGGTGCCCATGAGTGTGCCACTCGGCTACTCCTCTGATGCTTTAGTTAGGATAGTCTCGTGTAGATAACTAGTATGACAGTAGTATCAAAAAGGATTCCTTATCTGTTGGTGAATTCTTGAGTCTTTCAACTGCTTCCAACCTCTACTGATGCTCCTACATGATGGATCAGACAGTACTGATGCATTTGAAGTATTATTGTTAAAAATGAAACCGGATACACAGTACAGAGCCTGCTTCTCCATGCTCCAGCAAAGCCTGTCTCTTGTGTAGATCATTCCATGTGGAAGAGTTTTTGTCAGCAAACGAAAGGGAAAAGCATGATTTTCAGCATCTTTTGGTATATTACTTTGAATCTGAAAACAACTAACTTTGAGAAATGACTGCATTTGAGCAACATTGTTCTTATCGAGAAGTCCAATATCAGGTTCTGATGCCACTGTTGTTACACTGTGTCCTTTGCTAGTCATAAGTTCTTGCTATTGCTGCACAGCATCTCCGAGGTCCTCGTTATTTGCCTGTACAGTCTCTAAATCGAGAGTAGATTCTGCATCTATCGCTACTGTTGGCATCGCTACTGTTGGTGTTTTGATTAATGACCTCCTCATTTTGAGGCAGTGGCATTGAAAGGTCATTTGTGGGCACAAGGTTTTCGTAATCAGAAGTGGAAGTGTCACTGTCAGTATGGTCACCATCTAATGGATAAAGTGTCTTTTCTACGGGAAATGATGTTATCGTCTTAAAACTCTTAACTGCTGCTTCAGCCTGTTGCTCTTGCCATCTCTTACTTGCACCACTTTCAAATCTTCACTTCATTTTTATAAAGGGATTCTTTTAAAACACAGTGACACACAGTAAATTAATTCGCTAAAGGCTATGGGTTATACAAGCCCCGTCAACATATCGGTGACCGTACAAATGGAAACTTTTCGGTATATTTGAGCTTCTTAGCAAGTATGACCTATTTTTATCAGGCCATTTTAAATGTGTTTATGAATCACAAGAGAACAGAAAATGCATGCAAGTCCATTATCTGTCTACCAGAATACAAAAAGAGTTTATTGAGCTGTTTGGGACATCTGTGCAAACAACAATTCTTGAAGAGATTCGACATGCAAAGTACTTTTAAATTATTATTGATGCAACTCCAGACTGTTCCCATAAAGAACAGACAACCTTGGTTGCTTGCTATGTTAAAATTGCAGGAAGTTCAAAGGTTTCAATTGAAGAATGATTAATTTTGTTTGATAATTTCATGAAAAAAATGGAAAAGAAATTGCCGCTCATGTATTAGAAATTCTGAAAGGCTTCAAATTAAATTTTCAAGTCTGAATTGGCTAAGTCTATGACAATGGATCCAATATGGCTGGGAAGTACAACAGAGTACAAGCAGTCCTTAAACAAAATCCAAACTGTATTTTTTCCAGTTTTGGCAACCATACACTACATCTTGTCGGTGTTGATTGTGCTGAATCATGCAAGGAAGCAATCATATACTTTGGAACAATCCAGAAAGTGTACAATCTCTTCAGTAGCAGTCCTTGAAAGTGGGAAATTCTGAAGCAGCATCTGCCTGTTTCCCTGTGGCATGTCAACAACGAGATGGTCATTATGAATTGATGGCATTAAACCAATTGCACAGCATTTGGACTCTGTGAGCAAGGCTTTAAGTGAGCTTGAATCTCTTACTCTCACTGCACAGGCTCGTGCTAAACTTAAGTCAGTTTAGAAGTATACATCCAAATTTGAATGGATTTTAATGTTGTTCATGTGGATGAAGCTGCTAAAAATTATCTACGAAATTAATCTTGTAATTGAAACACACAATGCTACATTAGCTGTTGAGTAGGATAAGATTGAATGACTTCTTAAAGATATTCAAAAGATTTGTGATCAATGGGATGCAATCTTTTCTGTGTCCAAATCAGTAGCATAGGGTATCGACATTTCATCTGAATTTTCCATCAATCACAGCCTAACATCTCAATCTGATGCAGAAAGGCACTTTTGAATCAATGGTTTCTTTGGTTATTGTTGATTCCATCAGATCTGGTCTTACACGTCCATTTGGGTCACTGCAACAAATGTGTACCCTTTTGGATTCCTTTGCGAGTTCAAAGTGATGAAGATCTATATTCAGCAGCTGAACAGTTTCAACAAAGGTACAATGAAATTTCAAGAGATCTCTGGGACAAGATTGTCTTCCTGAAACGTATACATTCCTTCAACTTTAAATTGGACTGCAAGTCAAAAGAACTGCTTCAAGAAATATTCTATCACAGCCTGTTGACTGTATTTCTTAATATCACAATTGCATTACATATTTTTGCCAGTCTCCCTGCATCAGTGGCTTCAGGAGATCTGTCATAATGCCACACCAGTGAATCCTGAATTTACTATATCGCTGTCCTAAACTTCTAAAAAAAAAAAAAAAAAAAAAAAGTAAAGAACTATCATCATTCTACAATGGGACAAGAGTGTTTGAATGGGCTCACAATGCTTAACGTTAACAGCGATGTTGCACATAAATTAGATTTTTCTTCAATTATAAATGAGTTTGCACGCAACAAAGCCAGAATAGCATTCCTAAAATGAAGAGTTTTACTTGCAGTGGAAATTCACAATTAAAGTTACATTTTTAATATATGTGCTATTGGTATAATAACTTAATTGTTAATAAATAAATGTCTCAAATGTTCATTTTCATATATTCTTTGGTTTTAGTATGACCCTGCGGGTGAGAAGCTAGATACGTCAGAGCTGGAGTTGGGCTTCTAAACTCACAGTGGCCCAGGCCTTTGTCGTTCTCTGAGAGGGCCTGGGGACAATATCTGAACTGTCATGCTTTCATGCATAACCATTTGCCTAACAGGAAGGAGTTTCATTCAGGAAACAGAAATACCATACCATGGAGAGGCAGCTTCCTTCTATGAGTACCTAGCTTCTAAGGCAGCTGGTGCCCACCATAAGTGCTTGGTCTGCAGGTAGCAAACAGGTGCAGAGGCCGTAGGGATCCTTATGTGGTGCCTTGGAAGTGAACCCAAATAGCCTGTAATCTTGGCTCCAGAACACACGGGAAGGAGGCACAAAGTACATCCACCTCTTGTGGCAGACAACTGTGGCAGTCTCTAGGATACTGTCAATGGCATCAGGAGGTACCGCAGCCCTCTATACAAGACATACCCTTCACTAGTGGTTCTCAAACAGGGGCATGTGTACCCTTAGGCATACACAGAGCTTTCCAGTAGGTACATAAATTAAGCTAGATGTGTGTCTAGATTTACTGCAGGCTTTATAAAAAGCACTGGTGAAGTTAGTACAGATGAAAACATCACACCATGACTTGTTTATCCTGCTCAATATACTGTATCAGGTCTCAAACTGTGGGAGAATTCATTTTATTGGGGTTGCTGGAGCCAGCGTTAAACTCTCAGGGGCCAAGGGAAGAAAGCTGAAGCCTGAGTACCTAAGAGCAGGTCTACACTGGCAGAGAAAATTGATGCAAGATAGGCAACTCCCGTGCCCCCATAGCAGGAGGTCAACAGGAGAAATGCTCTCCTCAACTTCCCTTGCTCTTGTGACAGTGAGGAATACTGGCACCAATGGGGGCACCCTCAGCATTCAATTTAGCAGGTCTTTATTAGACATGCTAAATCGACTCCCAGAGAATCGATTGCCAGAGCATTGATCCTCCAGCAAGTGGAGATGTGGCCTAAATGAAGAGCAACTTGGGGTACACAAGATGAATCAGACTAATTTTTAATTAGAAATTTCAAATGAAAAGAAATGTGTGACATTTCTGCTGCACATTCCCAAACTGACTGTCTCCCATTGTAATAAATGCTGCTACAATAACACTGTTTGAGGGGATTGCTCCCTACTCTGCCAAACAGTTTTGGAGCCAGATCTTGTATCCATTATTACTCTTCTATCTGATCCTTCCTTTTTAAGTGTAGACCCACGGACTGCAAAGGGACTACTCACATGAGTAAAGTTTACTTCTATGAGTACTACATTCTGGGCAAGAAATAAAATGTTTGCTGCTAGAAAATTTTGCTTGCATCTGTGTGAAATCCTAAATCATAAGGCCCCCACGTCAGTTTGCTTGAACATAGATAGGCATAATAAATCCCATATTGCTTAATGCCCTTAAAACCCCCACCCCTTTTTCATCTTTTTATCTTAATCACACCTCGTCTCTTATTGACGGGCCTGATCCCGCTCCTGTGGGGAATTTTTGTGCATCAGGTACATGAGGAGGGGGGCTAACAGAGATTTAATGGTTTTCTGATTTTGAAATGGAGGTTCTAGCCTTAAAGGCAAATCTTCAGAAACAGCAGCATGAGATTGCATATCTATAATATTTTCTAACTACTTGCCCTGAGCACTTATTTAGGGTCTGAAAGTCCAACTTGGCTCTTTCTAGCGTACGTGTAACACGCTGGTCAGTGTGTGCTATGCATGTGGGCAGAGGATATGTGTCTGCAGTAGCTCTTTGGAGACTCATACTTTTAATTCTGGAAATCCTTGGCTCAAACCCTTGTGTTCACTGTCCTGTCCATAAGGGCTGTAACAGACACTGCTTGTGCATTGTGCTCATAATGGACTCAGCAGAGGGTGACAAAACTCATCCCAAGCACCTGTGGCCCAGAGCCATTCAAATCTACAGATGAACCCCCACTTATGTGATGGCATCCATCACGGCTAACAGCCAGGGCCATCCCGAGGGGAGCACAGAGTTTGGGGCAACGTCCCCGCAGGTTTTGCCCCGCTCTGCCCCTTCCCCAAGCCCTGTCCCAGCTCTACCCCTTTGACCCCTCTCTCAAGCAATGCAATCTGGGGGATTACAGAGAGTGATCTGACCCCTCCCCCATACTCATTATACGGGTGGTGGTTCCATCCCACTGTGCTACTTTCTCCTGGCCAGCTGCATTCTGCTTCCCTGTGGTGGTGGGAAATAGAGCACCCTCGGGCTGGGGCACTCTGTGTCCTGCCACCATGGAGAAGGGGAGCCCAGGAGGGCAGCACAGCGAGCTGATCCGGTTTCTGCTGCCTGCGTGGTGAGTATGGGGTGGGACGGTCCCTGCTGCTGCCCTGCACTTGGCCCCCATAATACCCCAGGCCCCCTTCATCCATAGGATGGTTGGGTTGGCTGCTGCAAGGCCCGCAATAGGTCAGGGCCTGGGGCAGCCATCCCAATTTGTCCTACGGATGGGACGGCTCTACTGACAGGGGAGATTGAACTGGGGACCTCCAGAGCTGAAAATACAAGCCTCCCTAGGAGAAGCTAAAGAGCCAAAGAGCTGGGACTGAAACAGATCTATATGCTTGGAGAGGTACACCCTAATATACACTGGTCAGTGAATTGCATAAGCACTGTCACTAGTGAAGGAATTTGCAGGCTCCCTGACTGAGAAACAGAAAGACACTCCCCACATTCCCCTTGCACACCAGAGGCTAGTGTGGTACAAGCTAGTAGACTCTGTGTGCCCCAGCCCTGTGGGAGAGCTGTAACACCAGTGCAAGCTTCCCAATGCTGGGGGGGGGAGTCCCAGGCCTTAGAGGCCAGATCCAACAGGTTCCCCTACTCTGTTAGATGGCATAATTTAAAGGTGATCGACACTGTTGTTCTCAGAGGAAAACGAAGTCTGCAGAATCCTTTCCTGCTGACTGATGGATAAGCCAGAAACACAACTCGGCTTTCAGATGGCAAGGAGAGTTTACAGGGTTAACCATCCGAAAAAATATCCTTGACTTGAGGACTGAACAAGTTTAGAATGAAATCACTGAGTCACAGGGATGGTGCTAGTTCACGGTTGCCTTTTCATCTCAAACCTTTCTTTAAAGCCACTGAGTAGCTCACTCTCTCACCTGATGTCACCTCCATTTAAAAAAGTGACGTATGACCGAGCCTGAGAATTGTAAAAGTAACAAAAGCAAAACACGTAGGTGTTATGAATAAAGTCATTTAACGTGGTATTTGTTTTGCACATTGAGTTCTGGAAAAAATGAGATTGTGGCTTTTGCCTCTCATTGGTACAGAACTGCAGATTTCTCACAGAACACATTCTATTCCTCACCTCAAATCAAATTGTGACTCAGTGAAAATACATGTCATTGAGATGTAGGATGAAGTGAGAATAAATGACAATGTCCAAATAAGAATCAATGACAATTGTTCCAATCCGTTGCAGAGATGTGACTGAGGGCAGAATTCTATGATCAGAATTTTTCTGTTGATGATGGACAGCAGCTGCAGAGACTATAGACAAAAAAAGTATTAAAATCTCCTTAAGTTAGATCCTCAAAAATCATGTGTACACTATATAATTTAGTTGGCCTAACTTACAACGGTATATAGCTGCCACATTCATTATGTCATTTGCATGTGTCTACACTTTGCTCCTTGTATTGGTGGTGCATGTTCTCACCTGGAGCACTTGCACCAACTGAACTGTCAGTGTGGCCTTGTCTGCATTTACCGATAGATCAGCACTGTTGCGATCAATGCCGCAGTGTCGATTGAGCGAGTCTAGAGAAGACCCACTAAATCGATGGCAAAGCACTCTCTGGTTAACTCTGGTACTTCAGATCCCTGAGAAGAGTAAGAGAAATTTGAGGGAGAGCATCTCCCATTGACCCTGCATAGTGAAACCACTGCGATAAGTTGACTTAAGCTACAACACATGTATCACATTAGAGGATGTACAGTTGTATGAACCCTTTATGTTGTGGCTTGGACCTAACCACATAAGCTACAATATCCGGAACTCATACAGTTGCACAACCTCTAATGTGATATATTCCATGAAATCCAGCAATACCCCTCTGCCATGTATATTAGCCAAACTGGACAGTCTCTATGACAAAGGATAAATGGACACAAATCATACATCAGAAATAACACACATAAACTTATAGGGGAACATTTTAACCTTCCTGGCACTCAGTCATGGATTTAAAAGTAGCTATTCTTCTACAAAGGAATTTCACTAACCAATTACAGAGAGAGTCTGCAGAACAAGAATTCATCTTCAGATTTGACACTGCTACCCTGGGCTTTAAGAAAGACATTAACTGGTTGGTGCATTACAAAGCCAATTTCTCCTGCCTCTAACATGCTCATTTTCACATCAAAAACTTTGAATGGGACATATCCAGCCCACTTAATTAACCTCATTAACACAGGTCTTAGCATTGACCGGTTCTGTTGTTTTATAGTTTTCTGTTATTTCCACTCCAATTCATCTGATGAAGTGGGTTTTACCCACAAAAGCTCATGATTCTATATATTTTTGTTAGTCTCTAAGGTGCCACATGACTACTTGTTGTTTTCATCCTCTTTGTGTTTAAATGTTGACACTCTGAATCACTCTTCTCCTACAGGAAGAGAGACAGGTGAGAAAGTGATGGGGGAGAGGGGATGTGGGAGGGTACACAGAACTCCTGACATGGGGAAAGTGAGAGAATGGGAAGATATAGAGCTCCTGACACAGGAAAAGCAGAATGGGGGAGGGGAAAGAGGAGATTGGGGAATAGAAGGGGAAGGGAAGCACATGGCCCCTGGCATGGGAGGTTGGGGGTAACATGCAGGCTGCTTAAAATGCAAGGACCTCCTGCTGTGGGTAATGATCTGTCTTCAGCTGTAATGAAGTGGATGAATGTAGAAGGAACTGTTACCTCTTGAGCACTCCCTTATATCAAAATGTGTCTCTGCTGTGGCCTGCCTCAGTTTCCATCTCTTAAATAGCCTCATTCTTACTTCATTAAATAGCATCCTCAAAGAGAAGCCAAACACTCCACAGCACTGTGTCTCCCTTTAATAAAGCTTGGTGAAACGAGTGCTCCTACAGTGGTTCAAAGGCTCTTGTCAAAGAGCCCAGATACAATTTAAATGGCCAAACAAAAGTCTTTCTTCTGCTATGGCCTCAGGTCTGTCTGCTTCCTGGAAATCTCTGCTGTCTTCCCCCTGTTTTCTCAGGGTCTCTCTGACCTCCCTGTCTGGAGAGCTTTCGCCAAATTCAGGCTTCCTAGGAGTTTCTCTCCTCTGGAGCTTCTGTTCTCAGGAGATTTCTTTCAACCGAGTTCTCTTAAGCCAGTGGTCCCCAACGCGGTGCCCACGGGCCATTTCTGTGCACCCGCCGAGTGAACGGGGCCGCCCCCGCCCCCGGGTGCATGGTGCATGGGCGGTGCCGGCCCCCTGGGTGCATGGCATATGGGCGGTGCCGGCCCCAGGCATGCACCACATGGGCGGCCCCGCCCCCCGGTTCACAGCGTTTGGGTGGCCCTGCCCCTGGGTGCGTGGTGCAAGGGCTGTGCCGGCCCCGGGCATGCGGCATATGGGTGGTGCCAGCCCTAGGTTCACGGCACAGAGGCGGCCCTGGCTGCGGGTGTGTGGCACAGGAGCAGCACTGGCCCCAGGCGCACAACACATGGGCAGTGCCGGCCCCGGGCGTGCAGCATTTGGGCGGCCCCGCCTCCGGGTGCACGGCGCAAGGGCTGTGCCGGCCCCGTGCGTGCGGCATATGGGCGGTGTCAGGCCCTTGGCGAGCGGCATAGGGGTGGAACTGGCCCTGGGTGCGCAGCACATGAGCGGTGTTGGCCCCGCCCCTGGGCATGTGGCGCATGGGCTGTTCCGGCCCCGGTGCACGGCATATGGGCAGCCCCACCCCTGGATGCGTGGCACAGGAGCGGCACTGGCGCCGGCCCTGGGAGTGGGGCGCATGGGTGGTGCCAGCACTGGGCGCGCGCCATGTGAGTGGCCTTGCCCCCAGGCATGTGTATGGCTCTGCCCCCGGGTGTGTGTGTGGCCCCGCCCCCGGGTGCCCGGTGCGTGAGTAGCCCCGCCCCTGGGTGCCCGGCAGCCCCAAAAGGTTGGGGACCACTGTCTTAAGCGTTTTACTAGGTGCAGGTGGTCCTTCCTTAACTGTCTGCTTGCCTGTCTGCTCCATAGGTAGTTATTAAATTTCCCCCATAGACCTAGGTTGACAGGCCTCATGAAAGGGAATGAGCCGCAGGTAGCCTTGGCAACAGACTCCAAGGACCAGCTCTGGGACACTGCCTCTCTAGTATATTATGTTTCAGCCCTGAAACATTCTGATAGTTTCAAGAAAAGAAAAAGTGGATTTTTCGTATGCAGCCCATTTAGGTTCTGTATTCTGATTTGTAATGAAAATGAATGTCAGAATATTGAATTTTCTTGCAGAACAGAAATTCTGGTTTCTAACTAGCTCCAGTAGATAGGACTAAATATGCACATGTCGGCCAAAGAAGTAAATGGTATCTTTTGGCTATCTCTTCTCCAGTCAAGGAGCTGATAGCAAAAGATTGAAGAGACAAAGCTTTCAGGAGATAAAAGAGCAGGGAAAAGGGGTGTGTGTGTGTGTGTGTGTGTGTGTGTGTGTGTTAAAGCTGTTTTTGAAACAGAAATAACACTGGTCATCACAGTTGCTGATCCCAATTGTTCAAAAATCATGATTTGGGCTCCCAAAATCATGATATGGTTTAAAAATTAGACTTTTTTAAAATGGTGAGTGTTCCCTCTGGTTGCAAATCTTTTAGGGTGCAGTTGGATCATGTTTTTATGCTTTGTCACTACAATACAGGGTATGTCTACGTTGCATAGTTTTTTCGGAAAAAGGGGTGTTTTTCTGAAAAAACTTCACTTACGTCTACACTTCAATCGTGTTTATTAGAAAAAAATCAAAAGCACAGAGTTTTTTCTGACATTGGTAAACCTCTTTCTACAAGGAAGAAGCCTTTGGAAAAAGGCATGTGTGGGCGGGAAAGAGGGAGTTCTTTCAGAAGAAGAGGAAAGAGGAAAAAGCACAGGTGCCTGGTGGCCACTCTGTCCATAGTAATCACAGCTTAAATGCAAGATAGCGTCCATTCAGTGTGGCTACTTTCTTTCGAAAAAGCAGATAACTTTTTCAACGTGCTTGGGCAGTGTGGAAGCTCTCTTTCAGAAGAAGTTTTTTCAGAAGATCTCTTCCAGAAAAGCTTCTTCCAAAAGGAGCATGCAGTCTAGACATAGCCACAGTCTAGAATCTTAATTTTATGGTGGTTAATGAAAGCTGAGGTTCTCACATAATCGTTAGCTTACAGAAGTTGTGTTTTTTTTTAAAGACACGACAAATATTACAGAGTTGGCAACATTGCCTCCAACCTGAAAATGTCAATCTCAGAAGTCAAACAAGAAGGCAAATCTTTTATGGTCATGTTTATAAAATGTCTCCATGGGGCTTTTTGCCCTTTTTATTAATTTATTTTTTAGAATAAATGCACTTTGTGCAAACTGTTTTGTGTAGATAAAATCAGCTTATGGTTATTCCTTACTAAGGGTGAGAAAACCAAATGAGCTCTGGTTGATACGCTTGCTGTAATTCTGAGCACCTTCACAGTGTTCTAAAAGACACTTTTGGGGCGGATGAGAGTAGGAGAATAAACCTGCGTTTCGTCATGCAACAAAGCTGGAAACTAGCCAAAATGCAATAGAAGTTACAGGAGGCCTCTGAACTATAGTCTGTCTGCTTCTCTGCCTATGATACATTGCAGGCACTGAGAAAGAGTGTTATATGGCAGCATCTGAAGAGTTCAGACCCCAAGGAACTTCACAGTTTAACTGTTTAACTCCTGGTTTGAATTGTCCTTCCTGAAAAAATACCTGAATATCTGTTTCCAAATATCACCTGAGAATGAACACTCTTCGACCGTCTTTTCCACGAGTTGTTAGGGAAGTCTTGATATGTTCACAGAACTACCAGTGTTTCAAAGAGCAACAACAGTGATCGAATCACTAAGCACTAAAACCAAAAACAAACGAGCAAGCCATATGGTCTGTGGAGGAGTTCAGACTCCTACATTCCTGATCTCGGGACTAACGTACAGCATCTGTGTGGGTTTGGGAATGGCAGTGATGTTGAAATGGGGAGAGGGGAGCCCCTAGCAAAACAGAGAAATGGTACTTGCATATTATAGGTAGGGACCTTTAGAGAAATACTTCTGATGGGCAGCTTTCCTAAGGCTGTAATGGTATGTCTACACTGAAATAAAGAACCTGCAGCAACTCGTCTCAGCACTCAGGTCAATAGACTTGGGCTCACAGGGGGGGCTAAAAATGTTCCTAATTCTGGGATAGGGGCTGGTTTGTCCCTCAGCACAGGCGGGGATGATCCAGATTTATAGAGAGGGGCTATTGAGGAAAATCGCCATCAAGCATGAGATTAGAGAAAAAGGTCATGAGTTCAGAATACTGTAGTTTTCAGACAATACCTCTAAGGGCTTATAGAGGTTATTTAACTACTCAATGTTTCACTTCACCTGCAGAATGGGGGTAATGCTACTAACTTATCTACCTCATGGAGGTATCAGCAGTTATATTTGGTTTGATATTTGTAGCAGGGTGTGAAGATGAAAATGCTATATAGTTGGAAGTATTATTATTTATTATTACCAGCAACTTTGGGAAGGTGTATCCAGGGTTGTGTGGGATGTGAGGTGATGAAGAGAATTAATTAGCCTATTTATTGTACAGTTCAGTAGAAAAATGAAGTTCCTATAGCAACCACCATATCATAAAGATATTTACTGTGCTGTACTATGAAGCATCTTCAGTGACCACTTTCCCATAAATAGGACTCTAGTATTTGCCACCTTAGGTAGCATGATAAGGTAATATTTGTGGTTGAAGAGAAGGTACTATATATGTGAGAAATATTGTTTGTTATTGCCACATAAGGCCACTGATCCATTAAATGTGGTATTTGCCTCTGGCAGTATATGGAACCTGATGGCACAGAGGAGACCAAACAGTCCCATAAATAATACGTGTTGAGAAAATAATTCCTTTTTGACTACTATGACGATCGGTATTGACCACAAACCATGAGATTAGATCTAAGACTTTGAGTTTTTAGGGGCCATTTCTATGATTTCTTAGAAAATAAGTAAGATTCTGGTTTGTCTTAGACAAATCTTGCCTGAAAAGTATCAATGCCAGGTGCGAGTATAGCTAGCATTTAGATTTCTGTTATTCATACCTATCCTTTGTGAATGTCTTTAAGCTCCCCAGATGGAAGACACTAAAAAGAATAAAATACGATTAATATTTTGTAGCAGTAATAAACAAAAATGGATTTCATTGTGGTTCAGGACTGGGAGGGGAGACAAATGTAGAGTGGAAAGTTTTGAGTTTAAGAGATGGATGATCAGGACTTCATCCATATTCAGCCCCATGCCATCATTTTCAAAGAACAGATGAAGGGCTCAGAATTATAAACAGTAAGCGTGCTGGCTCCCATTGTAGTAAATAAGATTATACCTTGTGGGAAGCACTACAGCAAGTGGGAGGTGTATACAGGATATAGCCCATTGCTTTTAAGAAATTCAGACTGATACTGTGCTGCACAATGGAAATGCTGGGGACCCAATGGAATCCAAATTCTGGTTCAACCCTTACTCTACTATTTATTACTATCCAATGGTAATAGTGCAGTTTCCTGCCTTTGTGAAGGAAAATACTGGAATAGATTATCAGTCCTGCCCCAGTCAGAGACCAAAAATCCCCAGCTGAGGTTTTCCTTGGTGTGGAGTCCCTATGGAAAGATTAATGCCACATATCAATAATATTTGACAAATCTGTAACCACCCGTGCTTCTTGATACCCAAAAAGTCTCCAGCTCACGGTTGCAGGCACTGTCAAATCATATAAGAGCAAATTGGTCATGAAAGAAGCCCTAGCTGCAGCAGCATAACCACAGGAATATAACCATTTAGGTCAATATGTTGCCATACAACCCCCAAAATGAAAAACAACTGGGGAAAGACATGACTTCCTAACTCTGTTGTTCTTTCCAGCTCTGTTTTCTGTGAGGTGATGGATTCCAGTTCTTTAATAGCAATGACTGTATGTGCTCTCTGTTGACCTACGTGCTGAACATGGAGTCTTTCTCATGCCCTTCTTTTTCTATGCACGGCTAGGATCTCTCATAAACTTTGCATATGGTACATGCTAATATGCATCCTAGCAAGGTAGTGAATTGCCCAGTCTTTTGTTTCAAGCACACAGCATGCACCCAGACTTGCTCATAAAATATCCATAGTAAAATCGTGTGATGCCTATCCCCCTTATGCATTTTTAAGAGCTATGCCCTAAATCCATGAAAAGACTGTGAAGCATGAATAGGGAGGAATAATCCCTTCTAACATATGGGATTGTAACAAAGGAGTCGGGATCAAGTGACTGCACATATAAAATGTACTATAGTGAATTAATTTCCCTCAGCTTCTGCTATGGAAGTTCAATACCTCTGACAGTGCAGCACTTTAGTCTCAATTATCAACAAGGCATTTTACCTTGTGGGAAGAAAATCCAGAAAGAGAGGGGATGGTTCGAAAAGAGGAAGAGGGGAAAGAGAAACAAAATTTTAGAAGTCCAAAGTCTGAGGCCTTAACATAGAATCAGTATAAACGTACTGTGGTATAATGAGCCATTACTTTCGAGCATAGGCTTGCTGCTTTTATTCTGGGAAGTAATCTGCAGAACTGGGCTGGATTTGCACAGATTTTTTTTAAATAGCTTTTGTTATTTTGCTGATGGTGAAAAATGCAGGAAATGTATCCATATCTCAGGTAAACAAGACTGGGATTTTTCAAGGGGCCCTAAGGAGGTAAGCATTCTCTTTCAATGGGAGGTGATTAATCCCCTCAGGCTTTGAAAATCACAGCCTCCAGCTCTCACTAAGCATTTGTTTATTTGTGTAGCTCCCAGCACAGTCACTAAATGGTTGTTCTTACCTCACTGAAATCAATGGCTACTGATTTCAGTGCATGCAAGATTGGTTATTAAATTCCTTTTCTTCTGTCAGCTACCATCATTATGGAAATGTGCACTCTGTAGTTGTGTAAGTTACTGGAAGAAATTGTCTTAATAGCCACATTAGTTATTAAAATCGGTTTAGCTGCACCGATGCGTAGGTCCTTAGAGTAGACATGTCCCCACTGAAATCTATTCAACAGTCTACCCTTCCATCTGCCTACTCCATCACCATTCTTGAATCCCTCTACAAAATAAAAACACTTGTGGAAGACAAAGCATGCTTGAACTTGTGTGCTGACTGCAGGATTGAGCCCAGGAGAAGAGGTAACATTTTCAAAAGAGCCTTAAGTCCCATTTTCAAAAGTGCCTTAAGTTCTTAGGAGTCTAAATCCCTCTGAGTTATGCTCCTACATTTTCAAGACACTTTTGAAAATAGGACTTGGGGAGACTAAGTCGCTTAGGTGTATGTGCAAATATTACTTAAAGACACTGCTTCCAGCTCATCTGTTGAATTGGGGTTTGCCCACGGAAGCTCAGGATATTATATATATTTTTGTTAGCCTCTAAAGAGCCACAGGGACTAATTGTTGTACTTAAAGACAGAGGCAATATGTATGTATAAGATGCAGACAGCCAACTGTATGACACATTTGACAACAGAGACAAATGTCCAGTTTTACACTTGTGAATGCATATCAGTTCAGCAATAGATTCTGCAAATTAAATTGGTTTGCTTGGGTTCTCATTTTTACATTGGTACCCCTCAGCTGAGTCTAGCAGAGCTAGCCCTGCTTTACACCAGGGCAGAATCAGTGCCTTTAGTTAAAAAATACACTGAGGAATAGACCGCTTCACATTCAATAAGGCTTTTTTCTAAAAACCAATCCCTTTCATTGAGGTGTCAGTACTTAATTGACGACAACTTTCAAAGCAAATTTACTGTAAACATTAATATGGGGATTTTTGTGTGTGTGTGATCCCCTTTTAAAGGGACTGGTGTGCTAGAACTCCCTGCTCAGTGTGTGACTCCCTTTCCTACTTTCTGTTTCTCTTTATGACTGCTCTCGCTGAAAGTCAGCTGGGGTTTTCTGCAGAAATAACCACAGTGTTTACCATCAAATATACAAGACCTTTTAAAGAAAGCTGACTGGAAGCAAATGTTTCTTTCCATTGTGTATCTGGGTTACTACTGTTGAGACAGGTTTGACAGATATAGTATATTTGCTTCAGGAGGGTAATCTGCATTGGCACCATAGTCTGGGCAGATGACAAATCATATTTAAGTTTTTTATTTTATACAGAAAATAATCTGTAACATTATTATTGACACACATTCCTATTGGAGGCTGTTATATGTACAGATCAACACATTGGCTACGTCTAGACTGGCATGATTTTCCGCAAATGCTTTTAATGGAAAAGTTTTCTGTTAAAAGCATTTTCGGAAAAGAGCATCTAGATTGGCACAGACGCTTTTCCGCAAAAGCACTTTTTGCGGAAAAGCGTCCGTGGCCAATCTAGACGTGCTTTTCCGCAAAAAAAACCCTGATCGCCGTTTTTGCGATCGGAGCTTTTTTGCTGAAAACAAATCTCAGCTGTCTTTGGTCCTTTCGGGCAAAAGTTTTGCGCAAAAGGGACTTTTGCCCGAACGGGAGCAGCATAGTATTTCCACAAAAAGCACTGATTTCTTGCAGTAGGAAGTCAGTGCTTTTGCGGAAATTCAAGCGGCCAGTGTAGACAGCGGGCAAGTTTTTCCGGAAAAGCAGCTGATTTTCTGGAAAAACTGGCCAGTCTAGACACAGCCATACTGTCTTATCTGCAGATGGTGAAGACCACATAATCAGCTAGGATTGGTTTGGCTTTTACAAGGTCCTGGCAGATCTGACCTCAGGAGAGAGTTGTAGTAGGACCATGGAAATGTTATGATTTTGGAGATCTATCCTACAAAGGAGCAAACCTCATTGTTATATTCTGTTCTATCACATATCCAAAGGGTGGGTAGGTGGCTGTTTTGGGGGTTTTTTTTTTGCTTCTTTTTTGCTTAGTGGTTTGCACAGTAAACTTCATTTTTCCATTCATTTTTAAAGTACTGTAGTTTACATCGGAGACTAAAGTTCTGTCAAGGCCAAGGCAGCAGGTGATCTCAGGTGCTTTTATCATGAACTTTTACCAAACCTAGCAGTTGACACTTTGTAGGCATTTAGGCTGGGATTTTCACATGTGCCAAAGGAACTCGAGTGTCCAAATTCCCATTGAAAATCCAGGGAGAATTGGATGCCTAAGTCCCTGAGGCTCCTGTGTGCTCACTTCTGCTGTTAGGTCTAGGTGTGTAATCCCCACTGAGAGCAATAGGAGTTGTGTGCATATATAAGGGGAGGGAGGTAGAATGTGACCCTTCATTTGATTCCTGCCATTAGTGTAACACACAGTCTCATTGAAATCAATGGAATCACTCACCTGAGACACGACAGCAGGATTGGACTCTTTGTTTGCAACTTGGGGAGTTTTAAAAACTGGTTTTGAGACAGATTATAGGGAGCTGGTACAATTAGGTGCCAAAGCTTAAAACCTAGCCCTGGTTGTCTTGTTAAGAGACCTCTTTTTGTCGGGTTTGAAGATGCAGTGTGAGTCCTGAAACATATTAAGACATTCAGTAGAAAAGGTTGTGCCTCTCTTATTCATGCTGAGTAATAAGTTACTTTGTGGGAAGTTTCACTGGTTTTGCTTGCTGTATGTTTGGGACAGAGCAGCCCTAAGTAAGTTGTGCCCTTAACATTTTTTTCCATTAAAATTGCTTTTGTTTTGGTTTTCATACAGTGTCATCATTGTCACTCTCAGCCCAGCAGCTATTCAGAATGGAGTGTTCTCAGGTTTTGTCTGTAACAATTTTTAACTTGTTGACCGGCAGGCCTATTAATTATGGATAGGCTGCTGCATTATTTAGGCTTGTTTCAGCAGATGGGTACTTATTACTAGACTGACATTTGCTAGACAGGTTGACAGATCGTGTTCTTTAAAAAAAAAAAAAAAAAATCTCACATTGCATTTGTACAGTCCAGGAGGGTAACTTCATCACCTCTTTCTGAACATGCAGAATTACTGGCACAGTAGTTTTGAGCATTAATATCTAACACAAATGTCAGAATCTTTGTTTCCTTAGGTTGTGGACAGAACCTTGATTATGTTGGAATTATGATTCTGGCAGCATTCAGTCCTCTGAAATACAGACGTCCTACTTAGTTGATCTACCCAAATCTTGTTTCTTAAGGTGCAAGGAATTGTTTTGTGTTTGTTTTTCCAAAACCTTCCCATTAAAAAGGAGCTCAATTCTTTACTGCTTGCTGTGCACTGTATTTCAGCACTTCAGAGACACAAGCATTTTTCAATTTGCATCTCTCAAAGAAGCATCCTTTTGATTCCAAAAGACCTACTGCAGTCATCTTGCCTCTAGATCCAAGATGAGACAAATCTAAACAAATTAGCTATTATTTAAAACATGCTTGTTGAGCATTGCTAACCCTTTACAACAGAAGAGTGTAAATTTAGTTGAGGCAAGACAAGAATTCATGCAGTTCTTCATTGCAATCCTATCAAACCCACAAGGGACAATGTGCAGTCACAGTTCAGGAACAAAGTCTGGAATATGACAATCTTATTTCTGTCTGCAGGCTGCCCTCTTCCTTTTTCCCAGTCTATTGTGTCTCGCTGTCACAATCAATTTACCTCTCATGTCAACAGCCCCACCATTCAATGAGCTGTTTATTGGACAGCAGCAAAGAGAGAAGAGAGGAAGGGAAGCAGAAGATGGAAAGAGGAGTCAACCATTTCAACAATCCATTAATGTGGATAAGCATTAGTTACTAACATCTAGGGAGAGGAGAGATTCAGCATACTACTTAAAAGCTCCATTTTTCAAAAGTGGCTTGTGGTCAGATTTTCAAAGTCGTTTCTCAAGATGCAGATTGGTGCCCAATGGGATTTTCAAAAAACTCGTAAGTGCCTTTTTAACAAGAACAGTGCTGAGGCAGGTGAAATCACAAAGAATTTTAATTGGGTTGTCACCCATGAAGATGGTAGAGCCCACAGCATGTTCCAAATGGTTGACTGGAAGAATTTTGGTTTTAACACCCCCCCCCCCCTCCCCGCCATTAATTTTCCAGCTGATTTTTGTTTTGTTTTGTTTTGTTTTGTTTTGTTACGGAGTTTTTCAGGTCTTTAAGTGGCACAACTCGCTTGGCCCTGGATTCAGTAACTACCATTTTGTCAGTGGTGAAAGGCAATGTGGGTGAGGTTCTTTTCATCAGGACATCAACCTAAACTGTATTTACTTAGAGAGATGGCATTGTGGAGTTCTGCAGGGGCAACGCATCCTTGTCAAATGCTGGACCTCATTCAGGAGAAGGTAGTTCTCTTCCCATTTACAGGACTCCAGCTTGAAGAGTGGTTGTATAGAAGACCCAACATTCTACAGGGCTTGTCAAGGAAGCCTGTGAGTTTCTAGATCAGCATAAGACATTCCCGGTGAACAGAGTCATATACAGCTTAGAATAGTGATAGAAATGTAGCCGTGTTAGCTTAGACATGCAATGTCCTTAATCTTATTCCTTATGATGTCAGCAGCCTAGGCCAACAAGACAGAATCAAAATCTTTCTCTGGCATGAATAGAAGAGTAATGTTATGATTGTTACAACCATTTCATTCGTTGCCTCTATGTTTCCAAAGTGGTAAAACAATGTATTTTCGTAATCAGATGGGACTGACTCTACTTGTGTTTTCCAGACGATAATGAACAGCTCTTGCAGCCAGAAAGACAAAGGGTCAGTGCTTTTTATCAGTTCTGCAGAACCCCACAGATTCCTGATAGAGATGTAGCCGTGTTTGTCTGGGGTAGCTGAAGCAAAATGCAGGACAATGTAGCACTTTAAAGATTAACAAGATGGTTTATTAGATGATGAGCTTTCGTGGGCCAGACCCACTTCCTCAGATCAAATAGTGGAAGAAAGTAGTCACAACCATATATACCAAAGGATACAATTTAAAAAAAATGAACAAATATGAAAAGGACAAATCACATTGCAGAACAGGAGGGGGATGCGGGGGGGGGGGGGGAAGGAAGGAAGGTAAGTGTCTGTGAATTGATGATATTAGAGGTAGGGAGAGTGGGATGCTTGTGAGTTAATGATATTAGAGGTGATAATTGGGGAAACTATCTTGGTAATGGGTGAGATAGTTCAAATGTTTGTTGAGTCCTTTTTGGAAAGTGTCGAATTTTAACATGAATGACAGTTCAGAGGATTCCCTTTCAAGTGCAGATGTAAAAGGTCTTTGTAGCAGAATGCAGGTGGTTAAGTCATTGAGAGAGTGTCCTTTCTGGTTAAAATGGCAAGAAACTGTTTTCTCTTTGTGATCTTGTCTGATATCTGTTTTGTGGGCATTAATCCTTTGGCGAAGTGTCTGAGATGTTTGTCCAATGTACATAGCAGACGGACACTTTCGGCACATGATAGCATAGATTATATTTCTGGATGCGCAGGAATATGTGTTCTTGATCTTATAACTCACTTGGTTAGGTCCAATAATGGTATCAGCAGAATGAATATGTGGACAAAGCTGGCAACGGGGTTTGTTGCAAGGGAAGGTACCAGGGTTGGTATTAGTGTGGTATGTCCTGTGGTGGTTGGTAAGAATCATCTTGAGGTTAGGTGGTTGTCTATAGGAGACTATGGGCCTGTCTCCCAGAGCCTCTTTGAGTATGGTATCCTGTTCCAATATAGGCTGTAGTTTATTGATAATGTGTTGGACAGGTTTAAGTTGGGGGTTGTAGGTGATGACAAGTGGTGTTCTATTGTTGGTTTTCTTGGGTCTGTCTTGAAGTAGATGGTTTCTAGGTATTCGTCTGGCTCTTTCAATTTGCTTTTTTATTTCTCTGGGTGGGTAGTTGAGGTTTATAAATGCTTGGTAGAGATCCTGAAGCTTCTGGTCTCTGTCAGTGGGATTAGAGCAGATGCGGTTGTATCGAAGGGCTTGGCTATAGACGATGGATCGTGTGGTGTGTTCTGGATGGGAGCTGGAAGCATGTAGGTAACTGTATGAGTCGGTGGGTTTTCTGTAGAGAGTGGTGTCTAATTTTCCATTGTTGATTTGTACGGTGGTGTCCAGGAAGTGGATCTCTCGTGTAGAATGGTCCAGGCTGAGGTTGATGGTGGGGTGTAGGTTGTTGAAATCTCTGTGGAATATCTCCAGTGTTTCTTGGCCATGCGTCCAGATCATAAAGATGTCATCGATGTACCGTAGGTAGAGGAGGGGTGAAAGGGGACGGGAGTTGAGGAAACGTTGTTCTAGGTCAGCCATAAAGATGTTAGCATACTGTGGGGCCATGCGTGTACCCATGGCTGTGCCGCTGATCTGGAGGTATAAGTTGTTCTCAAACTGGAAATAATTGTGGGTGAGAACAAAGTTACATAGGTCTGCTATCAGGTTGGCAGTAGTGTCCTCTGGGATAGTGTTTCTAATTGCTTGTAATCCGTCTTCATGTGGGATGTTGGTATCTCTCCCTACCTCTAATATCATCAATTCACAGACACTTACCTTCCTTCCTCCCCCCCCCCCCCCCCCCGCATCCTCCTCCTGTTCTGCAATGTGATTTGTCCTTTTCATATTTGTTCATTTTTTTTAATTGTATCCTTTGGTATATATGGTTGTGACTACTTTCTTCCACTATTTGATCTGAGGAAGTGGGTCTGGCCCACGAAAGCTCATCATCTAATAAACCATCTTGTTAGTCTTTAAAGTGCTACATTGTCCTGCATTTTGCTTCCACAGATTCCTGTCACTTATTTCACTTTCATTTCTTTACGGCTCTGTGGAGTTCATTGACAATGTATTCTCCAGAAGTGTGTGGGCAGAATGGGTCATCTCAGCAGCAGACTTATTATCAGAGTTCCCAAAAATTGGGTGCACATTTAACGGCTGGTGAAAATGTTCACTCCAGGATGCCACTTCTGCATGAATAAGCTGACCAGAATGGGAATAGATTGCACTAGATTGCACTGAGCAAATGACCTTTCTTGTCAGTGAGATCAATGTTGCCAATACCCTGGATGGCAATAATAAAGAACAAGCCTACCAAGCGTTGACAGTAATGAGGGGTCTCATTAAGAATGTCTTTAGCACACTGAACACCCTGGTAAATAGAGGGACAACACTAAGGGTAGATAAAAACTTTATCACTCAGCATTCTGACCTTGATTCATAGATTCTAAGGCCGCAAGGGAATATTGTGATCATTTAGTCTGAGCATCTGTGTAACACATTGACATAGACTCACAGGTCATGCTCACGCTTGGCCCATACCGTCTCTGTGGGGAATCTCCTTCAGTGTGACAGTCCTTCTCGGCATCCACTCTCTCTCGGGGGTTAAACCCCTCCTTCTCCTGGGACCACCCCTCTCAGAGTCTTCAGCATGCCTATCTCTTGCTGTGGGACATTTTCTATGCAAGGTTATGCAAAAGAAGTGCAGTAATCTCAACTCTTCTATACCAAAACACTACCCATGCTTTTTTGTTCAGGGCCATGCCTGGGAATTTGAAAACAAAGTGGAAACCAGTTGACTATTTCTTTCACTTTTTTACCTTCTCCCTCCTGCCCCCAATCCGCTCTTTATTTTGAAACCAGACCTTTAATAATTTCATTCATCTGAAGAAGTGGGTTGTGCCTACAAAAGTTCATGATACCATCTACATGTTTTGTTAGTCTTTAAGGTGTTGTTTTTAAAGTTTTGCCAGTTATAGACTAACTTGGCTACGCCTCTGAAGTTACAGAACGTCTATCTGCATTATAATGCAAAATGTAGACCATATCTGGCTATCTCAAAAGTATGTCTTTTAAACTTTTTGGTGCTGTGGATACTGACTTATAATGTGCAATACGTGCACATTTGTGTTTGCATTACAAAACCAAATCATGCTATCAGCTAGTGTCTTAGGAATTCATTATTGTAACACAAGTGTAGCTGAATTCTGGGTTCTTCTGCTGACTCCGTAAGAATATAAGAACAGCCATAGTAGGTCAGACCAAAGGTCCATCTAGCTCACTATCCTGTCTGCTGACAGTGGCCAATGCCAGATAGCCCAAAGGGAATGAACACAACAGGTACTCATGTCATGATCCTTCTCCTGTCATCCATTTCCAGACAAACAGGGGCTAGAGACACCATTCCTCCCCATCCTGGCTAATAGCCATTGATGGACCTAACTTCCAGGAATGTATCTAGCTCTTCTTTGAACCCTGTTAAAGTCCTGGTCTTCACAACATCCTCTGGTAAGGAGTTCCACAGGTTGGCTGTGCACTGCATGAAGAAAAACTTTCTTTTGTTTGTTTTAAACCTGCTTCCAATTAATTTAATTTGATGACCCCTAGTTCTTATATTATGGGAACAAGGAAATAACTTTTCCTTATTCACTTTCTCCATGCCAGTCATGATTTTATAGACCTCTATCATATCCCTCCTCAGTCTCCTCTGTTCTAAGCTGAAAAGTCCCAGTCTTTTTAATCTCTCTTCATATGGGACCAGTTCCAAACCCCTCATCATTTTTTGTTGCCCCTTTCTGAACCTTTTCTAATGCCAGTATATCTTTTTTTAGATGGGGAGACCATATCTGTAGGATGGTTTTATATAGAGGCAATAAGATATTCTCTGTCTTAGTTTCTATCTCTTTTTTTAATGATTCCTAACATTCCGGGTATTCGGTTTTTTTGTTTTTTGTTTTTTGTTTTTTTACTGCCGCTGCACATTGAGTAGATGTTTTCAGAGAGTACTTGAGTACTTGTGGCTAAATTAGTCCCCACCATATTGTATGTATAGCTGGGATTATTTTTTTCCAATGTACATTACTTTACATTTATCAACATTACATTTAATTTAATTTAATTTTCAGTGAGTGTTGGAGGCCTGCAGAGCGATGTCAAGTGAGTCCTGCTGACTCACAATAGCAGATGTAGCTTGATATTTTACTCTGGATACATGGAAGGTCAGAGAAGCACGCTAAATACAGGGATCTAAGGTATGCACTTCAGAAATATTAAGGCAGGGTCAGCCAGGAGACCAGCCAAGTCTACATGGGTTTAGGCTGAGATTTGCATAGTTTCCTTTTGAGTTACTTTGGTTTTTAAAAAAGTCAAATCTGAGGAAGTGGGTACATTTCATCCTGTACCGTGTATACAAGTTAGATTCTGGAGAATGCCAGTTTTTTTCTCACAACCATGCTAAAAATGCTATCCTGCTACTTATCAACCATAAATGCATTATCCTGCTGTACAGTGTTTTGACAATTGTGTCAGTATTAACCAAGGGCGTTGTGAGAACATTACTTTCTAAGTACTTAATGTACAGAGACATATGTTGCTTGTTAATGATAAATGGAATGTAAGAGAATTGAATTTGCAGGCTGGATGGTATTAACTGGTTGAGCACCATGCTTTTAGGTTCTGGTTATAATCAATGTGCTTCCATGGAGCCTCGTATGGACTTCTTTGTTGGTTTGACATTGCTGTCCCTGAATAGCTAAGTAATTGTATCTCTTGTAGCTTGATTGTCATTGTCCACAAAGCTTTTTCTAATACTGTACAGGAGAACAGCATAATATGAAAGCGTACTCGGGATCCCACCGTAACGACTATATTGATTGCAAATACCAGCTACTGTTGCATTCACAAAAACCAACGAGCTGTCCTGTGTCACCTTAAAGACTAACAAATTAAGTTTATTTCGGCATAATTCTTAAAGACTAAGCTTATTTGGGCATAGGCTTTTATGGGTAAAGCTGACTTCAGCAGATACACTGAAGCAACAAACTCTTCTTTCAGTACATTTAAATATAAATGTACCGAGCTGTTTAATGCAGTTCCAGTTTTCTTTAATGTTCTGTAATTTTGCTTTGACACAAATATCTTGATTTTTTTTTTAATGTTGGCATTTGATGCTTTGACACTGGATTCCCAAAGTGCTGAATGTTTTCAGAATGAGATAACATTTTCTGGTATTAGAATGTTTTATGATTTAGATATATATCATCTAGATCTCAGAGATACTTGCTTGATTCTAAAGAAGACTCCCCTCTTCTTTGGGGTTAACTGTATTTCAAAACCTCTCTTCATTGATATCAGGCTAATTTTTAATTGATACATTTAAATCAACATTTATGGTCAGACATCTATTCATTATGAACTCGTTTTTACACACAGCTTCCCTCCGTGAAAGCAAGCTAATATCATTCCCATCAGCAGTCAGGTACATTAGAGAAACACTTGCAATATGTCTTTCTCTGATGTGTTGTGATAGCACTCATTTCTTTGGGCATGCTTTTAGGTCTCAGTGATTTAGAGGTGTCAGCTATATAGCTGTAAGAAAACATTTATGATGGATTAACATTTATGATGGATTTATAACACTTGGGCTTTAACTTAGCATCCTGAAAAGAACTAAGAATTTGCTTTGGGGACAAAACTAGTTTATGTTGGGCTTAAAAAGTGCTTAAATTCTATCCTCTATATTTTAGTCAAACATTTTAGCTTGAATACAACTGTCTGGCTGCTGTTTATAAAATCTACAGGGCAGGGGTAGCTATTAAATTGGAGGGGAGAATACAGCTAACAGTGAAGTTCTTTTCTAAGATGTCATTAGAATTGTTGCATATAGAAGTTCAAAAGATGTCAGCATCTGTACCTATAAGGAATGTACAACAGGAGTTCCCTTATTAGGAAGTGCTAGAGATGTGTCAGGCAGTTCAGGAAAGATCACTGCTGATACTCTTCTTGATAGCAAATCAGAATTGTTATTATTCGGTTTGGTGTTATCGTTACTTCTGGATCTGGGCCCCAGACACTGGGCACTCTTCAGACATCTAGGAAGAGACACGCCCTACTCCAAAGAACTGACCATCTAAACAGAGAGTACTGACAAAGGATGGGAGCCCAGAAGGATCAATGAAAACATAAGAATAAATGAAAGTGGAATTCCGTAGATGAATCGCAACTCTGAGATCAAACGCTGGGGGCTCAGTCCTATTGTCCTCACTCCATCAAAAATTCCATTGTGCTTCTGACCACACTGCTCCCAGCATAAAGCTAATTAGGGTTTGTAAATACTTTATTGGACATGGATGTAGCTAAACATTATTTTCTACTGAAATTCTTTCCAAGTGGGGCAGCTTGTTCAATGGGACCCTTCACAGTCAGATCCTTAGTTCTGCAAAATGCCCTTATGCAACTAGAGCAGGGGTGGGCAATAATTTTTGCAAGGGGGGGCACTTAATGAATTTTGTTATGTGGTCACAGGCCAGCTTCAGGGCCCCTGGAAGGGGCAGGGCCTCAGGTGGAAGGGGTGGGGCTGTGGCCTACAGAAAGAAAGTGTGTGTGTGTGAGAGAGACACTGGGAGAGACAGACTTTGTGACACAGACTGAGTGTGTGACACAGAGATGGGCGAGTGTGTGAATGTGGCACAGAGACAGTATGACACAGAATGGGTATATAGATGCAAAGTGTGTGTGTTGGCTGCTGCTGAGTAAGTTTCTGAGAAAAGTCATGGGCTGTCTCTTTAAGACAGGGAAAGCTCCGGGGTGAGGAAGCGTGTGTGTGTGTGTGCGCGCGCGAGAGAGAGAGAGAGAGTGCGCACTGGACAGGCACTGCTCTGAGTGTGTGTGTGTGTGTGTGTGTGTGTGTGTGTGTGTATATGAGTGAGTGTGCGCGCGCGCGCGAGAGAGAGAGCGTGCACTGGACAGGCACTGCTCTGAGTCTCTTACCATCAATGCTTCAGACTGGAGCAGCTCCGCTATGTGTCTCCCTCTCCATGCTGTGCAGGAATGGGGCTATATGGACAGCGGGACACCTTAACTTCTGCACTCCATTCCCCTCTGTATAACTAGCAGGAGAATCTGCAAGCTGCTCAGCTGCAGGACTGAGCAAGGTGGAGGGAAGGGCAGCTGAACACACGCTGCCCAGCTGTAACTACAGCCGGTCCCCGAGTTGCGAACGGTCAACTTACGACCGTTCACAGTTATGACCAAAGCTGTCGTAAATGGTGGACCCCGAGTTACGAACGCAATCCGCGCTTATGAACAGCGCGGTCGCGTGTAACTCAATGGGATCCGACTTACGAACAAACCGAGTTACGACCAATTGCTTGGTCTGTAACCGGTTCGTAAATCGGATAGAGGCTGTATACAAGCTCTGCTAATCACCTGGGAAGTCCTGAGAGAACTGCATGGTGGGTTGGATCCAGCTGCAAAGCCTGATTTTTCCACCCCCTGAACTAGAACCATGAGAAATATCTGCAGTAAGCACTGAACAGTGGAATGCTCCATTTTTGCTTAGCAACTTGAAACTTGTTCTGCATTCATAGAAAGGTTTCCTGCATTTCCCTAGAGAATTGATGAGGTTGTGGTGAAAGCCATGCTGGACTGGGTTTCATACTATTTGGATTCACTTCTTAGCTTCACCACAGACTTCCTGTGTCTCTTTGGGCTAGTCATTAAACCTACCCCTCCCTTTCCTAGTTCCCTTTCTCTAATAATAGGGAAAACAGTACTTCCTTCTCAGGCAAGGGTGTTGTGAACATTTTATTCAATGAAGTTGAGTCGTGCTCAGATGCTGTGGTGAAAGGAGCTATAATAGACAGATCTGAGCAGATCTGGGATGAATTTCTGGACTGATCTCCCCCCAGTAAGTGCGGCTTCATGCACATGACTATCTCAAATGGGGTTTTGTACAGAGGTGAAATTATACATGCATGCGTTTGCAGGCTCGGCTCCTTCATTTGAGGACATTTTAAAATTTCTGAATTTGGTGCTGGCAAGTCAGAGGAACTATGGTTGGTGCAAGGCTTATCTGTCGGGGTCTGGAATGCCCATGATTGAGAGAACCCGGATTTTACTAATCAAAATCAGCCAAAAGCCTTTCTCATCCTCTTTGGTTTCTGTAACCTCTTCTATCTCATAAGAAAGATTTAGCTCCTAATGCAGGCTACACCCCAAACATCTCAAAGTACATCTCTTACTGTGCCCTGGGGAATTTACTGGTATATAATTAATTAATTAAGAACCAGATATGCTTCTCTTATGCAGAGCTGTCCCAAGGGGAGATGGGGAGAGGTGCAGGGCTGTTCCAAGGGGGGTGCAGGGCCTGGGGCAAACACCACTCAGTGCCCCTGATCCAGGACCAGGGCAACCCCCTTTCCACTGCAGGCCCTGCCCCTTCCCTCTCCAACCCTTGCCCCGGCTCTACCTGCTTCCCCCCTTGCCTCAGCAATACAGCCTGGGGATTATAGGGGGCCTAGTGTGGCAGCAGCAGGGTTTGCCTCCCTCCACACATCCCTGCCCACTCACTCGCTATGGACAGGACAACTCTGCCCTTATGAGCAAGTTCTCTGGTAAGCTCTGGACGAAGGGTGTGCAGCTGTGGTTTCCTGTCTCTTCAGAGAGACTGTGGCAGCCTATTTTCTGCTGGTAACTGTCTCCTCACAGGTGCCAAGTTCCCGAGGGCATGTCTACACAGCAGGGCAAAAGCTGAATTAAACTCTACAACTTGAGCTACGTCAGTTGCGTAGCTTAAGTCGAAATAGCTTAACTCGGCTTTTGGCTCTGTAAACAGCAGGGAGTTGAAGAAAGAACACTCTTCCTTTGACTTCCCTTACTCCTTGTGAAATGAGAGTTACAGGAGTCTGAGTAAGAAATCCTCCATCTTAACATTATTTTGAAATAATGGCTTGCTGTGTAGACACACTCTTTGTTATTTTGGAATAATACCAAAATATTCTGAAAAATTATTCTGAAATAACGCTGCTGTGTAGACATAGCCCCCTAGTTCATTAGCCTTAAGATGACAATACCTGTCTCATTTTGGCCAGGACAGCCCTCTGGTTAAGCCCAGTTCCAGACATGCTGACTTTTTTGGCAATACTGAGAGTTTGTCTCCAGGGGAGATGGGTGGCGCTCCCTGTGGAGGAGACTAGCCCACAGCTCTGCCCCGTGTCCTGAGCTTCCTCACTCCCGGAGGGACCCTAAGAGCCCACCTACCTCATCTGGAGGAGCCCTGAGCTGGCTGAAGGCCCAAGCCCCCTCCTATCTGCCCAGAGGAGGCTCAGGCCAACTGCAGTTGTGCTTCACCACCCTTCTCCTGACCTCAGTTGTCAAGAGCAAATGGGACAAAATCCAGTTTTTCCAAAAAAGTGAGGTGTGCTTCCTTCTGGGGGCCCAGGAGAAATGTTTGAGGTGGGGAGGGGAGCAGTGATGCCAGGCAGATCAAGCCATCCCCATGCGGGGTGCCATTTTCACTTGGGAAAATACAGTCACCCTACAACTAGTGTAGAAACTAGAGATTTTTTTCAAAAAGCACTAACACTTCCATTTTTCATTAACGTTTCAATGAAAATATTGTGGACATTCCTAAAGTTTTTTCAGTCTGTTTTAATTAATTACATAAAAGCTAAAGGCCTAGAATTTCTGGAGTAGCGGCTGTAGAACCACTCCTGTAGTGCAGAAATGCCATGTTAACATAGCTCTCCCATCAACCCCTCTCTGGTGTCTCCAAATGATGTATTATTACTGTCTTGTTTTTAACTTCCAGAAATTAAAAAGGCTTTGCTTCAGGGGAGAGACAGCCTAAAAGCTTGTGCTAATAAATGTATACAGGTTTAGTAGAGCTCAATGAAGATTCTGCTTCAAGTGCTTTTTAAAGGCATTATCACCTTTAAGTAAATACAATGGAAAACTGCCAAATGTCTCGTTGCTATTCAGTGTAAATTTATGCATTTATGTCTTTAATGCAATAAAACGTTTTAACTTTCATTGGATTTTGCTAACTGATTTGCAGATTGAACGGCAGTAATTTTATGCATTTATCAATTACCTTTTAAGTGGTTACTATAATATTTCTGTTTAGACAGGCAAAGCACATTCACTAAAACACTTCTCATATAAATTAGATTTTGTATGAAATCTTCAAGAAATCACACGAGTTGCCATATCCATACAATAAAGCTTATAGAGTTCCAGTAGCTTTTTGCTGAATTGAAAAATAATATGAATGTTAGAAATGTTTCTTGAGAATCTCTCAGTGTATTTATATATGTTAGGCCTACTTTTCCAAGGTAGTACACAGAGAAAGCTTTGTTATCCAGTACTCACTTAACCAGAAAACTTTAACTGGCATTGCCCCCAGCTACAACTTTGCCGTGTCTCAGGGACCTGTGCATGCCAGAATGGCAAGGGGATGGGCGGGGGCAGAGAGCAAGAGGGGAACAGACTGAGGACGGAGGCTTCAGCAGTGTTACTGAGCATGCTCAGTAGAAGCCAAGCACCAAATGGCGGGGGGGGGGCGCACCAACCAACCCCATGCGCCCTTCCTCCCCACACACACACCATCTCTATCCAGGGGATATTAAGGCACAGGAAAACTCTACTTTTTTGGCAGGCAACTTAGCAGTTAGTTGACAGGAGCACTATATCTAATTCCTATATAAAATAAAGAAAATTAATTAAATATTAGACCCACTTAGCTCTGACACTAGCATATTCTGACATCTTGAGGCAAGTCACTTATGGGACACTGTTTACCCTTAAAATGTTAATATATATTCTTACTTTGTTACTAGTTCTATATATATATATATATATATAGAGAGAGAGAGAGAGAGAGAGAGAGAGAGAGAGAGAGAGAGAGAGAGAGAGAGAGAATCCCCATCAGGATTCCTGGGCTCTATTTCAGCTCTGGAAGAGGAGTGGGGTCTAGTGGATTACAGCAGGGGGCAGATACATTTCAGCTTTATAGAAGAACATCAGAACAGCCATACTGGGTCAGACCAATGGTCCCTCTAGCTCTGTATCCTGTCTTCCAAGAGTGGCCAATGCCAGATACTTCAGAAGGAATAAACAGAAGAGGTAATCATCACGATCCATCTCTTGTTGCTTCTTTTCTGTGTTTTAAATCTGTTGCCTATAGATTTAATTGGGTCATCTTCTTGTGTTATTAGTGAAGGAATGAATAATATTTCCTTATTCTATTTTTCCACACCATTCATAATTTTCTAGACCTCTAATGTATCCCTCCACTGACATTTTTTTCCCAAGCTAAAAAGTTTCAGTCTTGTTAATCTCCTCTTATATGAATTTCTGTTGCCCTTTCTGTACCTTTTCCAAATCTAATATAACTTTTGTAGACTGGGTGACCAGATCTACATACAGTATTCAAGATGTGGGTGTACAATGACTTTATATAGAGCAATATGGTATTTTGTCTTATTGTCTATTTCTTTCCTAATGATTCCCAGTATTCTATTAGCTTTTTAGTTTTTAGACTTCCACTGTACATTGAACAGATGTTTTCAGGGAACTGTGCACAAGGTTCCAAGATCTCTTTCTTGAGTGGTAACAGATATTTTAGAACCCATAACTTTTGTATCTATAGTTAGGATTATATTTTCCCATGTACATTACTTTGCATTTATCAACACTGAATTCCATTGGCCCTTATGTTGCCCAATCACCCAGTTTTGTGATATCCCTTTGTAACTCTTTGCAGTCAGCTTTGGATTACTGTTTACTCCCTTTTCAAGAACATTTATGAGAAGTTTAACAGCAGAGGTCCAAATGCAAATTCCAGCAGCACAACACTCATTTCTGCTCCTCCCCCCCCCATCTTTTAAGTGGAGGACCCGGCAATGTTTTCATGATGATCTAGTGATCCTGCAATTGCTTGAATATCCAGCCTTTTGTTAGTCTTAATCACCCCACCTTCCTCTTTTTATAACAAACTCCCTGCTCTAAAGGCAAAGCTGCAAGCAGCTCAAACTCTGTGGCATTTAAGAACTGTCACTGGAGTCAAGACATGGGCTTTAAGCAGACCTCAAGTATGAAATCCAGGGGTTCAAACTTGGGGGTGTGGGCTACTGTCTATCCAGCCCCCCAAAAATGGCACCCTTGCCATGCTTTCAGGTACACAAACCTGACTCATGCCTGTCCAGCCCACCAGTGCGGGGCTTCTGATGACTGGTGCTGACAGCTGACATCATCACCAGGCACCTCCTTCCCACTCAGCCTGCCCTGAGCTGCTGGGAGCCAGATCTATTAGTAGGGGCAAGGGCAGAACAATAAGCTTTGTTATCCAGCAAATTCAATTACCCAGCAACCCTCCATTCCCCATGAGTGCCGGATAACAAAACTTTCACTGTACTTCACACGCTCATGCACACTTTTGCAAAGTGGTCATCAAATGCTGCCAAATCAGAATTCTTATGATATTTTTTATTTCTATTGCAGTTACACCAAAAGATGCCAGACTGATTGTACAAGGTAATGTACAAACATAAAATACAAAGAACAGCCCCTGCCCTGAACAGTTTTCAGTCTAAGAATGTTTATGTTTGAACTGAATTTTACTCAGGTGCAAAGAGCTCAACAAGGTGTAATGTTGGTTGGTCCCATGTACACCAAAGTAACTCCGGAGTAACTGCACTAAAGAGAGTGGGACTAGAGCAATGTAAATAGGTGAAAGATCAGCCTCATACCCAGTATGCTGACATCATCATGCCCATTCTCCATCAGTCAAGTGTTAGTGGATCAGATGGTCTATTCTAAACAAGTTGGCAGACTGAAGAGGAGGAGCTTTGCTCAAGTGTCAATGGCACTTTTTAATAGGATAAAGAATAGATTAAGCAGTAGTGATACTGAAGTATTGACAAGATCCTGAACAAACAGTATCTGGGTTTAAGAATAACTTTATAGAAAGTTCATTGTATTAAAATGGAAATGCTTATGTACTGTTGCGTGCTTGTGCAGAACTTCTTTAGCACAAAGACAAGATTAATACAGTCTCTGGAAGGTATAAAGAAGTTCCAAGGTCTTTTTAGAACAATAGGCATGAAGTGGATTTCCTAGGAAATAGCCTGAGGTGAAAGCAATGCAAATTCTCCCCCTACAAAGCCAACTTTTTGGAGATATGTCCTAGAACAGCTATGGGCAACCTAGGCTAGTGAGTGGGCCATATAAGTGGCCTTCCTTCATTTCAGCGGGCCGCAAGATTGTCATAACCAAGACGTTCTCCCAGAATAGAGTAGTTTTTGCTAAGTGAGTGCGCATACCTAGAATTTGCAGGTTGTGCCGATCGAATCATATAGGCACTTTGACTGGATGCAGAAGAAGTGCATGGCTCCTAGACTGCCATCAGCACACAACTCGCTCCATGTACCTTTGCTTTATGTGCATGTCATTTTTAGTAACACTACTAGGGAAAAAACTGCATGGACGGAAATCTGGCAACAGTGGGCAACAGTAAACAAAATGTCTCATGGGCCACACATCAAACCCCAGTGGGCTATATGTGGTCCACAGGCTGCAGTTTGCCCACCACTGACCTAGAAAGAGATGTCTTTATATACTAACTATCTTCTCCTGAAAACTCCCATTCAGAGTTCCCTGAACTGCATACAGAGGGTACTGAGCAAGTTATGAGTGTGCTTGTTTGGAGCTGAAGCTGTGATGAACAAGGTTGCTTCTGTAGGAGTGTGTGTTTCTGTGGGGGAAGCAGGAGGAGAGGTATTAAAAACCTTCACCTGCCAGAGCCCATGTGAGAATTGGGATGACCCTCTGGTAAGTTAATTAGCCCATGTGTATGTTCTTTTATTGGTTTTCATGTTTTCCTTATAGTGCATTATGCCTTAAGACTAAAGTAGACTTGCTGATAAAGAAATGTGTGGTATAACTTATATCTGTTATCGCATTGCTACCTGTTTCTGACGAGAAAGCTAGCAGGTGTCCAAGGCAAATTCGCTGCCAGGGAATGACACAGTGAAATCGGGGGAACTGTCCAAGTAGAGAATATTCTAGTCAGAAGGGAGAGAGATGTGTCTCACTCAAGAGAGGACAGCTGAGGAGCTGAAAGCCAGGAGTGGATGCCTTTGCTGATAAGTGACAGTGTGGGGCCATGGGCCAGGCAGCTGGGCACACCTTGGTGCCAATAGCTGGGGCAGAGTGAGGCAGGGGTTGGGCTCGCCCTAGGCAGCGCTGAGGGGCTGGAGGTGAGGGTGGGGACAGCTTGGGGGCCAGTGTCCAGGGGCTGTGGGGATGTTCCTGAAGTGAAAGGAATGAGGCGGGAGGGATGACCCTCATAAAGCGGGCAAACTTGCGGAAGTGGTGGGTTATTCATTGTGTGCCTACAGATGCAATGCAAAAGAACATGTGACCATGTGCCAAAAGTTTTTGAATGAGTTTGCTGGTTTGCAGTATAAAAAAAGTGGTTGGGAATCACTGGGGTAGGGCACCCAAAAATGTGAGGCACCACTGGATCTTATTGTCCACCCATCTGCCGCCGCCTTTGCCTGTTCTGTGGATCTGCTTCCTCTGGAGAGGGTCTAGTTAACTTACAAGTGAAAAAGCCTGACAGACCTGTTAGCAGAACACCAAACCTGTGAAAGAGCCATTCACACGGTAATGAAATTACTTATCAGGCATTTGCCAACCCCAGGTATATACTGACAGTTTCTGAATTTACTGCGTTAGTCGACTGTTGAAATTTTGTTTAAAAAAATATTTCATTCCTGTGTTGCTGAAGATGATAAATTCACATCTCTAAAGTATCATTGTCCTTCCCAGGCTGCCATTAGACATAGGGGCATCAGTTTAATAGTACTGTGTAGGCCCCCATAAATCCTAAGGATGGTCCCGATCCAGCTGGACTCTTTCAATGAAATGTATCGGCAATTATACAAAGCCAATTCTGGCATGATTTACCGCTCAGCGAGGTGGAATCAAAACAGGAATGTGATGCTTTATATAGGTATTTAAAGTTTTCAGTGTCTGTTTGAACCTAGATGTTGTTGAGTAGTTTCTACCATGATCCACCTACACTTGCACTGAGTCGCACCTTACTCTACACGCCGTCCTGCTACTTTCAGTGGCGCTTTTCGCACGAGTGAATTAGGAGGGCAGAATCTGCCCCATCAACAGGGCTGGTGGAACAATTAGTATTGTGGGGGTGCTGAGAGCGATGGAACCAAACTGTAAACACTGTCTATGATGGAAAGAATGTCAAGCAATGGGTGTGGCAGCACTCCTAATTCCAGCACCTGGGCCTGTCAGGAATGGTCCATCATTAAATGCCACATGTGTAAGTGAGACTGGTATTTGACACCATATTGGTTTGCTGCTCACTCAGACCTAGAAGAGAGAGTAGCTCACCCCCAGGGGCTAGTTTAGAAATCGCTCGGGTTTAGAGAGTGAGGTGGGACACCTGAAAGTGCTTTGGTTTCCAAAGCTATGCAGTTCCTGCTCTTATAGGTAAGGCTGTGAGTGAGAAAGAGAAAGGAAGTGTAAAACCAGTAGCTGGAGGTGTATCTTTACTAGCTCTTACATGCAAACCAGACTGTAAACCACTGTTTACAAATTGTAGTAAAATATTCTCACAGATCAAATGACTCACTAAAACTGAGATTATTTTTTAAAAAATTAGGTTTCTGATACACATCAGTAAAATCAGAAAATTCAGAGTGAAAGGTGAACATAATACACCTTCTCTAGGCTTGGCATACTACACTGTGTGCATGGTTCAAGTACTGCTCTTAGAGGCAGAGCTGCATCAGGGACGTGGGATCTCAGGCTTGTTTAGCGTTTTCCAAGTTAATGCTTTTCCATCGGAAAATGCCTTTTCATTAACACTGAAACAAATGGTGGGCACCTGGAGATTACAACAACATTTTATTAGGTCAAATTCAGTTTTGACACATTCAGAAAGGAACATTCTGTTTTATTTTTTTCATTTCAAACAGACTTATTAAAAAAATTAGTTTAAAAATAAAAGATTTTAAATGAAATGAAACCTTTCAGGGAGGGTTTTTTATTTTGTTTTGATTCGGAAGAGAATCCTTAGTGTGGCATTTCTCACAAAAATGGAAATTCCAGTTCCTGCACTGGTCTAATGAGAAGCAAGAAAGTGTGTTCACTTTTGAACAGTGATATCTGCCTTTGGACATGACCAACTGCACAGCCAAGGGGATTGTACATTTAGGGCCTGCTTTAGGCCAATTCGACCGATTCCCCTGAATCAGGACCCGTGCCTAAGAGGGCCCCACGCCCTGGCGTGCCGGGCACGCTGCAGGAGGGGGTGGCGGCCCCAGAGGAGGAGTGCAGTGGCTTCCCTGACCCACAGGAGGGGTGAGAAGAACGCAGGGGTTTCCCTGCACCGTGGGAGGTGGGGTTGGCCCTGGGGCTTGGTGGGACATGACTCTGCCCTGTAGCTGGAGATTTAAAGGGGCTGTGACTCTTTTTTTGTATGCAGTGGGGGTTTTTTCTGTTTTTTGTTTTGTTTTTGTTGGGCAAACAAAAACATCCTGGCTGTCGGGGCCCCGTCGAAACTGTTTGAATTGGGCCCTGCACTTCCTAAAGCCGGCCCTGTATACACTTAGCTATTGGGGAGGCATGAGCAACATACATAGCAAAATTAGCTTATCTAGAACTGAAGAGCTATCCTACACTCAGCTGAATTTAGGAGATCTGGGTTCAGTTCTTGTTTCTGCCATAAATTTCCTGCATTATATAAGGGCCGTCTCCATAGGTGTTCCACCCTTGGAGAACCCATGCAAAATAATTAGCAGGCACTTAACATCTACCAGGATTCAGCATCCCCCCCTCCCACACACACACAGGGTCTCCTGCCTGCTATGAGCAACTCTTTAGTGGCATGTAGGAGGTGCTAGAAGATGAGGTGGAGGAGCAGGAATGGGGTATACTTGAGGAAGGAGCAGAACTGAGTGGGAAGAGAGAGGATGGGTGTGGAGGAGGAGCAGGAAGAGGTGGGTCTTGGGTGGAGTCTTGGGAGGAAAGTCTGGAGTGGAGGCAGACCCTGGTGCTGAGTGGGGATTGAGCATTCCCAGGGAGAGGAGGAAGCTGGTGCTTGTGTTGTGTGATGCTGGGCAGGTCATTTAACATTAGAACATAAGAACGGCCATACTGGGTCAGACCAAAGGTCCATCTAGCCCAGTATCCTGTCTACCGACAGTGGCCAGCACCAGGTACCCCAGAGAGGGTGGACCGAAGACAATGATCAAGCGATTTGTCTCCTGCCATCCCTCTCCAGCCTCTGACAAACAGAGGTCAAGGACACCATTTTATCCCCTGGCTAATAGCCTTTTATGGACCTAACCTCCATGAATTTATCCAGCTTCTCTTTAAACTCTATTATAGTCCTAGCCTTCACAGCCTCCTCTGGCAAGGAGTTCCACAGGTTGACTACACGCTGTGTGAAGAAGAACTTTCTTTTATTAGTTTTAAACCTGCTACCCATTAATTTCATTTGGTGTCCTCTAGTTCTTCTATTATGGGAACTAATAAATAACTTTTCTTTATCAGCCCTCTCCACACCACTCATGATTTTATAGACCTCTATCATATCCCCCCTCAGTCTCCTCTTTTCTAAACTGAAAAGAGGTTTAGGGTTTGATTTTCAGATGTGTGGAGTACCTATAATTCCAGATGACAGCAGTGGGCTCTGAAGATGTAGGTGGCTAGGGCTACAGGGGGTTCAACCCCCCAACCAATCTTGGCTTGCCATTTTCTGAGCCACCACACTTCTTCCACACATGCCCTGTTTGGCCAGTGAAGTCCTGTGTCCAAGTTAAAAAAGCCAGGAACAGGGCAGGTCAGGCTGTGGAGCTAAGAAGTCCCTACCTGTGTGCTGGAATCCCAGTAGCTGGAGCTAGACTCCTCAGTTCCAGAAGAAGCACGGTCTCCGAAGCAGTGGTTTCTGGGAAGGCTGAAGTCTGAAAAGTGTGGTTGCAGGAGGCTCCACTGGGCAGGAAGGCTGGAGAACCATGTCTGGAGCAGGTCACAGAGGAAGGCGCGCAGTGATATCCACGAACCCCAGCAGATGAGTAAGAAGGACCTGTCGAGGGGCTTCCTGGGAGTGGGTTAAGATGGAGCTGGAGCTGGAACAGTACAGAGTAGAGGATGAGGTTCATTGTGACAGTCCTGGGAGAAGGGTAAAGAGTGTGTGTGAGGGGAAAGAATCGGTTCCTGATGGCAGGTAGGGAAGGGAGAGCTCGAGACTTGGCCTGCTGGCACCCAGATCAGGAAGGGGGCAAGGTGATGTGGGGAATGGCTCTGGTTTATGCAGCTCTGCTCCTCTAAATCTGGAAGAGGTGAGAGCAGGGAGACAGGCCCAGCTCCCTGGGAAAGAAGCTACTGTTGTAGGATGAGTGTGAGGAACTTGCTCCACAAGCCACCTATGGTTTACAGGTGCTCAGACACTTTGAAAGCAAAGCCCCTAATCTCTCCCTCCCTTAGATTCCACATCTGTGAAAAGGGTATGGTCATGCTTTGTTTCTCCCACGCCTTTGTCTGTCATGTATTAGAATGAATGCGCTTCCGGACAAAGGCTGTTTCTTATTATGTGCATGTACAGAACCTGGCAGAATGGGGTCCAGTCTCAGTTGGGATTTGTAGGTGCTACTAAGTTCATATGGTTTTGCAGCGAAAACCTAGCAAAACCAGGAAAAATTCTGGGCTACATCAAATGGTGTAAATCTATGGCGCTATGCTGATTGTCACCAGCTGTTGATCTGACCTAGCACCTTTCACTATCCTTTCGGAACCCTTTTTGTACTCTAGGCAGTCTTACATTTGAAAAACAGAGGTCTGCAAGGGTCATCATCAGTGATTTAATAGCCAATGTTTGGGTTTTGCCAAAAATAAAAATGTTTCACATATTAATAGTGTGGCAATGTCATGATGAAGGTTTTAAAATGAAAATTTCAGATTTCGTCTTGCATTTCCTTGCAGGACAGGAAAGCCACCACTTGAAATTTGTCACCACCTTGGGACAGAGATTCATTAAAAGGACTCTGATCAGAAAGTGAAAGTGATTCATTTCATTTCACCTGCTGGCCATGCTGAGTGAAATGCAATACTTCAAAAGTACCCATGGGGTTTTTTTGAAAACCCACGTGTTTTTTTTTTCTCAGATGTGAAAATTTCACTTTTAATAATCATTGTGGATTCCATAGTTGGAATGGAATGTGCATAGTTTGGATCTGTTTTCTGTCAACTGCACCTTGATTATTGAATCAAACTTATTTGTTTTGTAAGTGGATGCTCCAATGTGGGTATTTTACACAGGTGTCTTAAAAAAAAGAAACCCTCCTACCAAATACTCAGATCATCACATTGTCAGATATGATTTTTAAAAAGCCCCATTACTGTCCTAAAATGTAGTAAAATAATAAAGCCAATACTGAAGCACTTTCTAAAGCGATTTTATGTGGCTCTGCATTTTAATAATGTAAAATGTAACAAATTGGGCACAACAGATCTTCCTGATCTCTGGGCAATGGCAAGTCACTACCAAAGGGATCAAATATTCGCACTGAAAAGTACTTTATTAACATCAAGTTTTGCTCCAAGAAATGCTCATATTTAATTTTTTTGTTGATTTTATAAAGTGACACAATTGTCCGTTGAGGTCTAAACTTCCTAATTAAATGTAATTAAGTAAATGGATGCAGAGGAGAGGCTTCCAATTTGTTTTTAAAGAGCTAAAGGCCCACATTTTTAGGGCAAACCCCCTTGTCAGTGGATCACATGTAGATTCTGACCTTTCTTTGCTTGTCTGTGCAGGATGCACAATTTTAGAAGCAGTGATGGAAGCTGGGGGAAAGCAAAGCTCTTCTATATGCCCCAAATTCCACACATTAGAGAGCTGGGTTGCAGGGCCCATGGCAAAATAATTTTCCAGCTGTGTTTCCATACTAAATTAGCACCTCTGCTGCTGGAGCGATTCAGAGCCTTGTTGTGTAGCTGCAGCACTACCAAAATTTGACTCCATTCAGATGGAGGATTGGCTGCAGGCCCAACCTTAAGGCAAGGCGAGAAAGGTGGTTGCCTTGAGCCCCGCACCTTCAGGGCCCCATGCTGCCCAGTGCCCACCCGCCCAGCTGCTCGCTCGCTGCCCTGGCCACCCGGCCACGCGGTGCAGCCAACCACAACATGCCGCCTTGGGCCCCGCAAACTCTTTGGCTGGGCCTGGTTGGCTGGGTCAAATGAATTGGCCTACTGGAAGTCTGTTCCTGTGTGGAGTGCAGGATATTTTGCCAACTGCTTGACTCCAAGCATCACCAGCTTAATACTAGGTGGGCTAGACAAAGGGGAGACTCTCTAGCTAAGGAAGACCCGGGAACCCTATCAGCATGGGGAAAGTGGGAACCAGAATTTGCCTCCCTCCCCCAAGAAATATCTGAATTGGCATCATTGTGAGTCTCTTGTAAATACTTCCCTGAGATTTCTAATCTTACTTAAATTCAATTTACTTCTTTCTTCCATGAGCAGTGATAGCATCTTCTATACCAGCTTTAAGGGTATTTGCTATTTGAATGCAATCATGTATTCAAATAGCAGTCTGCTAGAACATAGTATCCCTAGGGGCTTACAGAGGAATTTGGTCTTAGAGCCCTATGAAAGTAGACCCTATGACCTCTGCAGAGGGGTTAATCTGATGAAAACCTCAGCATGAGCCCCAGCTCTGCTCTGTGTGCACTGAGGCTGAGCCAGGGAAGGCCCAAGCCAGTGAAGATATTCTGGCGTCAATTCTTGGAGGTTACAAGAACTGTATGTATCATTTTATATATTTTTCTTTTCATGTGCATATAATCACTTCCAGTGGCTGGGCTTGTGTTTTGGTTCGTACAGCCAAGCTAGGCAATTGACTTGGCTCTCTTTTCAAACCCTGTGGCTTGCTGGATGCCAGAACCTAAAACACTGAGTCGGGCTCCTCTTTGTACTCTCGTCCCATACAACTGGCTCGAACAATGTAGAGTTTCCCTGAACGTACACGTACAGCCATTAATCCAAATCAAATGCCTCTCGGAGTCAGGCATGAAGGTCAACAATGCAAATTGTTTGGTTCCCTAAACTGCCTTTCCTCCTACCTGGAAAAATTTTGTGGTACCCAAGTTTGATAAGTGAAGATCCAATAAAGCAAGAAATTTTAAAAAATGACACCAGCATTGGCAGGCCCTTACTGAAGTTCCAAGCTGACCTGCTTGGGACCTTGTTGGCCTCGCGTGATGGGGAAATGCCTTCATTGGAGGTAAGGGATTTGATGTCTTTCCTGGTGGATTTCCTTGAGGCTGCAGCCAGCTTCGCATTTCCAGGGAAGCTGGAGGGGCACTGCCAGTTGACAGCATTCATAAAGGAGTCTTGAGGGACTTTCTAATGCCAGCTCAGCCCTAGAGAGCAGCAGGGCAGAAAGAGACACATGAGCACTCATGGAATTAAAAAAAAAAATTGACGTCTTCAGACTCTGAGTTTTGTCTGGCATGGCATAGTGCAGAATTTTGCATCGGGAACAGCATGTGGACCAGCTGTACTCTTGCCCTAATTCTGTTACTTATACAATACTTACATTTCCTAATAGAAAAATCCTCGGATCTAAGAGGATATTGCTGTCCAAGGTCATATAAGCTCTGAGAAGCACTTTGTCCTAGCATGTATGCATTCCATAACCATGTGTATTGAATGAACATTCAGTACTCTGCAGCTCCAGCACATAGTGTTGGCTCTGATCCCTGCTTTAGCCAAACTGGTTGGCGTACAGTATGTTCTAAACAGCACATCTTGCTGTGTAAGCCTCTAGTTTACATCTGGGGTAGAGTATCTATGAAGTCCATCTAGAATTAGTTATCTATCCTTCCAGATTTAAGTCTGTGTCCCATGTGGTTTTGTTTTCTGAATCTACGTGTCTTGGGGCTTGTCCCATCCTCTCCCTAGCTTACTGCAATCTTCCCATCTAGATTTCCCTGATCCACACACAACACCCCTCCCGCCTGCCATATCTGTCCTCACTCCTGTTTCATCAGTGAAACCAAGTCCCTCCCTTCTGGAATCATCTTTTATCTTGTGCTGTGCTGAGCACACTGCAACTGACAAAAACCGGTAATAAATGGGTCAGCGTGATCCAGATAAGAAACCCATAGCACCAAGGGCCGCTGTGAACAAATAAGCACTCTGCTTCTCTGAAAGGCCACAGGGAGATTGCTGCCTCAGGAGGCTTGCATTCTGGGCAGGGCTTCGCTTTGAGTGGAAGTATATTGTTGAGAATGTTCCCAGGAGGACTGGGGGAAAGACTATGGGCAGGGAAGCAGAAGAAAAGGCCCAGCCACCCTAGAAGAAAAAAAGGGGAGAGCCTGGAATTGGCAGTGCTAACCCCTGGGTTATTCTGGATTTACCACACTGTCAGAGAAAGTTTCGGCTCAATGTTATGAAGGCTTTGTTTTCTTCTTTCCCTTCCCGAAGAGGAGAGAAACACAGAGAAGAAACCTAGTACTGTGGATTATTCTGAGTCTTTCATAGACCATATATGAGGCTCTCTGGAGGAGGGATTATCTCTTGCTATCTGTATAGCTGCTAGCAGCGCTGATCTCTGTTGGGACAGGCGGTTGCCCCTGCAAGGCAAAAGACCTAGATTTTCTCCTGGAGAACCGCACACACAAGGTTCTAAGAGCTAAGGTTCTAAGATAATACCTCTAAGAGACTTTCTAAGTAAAACTCTCTGGAGGAGAGCTAGAGCCCCTTCTTCGTGCTACATATGCTTGTGACAGCCTTTGAAGTGGAGGAGGAGCAGGGGAGCCAACAGGATCGCAAGATTCCTGGGCAATGGGTGGGTGGGGGGATGGCTCCACACTCCCGGAAGGGGCAGGGCTGGGGCAGCCAGCCTACAACTCCTCTCCCCCCCGGAGCACTCAGCATGGGGCTCCGGCATGTGTCACTTGTTGCTCCGGTGATTCTAAAGGACCCAGGGCTCTGGCAGCCACCACTGCCACAGTAGTAGCAGCCAGGAGCCCTGGGCTCTTTAAAATCACCAGGCCGCAGAGTAACTGACCCCTTTTCCACCCCCCTTGGCAGGCCTGAAGAGGAGAGTTGTCGTTTCTGTATTATTGGCCCCCTCCCGTTTCTCCCACTCAACACCCACCCCCTCGAGGATGCTCCTGACCAAGAGTACGGCAGATTTCTGGAGTAACTGGCTGCGGGTGGGAGAAGACGGAGCAAGAGGTGCCTCCCTCAACACATTGCCTCTTTGTCTCATCTGGATTTCCACATGGAGGCAGTTATGCTGGGAGCTGGTTAGCCTCCCTCTGAGTCCCCTGTAGGTCTGCTACTGAGGTGCATTAGCATAGCTACATGAAAAGGAGGCTGGCACACTGGGGAGCTCCCTGCCATAGCTCCTGGCTCACTGCAGAACAGGGTTCCCATCCCTGTGGCAATCTACAGTCTGCAGAGCAGAGATGCAGCACTGCCTCCACACTGTAGCCTCTCAAGCCCCTCCACTGTAGCCCCCTTCTGTTTTCCCCTTGTAAGAGAGGGCTGGTAAGACAGCTCTAGGAATTTCCTTTCTAATGGCTCCCCACCACTCCCATTACACCTTGACATGGATGTTCATCATCCCTGAGTACTGGAGCCAAGGGAAAGCAACTGGAAAGAATTAGAAGTATATGTTCAATTAGGGTTAGCAGGACCAGGCCAACTCCAGTCTCATGAACGTGACTTGAAGGCAGCCAGCTATCACTCTGATCCTGTTCTCAATGAAGACTGTGGAAGTTCTGGCAGAGGCTGCAGTGGGAAGAGGATCAGGATGTCTATTTGCTACATAAATATTAATAGACAAACATGCCTGGAGAGGAAGCTGAGGACTGTCTGCTGACACTGAGCAGCTATCTTGCCAAGATGCCACCTGGCAAGGTGCACGTACCACCCCCGGAATAGCATTTCACTTCTTAACTTGTAAATAAACCCACAAATAGATGAGGCAGAGCTGTGGCTTTTCATGCACAGCTGGTACAAGGTCGTACGTTTTCCCTTGTAAGCATGCTTTAACTAAATTTGTTCTTCATTTTCTGTGTCCAGGGTTTGAAGTATTATTAGGCTTTACACTACAAGTAGCAGCACTGTGAAATGCCACAGACCTTTTTCTGTCAGTGAGTGTCATGTGACCGTTTTACTGGGTGCGATCGCCCCCTCCCGGTGGGGCAGGGGAGTTCAGAGGATCCACCATCTACGTCTGACGTACATTTGTCCTGGGGCCTGCTCCCCGGGACGGGGTACGTGAGTGCGATCACCTGGAACTATGTCAGTGCTGGGGTTCGGCGGACTCACTGCCCCGCCCCTGTCAGGGATCCATGGGTCCTGTACGGAAGGGGAGATTCCGGGGGCCTGTTCCTAGGAAAGGTCCTCCCCGGAAGGGGGTAAGGGATGCCAAGCGTCTGGTTCGCGTTCGTGGTCACCCGGTTCCCCGGGAGTTGTGGGGTGACGTATCTACGGGGTAGGTTGAAGCGGCGGGGACAATGGGGGTGTGTGGGGGACCCAGGCCCACCCTCTCCACCGGGTCCCAGCCCGGGGCCTTAAGTGGGGGGTAACCAACACGTTCCCTCCACGACAGGTGGGGATAATCCCCGAAACTCACCTGCCCACGGGCGCCAAAAGCACTCTGCCCCGGGCTTCTTCCACTCCCCGCTCCCTGCCGCCCTGCTGGGGGGTCCGCCCAGGCCACTTACCATGCCCGAGCCATCGGCCCCGTCTGGCCAGTGTCCTGGATGCTCCGACGTCGCTCCTCTTGCCCTCCAGCGGGGCTGGATGCTCGTCCTTCTGGGGGGCGTTCGGTAGCTCCTCCCTGAGCCTCCCCCAGCTGTCTCACCCGTCTGCTTTTCAAACAGCCCGGGCAAGGATGCCGGGGGCACCAGCCCCACCCCTCCGGCATCTACATGCCCCATTGTGCAATGGCCGGGGCTCGGAGCTCTGCCCTCTGCCCTGCACGGCCCCGCGCAGCTGGCACGGTCGCCGGGCTCCCGGCCTGCCTGCTGCGGCCGCGTCTGGCCCCACCCTCTTTGCCACGGGGCCATGCATGTTCCCCCGTGCCAGGTCTCAGCCCGACCAGGGCTATTCTGGCTGTTCGGGCCATCTGCCTGCCCTCTCCGTGCCGGGGGAATGGTGATCCCCCAACCCGGGTTAGTGCGGACCCCGCTGGGTCCGTCACATGTCACCTAACAGATGACAATAATCAAAGAAGGCAGACAGTAAGAGACAGATCTGTCCATTCAGCCCATCCCCCTTTCAGTGCTAGAGTATTTCCTGCCATGTCTTGTTCAGCATGGTTTTGACTGGAGGTGATTCTGAGTTGGAAAGTCTGGATCGAGATTAGAATTTCCCCCTAGTTTACCCTGCTTCTTGAATCTTGGTTCGGTTTCTGGTAGGTTCTGAGAAATTATCCAGTCTCACCTCCTGTATAATCCAGGTCATAAAATTTCATCCGGTTACTCCTCTGTTGACTCCCTTTTGTTTGATTAAAGCATGTCTTCAAAGAAAGGCATCCAGTTTTGTTCTGAAGTCTTCAAGAGAATCCATCACTTCCTTTGTAGCTTGATTCTATGATTGCCCCTCCTCACTGCTAAAATGTTGATATTTTAGACTACTTGGGTGCATCTACACTACAACGCTATTTCAGGATACCGAAGTATCCCGAAATACCTATCCTGCATCTTCATAGTCAAGCCTTTATTTCAGGCTTGCTATTCCGATGTCCCTGTAAACCTCATTCTACAAGGAGTAAGGGACATTTCGGAATAGCACTTTATTTCAAAATTTGGCACTGTGTAGACAGCACCAAATGACAAAATAAGCAGTTTTGAAATAGCACTGAAATAAGAAATGCAATTTGTGTAGTTCAAATTGCATATCTTATTTCAAGTTACAGTGCAGTAACCTTCTGATTTCTTTTCAGCTCTGCTTCTCTTATTCCATGTGCTCCTCTTTAATGTTCTTCCTCCCTTAAACTTTTTTTTTAATTTTAAATCAGTGGCTGGCTTCTCTACTATGTATCTTCAATGGCATCAAGTTCACCTTCAAGTTGGCCTGGTTCACCTTCCATGCCTGTAAGACTGATTTCAATGGTGCCTTTACATGTGGGCACATCAAAGTGTTTTTAACCACTCATGGAGATGATTATGCCCTTCTATAAAATGGGTTATTTACTAAGGCCAAGTCTACATTGGCACTTTATAGCATTGCCACTTTCCGTCTCAGGGGTGTGAAAAAACACACCTCTCCCTCCAGCAAATCAAGTGACAGCACTTTAAACTGTTACCTGTAGACAAAGCCTAAGTCATGTACTGGTCTTTAAGGCACTGATTTTTGCCTTCCTCCTCCATCTCTGTTGCACAGGGGAACTCTCAAGATCCTCAATCTTAGTCTTCCGGTCTCTCACTTCAGCACTACACATTGTGAAGAAATATCCCTTTCTGTGCCGTGTAAGGTCACCAAAGCTGGCCACATGGCTGTAGAATTCTTTCAAATGCTGTCAGGTTTGTGTTGGGGGGAGAAATTTCACATCTGTATTGTCTCAGGTCCAATTGATGAAATTACACACAAGTTCCTAGGTTTGCTGTGAAGTTATTATGGGTAACCTGATAGGCACATTGTGGACTATGGAAGAATGATGAACACGAGCTTGCCCTGGCTGCCGTGCTCCTGTGTGTCGCAGCCGCCTTGGATTAGGTGCTGTATCATGTACACGCTGAAAGTTTCATTTGAAAATGACCTGATCGACTTGAAGTTGTGAGCTGGCGAATTCCTAGCCTACTGCCAAAACTAGCGATGGGCGAAATTTAAAAAGAATTTGGAGGATTGGTTGAGAATTCAGAACTCAGGTGCTTAAATTAAATGCCTTTGTAATGGGTGAAAGTAATTTAAATTTCTTATAGATACTGTCCTATCACAACTGTCCCTGGTGGGGGGAGGAGGGCTCAGGGCAAGGGGTTGGAGTGTTGCTATACAACAGTACCTGTAAAAATTTTAAATGTGGGGTGCAGTGTGGGGGAACTCAGGCAGAGGATTCAGCTGTGGAGTGTGCAAGAGTAAGGGCAGGGGGTTGGGAGTGGGGGGGGAGGCTTAGGGCAGGAGATGTGGGGGCGCGGGAGTCAGGGCAGGAGATGTGGGGGAGATGCTCAGGCTGGGGGCATGTGGAGGGGTGCAGGAGCTGAGGCAGGAGGCTGGGGGTGTGAGGTGAGGCTCAGGGCAGGGGGCTGGGCTGTGTATGTAGGTGGGAGTGAGGAGGCCTGGGGAAGTAGGCGGTGGCAGGGGCAATCCTGGTTCCCGCCGGGTTACCTATATCTGGCTGGTGGATGGGTCCCTGTTTTGCTGCTTCTGTTTACTGCATTGCCACAGGGGAGCTCGGGGCCAGCTGTGTGGGGGGCACTGTTGCAGAGAAACCAGCAGCAGCATGAGAAACCCTCCCGACCTGCCACTCCCATTCCCTGGCTTCTTTCCACAGGCCTCCCTTACAGCGCACCCCACGCCAGCCCCTTTCACACCTGCCTGCCTCACCTGGCTGCATGCATGGGGCCGTCAGAGCCAGCCTGCAGCAGGAGCCCCAGGAGCCCGGCTAAGAGAGCACACTACAGGCAGCCCTGCCCCCCACAGCCCGCTCTTATCGAAGTGGCGCACCAAGGCACACCACTTTACTTTCACCTCTGACTCGGGCACAGCTTCAGAGAGGGCATGGCTCCTCCACTTCAGGCCTCCATCTTTCATTCTGCGACACACGTGCCTGATCAGCAGGCAGCACTTGAATCTGCCATTCCCATCTGGCAGGTTCTTTGCTGATCACTGGACCGAGTTCTTCACGTTCCCTGCACTTCAGGGCTCTCCGGCGATGGTTAACCACAAAGTGCATTGCATGTTAGAATTGTACAACAGGGCAACCTGCCCCTTTAAACAGCTTGCCAGCCCCTTCAGTTACCCCTGCTCCACCATGCCTGGGCAGGGTGTGGGACTTAAAAAAGGAAGAAAGCCCAGCAGATGGGGATTGAATAACTGGAGAGAACTGGGGAAGGAGATAACTGGGGCCACTTGCATTTCCCTGAAGGCTAGACTTGTTTATCAAGGACTGGCTGAGGAAGAGACGCAGGGAAGAGCAGGGAGTCTCTCCACTGGAAGACCTGATGGAAAACAGGTGCAGTAAAAGAACTAGGTCTGTTTTGGCAGGGACTGGGGAAGAAGTCCAAGTAAGCCCAGAGCCAGAGGCCAGTGAGAGGGCCAGTGTATGGCCTGGCTACTGTGAACCCTTGGAACTAAGGTTGGGAGGGCAGAGGATTTCTCACAAACATTAGTGAAAGAGCTGCAGGGCAGAGCTGGAGTCAAGGGGACGCAAGGTGTGGTGTGTTCCAATGTGGGAGAGAACATAGAATTGACAGGGCCTGTGGCCTCCTTGCTCAGTGATTGACAGTGAGAAATAAAGGTACAATGTGAAATGCTACCAAGTACATGCTCCGGAGAGGGTGGGACTAGCTGTGACTTAGCCAGAGCACTAAATAACTGAAGCAGCCGGGAGGGTAATGGCAGCTGAACAGAGGTGTAGACTGGAGGACCAGGGGGAACTAAGGCAAAGCTGCTGCAGTGCCCCACTGTATAATGATGGGGCTGGTGAGTCTTGTAATGCCTGTAAAGCTGGAAGAGTGAATTGTCCAGGGTTTGTAGAGCAGCTGCTCAATCTGCTGAGCCAGAAGTGCGTGAGTGCCCTGTGAGGCTATACGGGCAGCTTATGTGTGCTGCTGTGAGGTTGCTAGTGTTGTCATGGCCTTAACCTAGAAGTGGGGAACCTGTTTTGGATCTAGGGCTGCTGATTCACAGAAAAATGAGTTGGGGGCTGCACAAAAGGAAGAAAGGGGAAAAAACCCATCTCACTGCCGTGGCCCCTGACTGAGAAGCAGAAAGACACTCCCCACATCCCCCTCGCATACCAGAGCCTAGGTGGGCCCATGCTTAGTAGATTTTGTCGTGTCCTCCCCCCCCCCCAAGCTCTGGGGTGGGGCCAAAAATGGGGCTAAAAATGCTGTGCTTCCGTTTTCTTGGCTAGGGGAAGGAAAAAGGGGAGCGGAAGCACTTCTGGCCCCAGCTTGCCCGATTCTGGCCTGCAAGACTTGGGTTGCCAGGTGTCTGGTTTTCGCCCGACTGTCCATTATTTGGGTCCCCGGTCTGGTAAAAAAAAAAAATGAAAAGTACTAGACATGTGAAATGTCTGATATTTCCTGTTCCTGCCGGATGGAAGCCCGGTAGGGACAATTTTTCCCTGCCGCATCTTTGCAACTTTGGTCTCCCCCCCTCTTTTTGGGAAGGCTTAACAACTTTGGTCTCCCCCCTTTTTTTTTCCCCAACAGAATTTTTTCCCATTTTTTGGGGGGGGGGGAGGTGTTGTTCAGTATTCTTTGTTAAACCATCTGGCAACCCTAGTTCCTCCCCCCACTCAAAGTGGGGAGCTAGTGATGGTGCTCCAGACCTACAGGGGCAGGGCTGGTGCTCCTGCACTGAATCCCCAGTGCTCTGTGGGGGAGGAATCCCAAACCTCAGGGGCCAGATACAGGCAAGCCGGTGCAACCTCACCTCGTGCTGTACTAGCCACCCTGACATTGGTGTCAGGGGAGCAATAGGTGTGTTACAGCGTTCCAGGGACCGGTTGAAATGTATCTCTTTTCCTTCCAGTTCTGCACTGCCATAAGGTCCACGTGGTTGCGCCAGTGATGTATGCTAGAGGTGCTCTCTGGCAGCTTAGGCTGGGGTCAGGTGTGTGTGTGAGAGAGAGGCAATCTACCCCAAAATGTGGGAAATTAAAAAGTGTCTCTTGTGGGGATCTAGTAATTGTTTTAATTTGATTAACAATCAGCAGAAGAGAGGTGATAATTATTGGCAGATAACAAACTTCCATCAATCTATCTCATGTTTATGGTTGCTGCAGTGTGAAGATTTGATGCTGAGGGACAAATTCTTCAAGATCTACTCTGGCAGCACAATGACATTGTAATAGACATCAGGCCTCCTGAGCAGCAAACTTCACTTTTGGATCTGACTTGAGCCCAAATTCCTGGAGTATTCTGAGCTGGAGCCTTGATTAGCTGCTGGACTGGAATCTTAGGGTTTATCTCAGGCCCAATATCTGCTCCAGAACATATTTCAGGGACTCTTTGTGTCCTGCAACACCAATTTTAGTGACATAGGGCCACCCCTGTGGTGCTAGTTTGTTTTTCATTGAGCGGTTTCTCATGGAGGGGAAAAAAGGCCCAGCAGTTGTGAAAGAAATTGCCTAACATCTGCTGGGAAGATGGTCAGTTAAGACATCCGACTGCTTTTTCTCTGCAAGAATTTATGAAGCAGAACCAGTTCCCATCAAGTTTAACATCTTGAAAAAATGGGTATTCTTGGTTCCAGACCCCAGATCTGTAATATGGGCTGCTAGTTTCCGACAATACACTATGTATAGGGACACACATTCTCTACTTCCAAAATGCAGCTAGAATAGAAGAGCTTTCCTGATTAATAATAATACATACTTGAGAGGGTTAAACGTTTCACTGATGCTGAGGTGGGTCATATTTGATGCAGATTGCCTAGATGGTAGATATGCATTCTGAAATCTCAGTTTGCAGTGGGGGATTCTAAAATCTAGAATCCAAACCAGATGTGCAACCAAGAAGAGCAATGTGTATTACAAAGTGTTGTGAAATAGCCCCAGGGACGCAAATAAGCAAAAACAGCCCTGTTCCTTAGCAACCTACACAACAAAAACAAACAGCCTGGTTGGCATTGATAGGGCAGGTTTTGCTCTCTGCTATGGAAAGGAAGGATGGGGGATTGCTTTGATCCAGTTGGGAGTTTTAGGTGACCAGGAAACCCCTTCCTGATTAGCATTACCGTTATCTGGTTCTTCTGTCTTGATCAGACCATCTCCTGTGCTTTTTATGTGGTTTCTAATTCTCATGCGAAAGTATAGGAGTTGGATAATAATGATGCACTCTGTTCATTTCCGCTGCATGCCTACATTCTAACCCAGTTGGTGTCCTTGAATCTCCAGTGATTAATAATAATAATCACACCTGCAGAGTCACTGAAAGTGAAAAATAAAGGCAAAATGGGTGTGAAATGCTACCAAGTCAAGACTTTCAATTGGTGTGAAAAACTAGACCAGATGCAATGGAGAATCGAGCCTCAGATTTCTAAGATTCATGGAAAATGAAGTGTTTAAAAAAGCAAGGAAAATAAAAAGTTGAAATATTTATTAATAGATAGTTTCAAGGCTAAACTCAAACTAATTTGCAGATAGCTTTCCCCTTGAGCACATACAGAATCTCCTTTTAAAATATTGTCAAGATATCCCAAGATAGACAAGATTTTTAAAAATAACGAGGTTAGGGTTCTTTTTACCTTCTGGTATTTCAGTCATGATTCATGTTTTCCAGTGTTTCTTCCCCAAATGGGGCTAAAAATGTATTTCTTTACATAAGACCCTGAAGCCTGGTGTACATTAGAAAGTGTTACTGACTTAGGAAGGTTAGTTGAGAGCATGGGAGAAAAAGCTCCAACACATCCTTATACTACACCACTTTTACTGATACAGCCATGTCAACTTAGGCTGGGATGGGTAAAAGGGCCTCCACAAGCTGGATCTGGCCTGCCAAGCGGGTGGATTCGGCCCATGGAGGCCCTGCTGCTCTCCCGCCCCAGGCTAGTTAAGGCCTGGGAGCAGGAGAGCGCATGAAGCCTCCTCCCGCCCTGCCATGAGCACATGATGCTTTGAAGCGCTGTGTGCTGCTCGCAGGGCTGGGGGGGGGGGGGGGGGGGAGAGAGTGGAGGAGGCTTCCCACACTCCCCTGCCCCCAGGCCCTGATTGGCCTGGGGGTGAGGGAGCATGCCAAGCCTCTTCCAGGGCATGAGTGCCTAGTGGGATGGGGGGCAAAGGGGCTCCCCCATCTCCAGACCAATCATGGTCTGGGGATGAGGTAGCCCCGCCCCTTCCTGTTTAGGCCACACCCCTTCTGGGCGGCCCAGGGCTACTTCAAACATTTTTGGTCTGACCTTTGGTCTGACCCAGTATGGCCATTCTTATGATTCGCCTCCTTGCCCAGGGGCCCACGGAGGCTGTTGGTGCCCCTGAGGAGGGAAGTGCAATGTTGGAATAAAGGCACACAGACAATATTTCAATGTTATAGGTGATTATAGTGCCGTCTGTGTCTCCTTCTCCTGCTCTCCCAATGCCTAGTCCCTAAATCTGATTTGCATGGAATTCCAGGTTCCTTCCATAGGCCGGCTACATTCATGTTCCTTGGAGCTAGCAAAATCTGGTGTGGTGGATAGCATGCAGCAAATGAGGCAGAGACAACTATTGCAAAGATGGTTTTCATTTCATTCATGGACCCATACAAGGATTTGGTTCTTTGAATACTTGAATAACTGTAAGACTGAATAAGGACTTAGAATAGTTCGCTCACTACAAAGGCAATTTCCCTCCTCTGCTATTCATTCCTCCCCTTCAGCTGCTGGGAGGCCCTTTTCAAACCAAAAAGCATCTGTACACACTCATGCTTCACACTCTTCACTTCCCCACCCTCATGTCCCGCCTAGATACAAAGTGGCAGGACCAATAGAGGGTGGGGAGCCCGGGGGGCCAGTCTTTTCTCCACCGTGGTTCCATGACCCACTGGGGACATTAGCTGGAGAATTCTCCACAGCACTGCGAGCACGGGCATGTACTTGGTGCAGTTCACCCCTGTTCCCGACACTTGCTCCTTCTGTGGTGTGAGGTAAACCCTGGTACACTTTTATCTTGAGTGCACCAGGTTACAGCCCCTCTTTCAGCTCCTCCAGAACCTTTTGTTGAGATTCTGGCTGCACTTCTCCCCTCACCTACTAATCTATGCACACCCCACCTGTGGCCCCACAATGTGTCGGGACCTCCTGGTCAACCTCCTCCTGGCTATGCCCAAGATGGCAATTTACAAGACCAAGGAGCAGAAGTTGGCTAAAGTAGGGGCCTATTTCCACTCCTGTGTCTGTTCACACATCCGTGCAGAGTTCCACTGGGCCATATCCACTGACTCTCTTAAGGCCTTTGAAGGGCAGTGGGCACTGTCCACGGTTCTCTGCTCGGTGTGTGGATGGCCCTTTGACTTCTACATCCATCCCTGTTTTTTTTTATTTGTCCCCCGGAATCAGTTGGAGTCTGGGCTTTTTGGATCCTCCCTGTAGGCCTGCCCACGTCCCAGACCCCAACAGGAGCTGTTGAGAGTAAGCCACATTCACCCTGACTGAATTGATCTCATTAAGCTATTAGTCTTTAAGGTGCCACAGGACTCCTCATTGTTTTTGCATATACAGACTAACACAACTACCCCTCTGAAACAATGGTTGATTTCGCTCTTTATATCAGGGTGGTTCCTATTACCAATGTGGGTGCAAGCTGACCTGCAGCCATACCTGTTTAAGAGCTTGTCTACTCATAAAAATGTTACCACTTTAACTATGTCAGGATTTTTAAAGTGGTACAGTCTCTCAAAAGTATACAGCTATAAAAGTGCCATATCCCAGTACAGCTGTCCCTGAAGATGCCAAACCCACATCGTTTATATCGGTACCTTTTAATTGTAGACCAGACCTAAGTTGTCTGATGCTGCAGGTGATGTTGCCATGAATACTTCCTTATAATTGGAAAATGTAATGAAAAATGAGTGTTTTCTCCATTACTGGTGCCTCTGACCCACAATGGTTTAAAGTAATTGACAGTGGCAGAAATAGAATTATTCCTTTTCAAATTGCCAAGGCTTTTACCATAAGCCTTGCACGTGCGGAAGAGGTCCATTACCATCTGAGTAAGTGGCAATTGGGGGTGAGAGTCACAGTCATAAGTGAAACAGAAGACAGCACTATGCAGTACTATTCTAGTCATAAGTGTTTCTTAGATCTGTTTGTAATTCACAACAGGCAGCTGTAGAATCCTGGGCCAGTATCTGTGGCAGGAAGAGGGGGACTGTGCAGCAGTAAGTTCTGAAGTACTTACATCCAGCAGCCTTTTCACAGCGTTTGGAATGGGCAAGGCATTTGCAACGAGCAATTCACCTGACAAATAGAGTCCATTGTTTGTGAACTAGCCTTAAGTTTCTGTTATCATAATAGCCCATTGAATAAGCCATGTGGACAGCCATACACACTCACATGTGTTTGCCTAAATCACATGGTATTATTTCTCTTCATTGATTGGATTGCCTAAGTTTGTAAAGAGGAGGCCCCTTTGAGGAAATCACTGGGGTGCTGAATCTTTCAGAGAGGGAGAACTTTAGAGGGAGCCAAATTGCTTAGTGAATTCTGGGATATTTTGTATCCTGTTCCTTTTTTGATCAAAAAAAGTATTATATTTGCCATTGTCAGTGCAAAGAAGGTATAAACATGTTTGGCTTTTCTTTCATGCTGAGTGAGGGAAATTGATACAGTAGAACCTCTCAGAGGTATGAACATCAGAGCTACCAATGGACTGGTCAATCTCTTTTGGAACTGGAAGTACACAATCAGACAGCAGAGATTTGAAAAAAAGCGAACACAGAATTGTATTAAACAAACTACTAAAAATAAAGGGAAAGTGTTAAAAAAAGATTTGGCAAGGTAAGGAAACTGTTTCTGTGCTTGTTTCATTTAAAATAAGGTGGTTAAAAGCAAAGTAAAGTAAAGTTTCAAAGCTGTATTATTAAGTCAATGTTCCGCTGTAAACTTGTAAAAGAACAACTATAATGTTTTGCTCGGTTACAAAAATTTCAGTTATGAACAGCCTCCATTCCCAAAGTGATGGTAACTCAGAGGTTTTACTGTATACAGATTTATTGGCTGTTTAACAGACAGCGTTTTCAGTTTTCTCTTCATCATTGATACCATGGCATTTCCATGCTCCCAGACCTTATCTTCTCTGATTGGGGCTACAGTCTACTAGATTGCCATTTCTTTCTCAGGCTTTAAGATTTTCTTCTTAGTAGCTCTTTGAGGAGAGCATCATGGTTGGAACTGTAGGAGAAATTGGTGGACAAGACTGACATGGTATGCAGAATAGAAGACGTGGATATTGATCCAATAAGAAAATACTCCAGTAGGAAGGACTAAAGTGATGAAAGGCATAAAAAATGAGGACAAGAAGCTATAAACTTAATGGAAGGTGAAGCAGGGGAAATGGATGAGGGATTGAGATGGGAAGGATGTGATCAAAGCAATGGGTGAGGAAGATGATCCCAATAGCCATGTTCCGAATGGATTAGCAAAGGTTAATAAGTGAATAAAAAAAAACCCAAAATGAGGACAATGTTATAGTTAAGGGTAGGTATGTTAAAATGTATTTAATGAAGTAATCATGTAGCTGCTGAAAAATTTAGCAGTTACGTAGGTTACATGCGGGGCAGACGGGGGCATTGGCAGCAGTGCTGGGGGGCAGGCTGGGTTCCAGGAGTCAATTCACATAGGAAGTCAGCTTTTGAACTGGCTCACCGTATGTACTAACTCCTGCCTGCCCTTCCACACTGCTGCCTCTGAATCAGAGGCAGCAGTGTTGGGGGAAGGCGACTCCTCAGGAGCTGGTACATGTTGGGAGCCAGCTTTTAAGCCAGCTTCCAACACATAGTGGGAGCATGTGTGTGTAATGGGACTGTTAGCCCCTTACTAAAACTCCGTGGGAGTTTTTGGTTCACCAGCTCCCAGTATCAAAAGGAGAAGGGTCCATGAGAAATCAGGGTCCTGAGACTGACAGACCCCAGAGACAATGGAAAGCAGCCAACACTCCAGCTCGGCCTGATTGACAGGTTGGACAGGCCAGTGAGGAAAGTACGAGGCCAGGCCCCATCCTCCGTGTGAGCTGGGATTTTCTGGGTCTCTCTGAGCAAGGAGAGAGAGCTGAGAGGAGCAAGCTGTGTGATGAGGCAGTCCTGCAGCAACAGAGCCAGGCACACACAGCCTAAGGAGCGCAGACCCTGTGTTGAGCAGCAGACTGGCAGTGCTCAGAGAACCAAAGGGGACAGAGAAGCAACACAAGGAGCTGGAGACTGGCAAAGCAGCACAGACTGCAGCTGGGTGTGGTGAGCACCTGGGACCAGCAAAGTGAGGGGAGAGGCTCTGGGCAGGGAGACACCACCATCCAAGACGCCCTGCAGGCCAGACTGGGAGAGGGGTCTGGCCACTTAGAGCCTGAGGCCGTGTGGTCACTGCCAGAGCAAGCGTGTCCAGCCTGCAGCCCCCCTGCAGCACAGCCAGAACCTATAAGGAACAGACTGTGAACTGTCCTTACACTCTGCAGACTGCTGTTTGTGATGTCCCCACGCTACACAGCAGGACTGTGTGTTCTCATTTAACCATTTTCATTTTTTCTTATTCTTTTCTCTTTGATCGGTTGACATTTAATAAATTGTATTTGCTTAGAACTTTATGAAATGATCACTGGGCCAAGAAAGCACGCAGTGTGAAGAGAGCATCCTGCCTAGCCTCTGCCCCAAGTGACTACAAGGTCAGGGATTAAGCCCCAGGAAACCTGGGCCCAGCCTTGTTGGGGTTTCGAGGACTCTGCTACTCAGGAGAGTGGAAGGGGAGCCCTCAGGGTCAGGGAGGCCGTGGGGTAAAGGAAGTGGGAGCGGGGACTCAGATCCTTTCGCTGGTCCATTTAACCGGGTGATATAGAAGCCAGGAAAGTTCCCCACAATAGCGGGACCATTCCCCCGCTTACACGTGTAACCGCGAAGGTTAAGTGATGCACCCAGGCTCATCAGTTAACCCTGTACACAGTTACACTTTCATATCTTTAGTCAAGAGAGGACATGACAAGGACTTGAATTAGAATATCCTGCACTGAAGGTTGGCAGCTTGGATTCAGCTAACCTCTAGATCTGGCATGCTTGTTTCTGCTTTCATGTAACCTGTGTTGACATGCAGTTGACTTTTGTCAGAACTAGATGCCGAATAAGCACTGTAAGTCCTGCCTATTAAAACCCATGCTTTGTGATCTAGGTTATACACATCTCTCACACCTAAATGAAGACTTCTCACTACCCAGGATATGAAATCGGGTCTTACCATTGGAGCGCCTTCTTTTTGGTTAGACTTGCTGTGGAAATTCTCCCCATCTGGAGCCTCCTGCCAATGGCTGCTGCTCTATCCCTTCAGTAATCCACTTCTTCCCTTGACGTGACCTTCTGCCAAATCACAAATTAGTCCACCCCTTCTGAGGTAAAAACAGAACTAAATAGTCCAGTGCCAATATAACAAGGCCGTCAGCCCTACCTTTTGGCCTGGTTGTTCTCACATGCGTCTGGCAGGGCTCTTTGTCATCCTTGTCCCCCTTCTCTAGACTTGCCAGTAGCTGGTGGAGGAACCCAGGCCCTCCCGCAACATCAGGTTTCAGCCTAGAGACCTTAAAATCAGCAGCCAAAGTTTGCTTCTTCAGATTCCTTGCTATTTCTAAGGACTTCTTCCTATGGTGCCTTTCTTGGGACTCCAGTTCTCCCCTGCAGCCTCTGTAGTTCACCTTTCTTTCAGGACTTTCTCAGAGCATGTCTACGCTGCAGAGTTATTTTGAAATAACTCCCCTTGGTTCAAAATAAAAGGCAAGTGTTCACACTATCAAGCCTGTTATTTTGAAGTAATAGGCTTGTTATTTCAAAATAATAACTCCTGCTTGGGAAGAGGAATAAACTTATTTTGAAATAGTTTTACTTCCGGAGTAATTATTTCAAAATCCCCTGGTAGTGTAGACATGGACATAAGAACATAACAATGGCCATACTGGGTCAGAACAAAGGTCCATCCAGCCCAGTATCCTGTCTGCCAACAGTGGCCAATGCCAGGTATCCCAGAGGGAGTGAAATGAGCAGATAATGATCAAGCGAACTCTCTCCTGCCATCCATCTCCACCTTCTGACAAACAGAGGCCAGGGACACCATTCCTTACCCATACTGGCTAATAGCCATTAATGGACTTAACCTCCATGAATTTATCTAGTTCTCTTTTAAACCCTGTTATTGTCCTAGCCTTCACAACCTCCTCAGGCAAGGAGTTCCACAGATTGACTGTGCACTGTGTGAAGAACTTCCTTTTATTTGTTTTAAGCCTGATGCCCATTAGGTTAATTTGGAGGCCCCTAGTTCTTATATTATGGGAACATGTAAATAACTTTTCCTTATTCACTTTCTCCACACCACTCATGATTTTATAGACCTCTATCATATCCCCCCTTAGTCTCCTCTTTTCCAAGCTTAAAAGTCCCAGTCTCTTTAATCTCTCCTCATATGGGACCCGTTCCAAACCCCTAATAATTTTAGTTGCCCTTTTTTGAACCTTTTCTAATGGCAGTATATCTTTATGGCCTTGGGGTCCTCCCATCAGGAGTCTCGTAGCAAAAACCCCAGGCTAAAAGAAGTATAAACTCAGACCCATGTCCAAATCCTGCACTTTTATCGAAACTTACCACTGGAGCAGGCTCTGTTCTTAGTGGCTGCTTTATCTCTCTTGGCCACTTGCCAGCATGTTCTATTGAATTAAGGATCCCAGGGCTAACTCAGTCTCCCGGCTTCCTACTCACAGACCCTGTGTTCCTAGGGTTTTGACTGCAGACTTTCTCTCTGCAGTCCTTTCTGCTACAACTTCCATCTCTTTCTACTAACCATCCTCTTTCTACACAGCTGGGCTTCGTGATCAGAGATGCCTGGCTCTCCCTCTGTGTGCAGTATGTGACTTGGCCTCTCAGGCCCCATTAATCAATTTACACACCCCATCACACAAGGAAATAGGCAGATTTGTGGATTCTCACCTCAAATTCATTTTCTCAAAGTGGAAAGTGGAATTTCTCTAATGTTGATAGTTTGAAACATTGCAAAGCCAGAAGAGACCATTGTATTATCAAACTGACCTCATATATAACATTAGATGATGACCATTACCCTTATATTAAGTCTATAATTTAACTACATTGTATGACTAAAGTGCATCCATCCAGTGTAGAAATCAAGAGCTGGAGAATCCACCGTTTCCCTTGGAAATTTTTTCCAGTGGTTAATACCCATCACCATAAAAAAACCAAACCCTCATTTGATTCTGTCTGGTCTCATTGATTTTTATTATATCGTTCTCTGCTAGATTAAAGAGCCCCAAATTCTCTTTCATATGTGTGTTCTACATGAGGCCAGGCTAGATGATCACAGTTGTCCCTTCTAGCTCTGGAGTCACTGCACATATCCCAGGATCGCATTTGCTCTTTTTGCCCCAAGATCACATGGGGCTGCTTGTCCACTGTGACTCCATTTCAGAGTCATGGCTTTCCAGGCTACAGGTAGGCTATTTTGGTAGGCAATCACTTTGCATGTGGTAGTCTAGTATTTCATTGATTCCAAAGCCAAAAGAGACCAGTGTGATCACCCACTCTCAGCTTCTTTATAGTATAGGCCCTAGAACTTACCCCAAAATATTTTTTAGAGCAGATCTTACACAAAAGCATCCAATTTTGATTTTAAAATGGTCTGATGGCTAGATGGTAAATCATCATAACCCTTGGTAAATTGTTCTAAGGTCTAATTACTCTCATTTTGCCTTATTAATTTACAGTCTGAATTTATGTTGTTTCAATTCCTAGCCATTCAGTTGTGTTATGTATTTCTCTGCTAGGCTGAATAGCCCACTGTTAAATATTTCTTGCCCATGTAGGTACTTACAGTCACACTTGAACCTTCTTCTTAAACTAAGCAGATTCAAAGAGCTCAGGCTCCATAAGTTTTTTTTCCCTAATCCCCTAATTGCTCTTGTGGCGTTTCTCTGAATCTTGTCCCATTTATCAATATCATCCTTGAACAGTGAGCACTGGAAATTGAACACAGTATTCTAAAGGTCATCAGTGCCAAAGATATAGGTATTAAAAAGCCTTTTCTTTGAGTGGGTCCTCTGAGCAAATCATCCATAAGAACATAAGAATGCCCATACTGGGTCAGCCCAAAGGATGGCTTAGAGTCCAGTGGTTCACAAACTTTTTGGCATCACGCCCCCTTTTTGATTTTTGAAAAACCCTCACTTCCTCCCCTGCCCAATAACAGCAAAACTTATTGAGTGCAAAAAAAAAAAAAAGAAAAGAAAAAAGGAACTGACCGGAGCGGAAAAACAAAAATAGCATCAGAACTTAGGGCGGGATTTAAAGGCGGGGAATGGATCTCCTCGCATCCCCCCTGGAATTTCTTCATGCCCCCCAGTTTGGGAACCCATAGCTTAGACCAACTATCCTGTCTTCCAACAGTGGCCAATGCCAAGTGCCCCAGAGGGAATGTAAAGTACAGGTAATAATCAAGTCCATCCCCTGTTGTCCATTCCCTGATCATTCCACCTGATTGTCTTTTCCAGATTGTTACGATTGTTATATTTACTTTCCAGATTAACAATAAAAGGAATAGGAGTGGGGCTAGAACTGAACCCCAGAACAACCCCAGTGGTAACACACCTAATCCGTTATGGTTCCCCTTTGATAACTATTGGTGGAATATGAATTCTGATGGAGTAAAAACTGTTAATTTCATATCGTGGTGATAACTGTGATATTCCCTGTCATACAATTTGCCTTCCACAGAAGAAGAAGAAGAAAGAAAGAGGCCAACTTTATTATTATCTTATCTCTGTCACAGGTTTTACCTATTGCATTTACCTCACCACGATCTCCTTTGATTTGCCTAGCCAGCCCTACAACTGTATATTCATTTCTGTCTTGGATTCACCTTCCCCTAAAAAATGGGTGAGCATAGTTCCAGTGTGGAACTGCAGGGCATTTCCAAACACCGCTGCCAGCCAATGGAGGAGGACAGTGTATGCATTTACATTAATCCAACCTCTGATGTTCCAGAAGCAACTTGACCTAAATGGAGGCATTAACATGCACATTTTCTATGGGTTGCTTCTTCTACCAACTGTCTCTGTAATGACAATACATCAAATTCTTTGTGGCTCAGGCAAAAAGAAACTTTAAACTGCCTTTCTTGGTTGTCTCTCGGGAGCCGAGGAAGACGTGTTATACATTTCATTTGTGGAGATGCATGTGGCCCCGGAGCCCAAAGGTCAAAGTACACATGCGTCTGCAAATAGGGCATGGGACGCTGGTTGTCAGGACAGGAGAGAACACAGCTCTATGTTGTCTTTCACATGCAGCTGCGAGGCATTGGTGGCGGTTGTCCTCAAACTTTGTCACTGCTTTTCTTGTAAGGGAACGCCAGTTAGTCCTGTCTTCAGCAGCTAGTTCAAATTGTCGAGGTTGAAGGCCTGTCCACTGCAAGTTGGTCTTCAGGTTATCCTTATACCTCTTCCTCGGGCATCCCTGTTTGCGAATACCACGTACCAGCTCCCCGTAGGACAGCTGCCTCGGGATCCTGCTTTCATCCATGTGGAGAACATGGCCAGACCATCGAAGCTGGATCTGAAGGATCTTTGCTTCGATGCTTGTGGAACTAGTTCTATCAAGTACTTCTTGGTTAGTAATTCGGTCCTGCCAGTGTACTCGCATGATTGATCGTAGGGAGCGCATGTGGAACTGCTCCATCCACTTGATGTGCCTACAGTACAGGGTCCATGATTCACAACCATACAGGAGAGAGGTGAGGACCACGGCATTATATACCTTGAATTTAGTTGACAGGCGAATATCTTTGTGCTGAAGAACTTTAATATGCAATCTCCCAAGTGCCTGACTGGCTTGCTGGATCCTCGCTGTACTCTTTTTGTCAAGGGATCCATCACTTAATATTGTGCTGTCCAGATACTTAGAGCTGTCTGCTACCTTCAGTTGTGTACCATCAATAGTGATACATGGGTGTGGAGAAGCATTGTTTGGTGCAGGCTGAAAGAGGACTTCTGTGTTTCCGAAGCTAATTGTGAGACCGAATAGTTTAGATGCTTCAGAGAAACTGTCAATGATGGTCGGCAAGTGGTCCTCTTGGTGTGCCATAAGGGCGCAGTCATCAGCAAACAACGCTTCGGTGATAAGCCTCTCCAGTGTCTTGGTCTTTGCAGTAAGGCGTCTCAAATCAAACAGTGAACCATCCAAACGGTATCTGATGTAAATACCAAACGGTATCTGATGTAAATCTAAGTCTCTGACAGCATGCACGAGGACTTGAGCAAAGAATGGGTTAAAAAGCACCGGGGCGAGTATGCAGCCCTGCTTCACGCCATTGGAGATGTTGAATTTCTCAGATGGCACACCATCCGAGAGTACCTCTCCTGTCATGTCGTCGTGAAACAGCTTGATGAGTGAGATGAACTTAGTTGGGCAACCCAGCTTCCTGAGGATGATCCACAATGCATCTCTGTTAACCGTGTCAAATGCCTTCGTCAGATCAGTGAAGACAGAGTAGAGGTTCATATTCTGCCCAAGGCACTTCTCTTGCACCTGTCTCATTACGAAGATCATATCGACAGTACTGCGATTAGCAGGGATTGATGAATCGTGGCGAAAGCCACTCGCCAGCATCCCACCACGCATGTGCAAGAGCCGCATTGCGAATGCGTGTGCCGCTGGTAAACAGAGTGCTGGACTAAAATCGACTCACCACGGGCGATACAATAGATTGTAGAGCCCTGTCGATTAGGAAGGAAACCACATTGTGACTCAGGGAGACTCACTTCTGAAACTGTCAAAATCAGCCTGTTCAGGATGATGCGGGCGAAGATTTTCCCAGCAATGGAAAGCAGCGAGATACCTCTGTAGTTCCCGCAATTGGCTCTTGTACCCTTATTCTTGTACAGAGCAACTATCACGGCATCATGGAGGTCAGATGGCATTTCTTCCTCTTCCCAAATACTGGTCAAGACATTATGAAAAATCTTAAGTGACTCCTCATTAAATGCCTTGTACAGTTCTGCAGGAATTCCATCCTTGCCAGATGCCTTGCCGCAACTCATCTGCCTGATGGCCTTTCTAACATTGTCAATAAATGGAGGATCTCCCAGGTCTTCAAGGGTTGGCTTCTGAGGAATTTGTTCCAGTGCTGACTGATGGACTGATGATGGACCATTTGGGAGCTGACTGAAATACTCTTTCCATCAGTTATTAATGCCAGCCTTATCCCTAATCAATGTGGTTCCATCTGCAGACAACAAAGGAGCAAAGCCAGACTTGGAAGGACCAAAGACTGACTTGATGGAGCTGAAGAACTCCCTTGAGTTATTTAAGTCAGCATAGTTTTGCACCTCTTCAGCTTTCTTCTCCCACCACTGATCGTGCATTTTGCGGATTTCTCACTGAGCCTGAGCCTGGAGGAACTTAAACCTGTCTTTCTTAGAGATGGAGCCCGGCTCATTCTGGCACTCCATAAATGCCTTGTTCTTCTTGGCAAGCAGGTCCTCCATAGCACTGTTATTCTCATCAAACCAGTCTTGATGATTGCGTTTCTTGGGGCCCGGCACTGACTTCGCTGTCTCCATCACCATTTCTCTAAACTGGCTCCACTTCTGAATTGGACCTCCAATCAATAGTCTGTTGGCAGTCAAGGTTTCATAAAGGTTTGACTGGAACTTGCGCAGATGAGAAGGCTGCTGGAGTCTGGCAATGTTAAAGGCTGTTCGAATGAGCTTTGGGTGCTTTGGGTGATGCTGAGCAATGTGCATTTTGAAAATAGCGCAGACAAGCCTATGGTCAGTCCAGCACTCTGCTCCTCACATGGCTCTGGTGATAAGGACATCCCGAATATCACACTGATGAACAATGACATAATCTATCATGTGCCATTGTTTCGATCTAGGGTGCATCCAGGTAGTCTTGTATTTGTTTGCCGTCTTGAACACTGTGTTTGTAATGAGAAAGTCATATTCTGCACATTTGCTCAACAGCAATAAGCCATTGCTGTTCATCTTACCAACACCATGTTTGCCTAACACTCCCTCCCATCGACTGTGGTCACAGCCAACTCGGGCGTTGAAATCTCCCAACAAGATCAACTTGTCGTTGGCCAGCACCGAGCACAGAATGGAACTGAGATCGATGTAGAACTGTTCAATTGTCTCCTCTGTGCAGTTCATGGTGGGAAAAAAATTGTTACTTCTGGAGACTACCTAGACTGCATTGGATGGCCATGTCATCTTAAATGCTCTGACATGCCCCTCGTACTCCACAGTGCACTGCTGTAACGCCTTCTCAGCCATTGAATCATAAGGATTTCCTTTGCCTGATCTGTCGAAGCAGTCTTCGCATACTGGGGTGAGCAAGTCCCTAGCTCACCGAGGGTTTCAGTCCCATCGGTTACCCTCACCGATGGTTTAGCCGGTCTGTCACAGCCATTGCCCGGGATGTGGCCATTGCTGCATGCAAAGCAACTACGTGGAGCCACAGGTAAGAGCTGGGTGCCGGTAAAAATCGATACTACCATGCAACCCCATACACCCCACAATGCATTGACCACTATGGGTCAGCTATCAGGGCTCAATGCTGTTCTCACATCAATGGAAATGTTGTCCATCTCTTTGAAGCAGACTTTATATGACCAATTTGTGTCTGTGTTTTAATAAAACGGTTACGAATCTTCAGGTGCACTGACTGCTATTATCTGTCTGTTCAGCTGTCCTCATTTACATCTGCTGGGGGAAGGGGGTCTGACCTTTCCGCATCCAAAGTAACGTATTGGGTACAATCTATTTGTTTTCCTGGAGCTGAGGTTGAGGGAAGGTGTAGAGAATCTTCTACTTACAGGACGTGTCTTGCTTTTTCAAGCTGTGAGATTTTAAGTGCCTAAATGCAGTGCTGCATCAGCAATTTTGAGCAAGGTTTTGTGTGTTTATTTGTCAGAGGGGTAGCCGTGTTAGTCTGAATCTGCAAAAGCGGTGAGGAGTCCTGTGGCACCGTATAGACTAACTGAAGTGTAGGAGCATAAGCTTTTGTGGGCAAAGACCCACGAACACCACTGGCCATCACCTACAGTCCCCAGCTAAAACCTCTCCAATGCATCATTAGTGATCTACAACCCATCCTGGACAATGATCCCTCGCTTTCACAGGCCTTGGGAGGTAGGCCGGTCCTTGCCCACAGACAACCCGCCAACCTGAAGCATATTCTCACCAGCAACTACACACCACACCATAATAACTTGAACTCAGGAACCAATCCTTGCAACAAACCTCGGTGCCAGCTCTGCCCACATATATACACCAGCAACACCATCACAGGACCTAACCAGATCAGCCATACTGTCACTGGTACATTCTCCTGCACATCTACCAACGTAATATATGCCATCATGTGCCAACAATGCCCCACTGCTATATACATCAGCCAAACTGGACAGTCCCTACGTAAAAGAATCAATGGATACAAATCTGATATTAGGAATGGCAACGTACAAAAACCTGTAGGGGAACACTTCAATCTCCCTGGACACACAATTGCAGATCTAAAAGTAGCCATCCGGCAGCAAAAAAACTTCAGGACCAGACTACAAAGAGAAACTGCTGAGCTACAGTTCATCTTCAAGTTTGACACAATCAACTCTGGATTAAACAAAGACTGTGAATGGCTTGCTAACTACAAAAGCAGCTTCTGATCTCTTGGAATTCACACCTCCAGATCAGCTGCTAGAAGTGGGCCTCATCCTCCTTGATTGGATTCACCTTGTCATCTCCAGCCTGATCCTGGCCTGCATATTTATACCTGCCTCTGGAAATTTCCACTACATGCATCTGACGAAGTGGGTCTTTGCCCACGAAAGCTTATGCTCCTACACTTCAGTTAGTCTATAAGGTGCCACAGGACTCCTCGCTGCTTTTGTGTTTATTTGAGCACTCTGCCAAAGCACAAGTTAGCAAACAAAAATTATTAATTTGTGCTTCTCAACACCACAGGAATAAAGTCACTTTATCGTATCAGAGGCTTTTGCACAACAAGAAAATACATCATCTTATTGCACAGAATAGTTCAACACACAACTTTATTTTTCAAAATATAAGAGCATTAAAGTTAGCTGGGCATGTGGGTCTGATCAATACCATTGGTTAACTATCCTGATACCACAGGAGAAAAAGAAATGCTTCTGAAGGCTAGGATTTAAAAAAAAAAAAAAAAAGTATACCAAAGGGAGTTCAATGAGTTTGTCTAATCCATCAAGAACCTCTGTGGTTCAAGTCTGTTTCTGACATATGTCCACATCACAGAACCAGAGTTAAAAGCTGCCCTACATACTGTTTTTTTGAGAAGCTTGGTAAAAAATGCTCCAACGTGGTCCCATTTACTTCAGTGGGTACACTTGCACAGTTGCCAATGAGAGCAAAATTCAGTCCTTTGTACTTTATATGTTGCTTTCATCTGCAAACTTGAGAAGGCCGTCTATCAAATCTTTATAAAATTCATGTGAAAAAAGCCAATACAGATGGAGAAGATGAGATGCAAGTGAAATCAAGTGTCCCGAGCAAGAGCACATGGTCAGATTAGAATTCAAGTCACGAGTCTGTTTTGTTCCCCTGATCTAACTAGTAGGCATACTGACTTTCATCCTCTTTGAAGGAAGAGCAAGAAATTGTATCAGAATCTCTGTTCTTGGGATTGTGAGCAAAAACATTTGTTTGAATAGCTTGAATATAGGCCCCTTGAAAAGTTGTTGAAATCTCATGGCTCTTCCTTTCTCATGTAGAATAGTGATAGAAATGTAGCCGTGTTAGTCTGGGGTAGTTGAAGCAAAATGCAGGACAATGTAGCACTTTAAAGACTAACAAGATGGTTTATTAGATGATGAGCTTTCGTGGGCCAGACCCACTTCCTCAGGTCTGGCCCACGAAAGCTCATCATCTAATAAACCATCTTGTTAGTCTTTAAAGTGCTACATTGTCCTGCATTTTGCTTCAACTTCCTTTCTCAGTGAGGCAGATGTTGCATCCAAACTAAACATGGCTGGATTCTCCTCCTCTGAGTTTTAAACACTGACAAGGATCCATGTTAAAATTGCCTCAGAAGGTCTCCTTTTCATCAGAAGAATTATTTTACCTGTGCTGCTTTGGCTGTTTAAAAAACACAGTAGATGAAGACGAGTTGAAATGAAGTCTTTTACCCCCATGAAACAATTACATTATTGCTGTTTGTCATACTCTTTAAATCAGTATTAATAATATTTGGTAAATTGAGTTGGCAACTTGGCCAAATCCCTAACTGCTAGTGTTGGTGTATTATAGCTATAGTTAGTATTTTACATTGACCTAGCTAACAGCTGTCTTGGATTTCTTCCCCACTAAAACAACTGCTGCTTTGCAAAGAATATAGGTAATTTTATCTTCTTTGACAGTAACAGATCAAGAGAGTCCTTTGCCAATACAAACTCATTTTTAATTTGTACAGTTTAAGTGAGAGTCCCTGTAAAATTTGTTGTTCTCTTTCACTGAATGCTTTGCAACTATCTAGTCTTTTTATTTTAACTGAAGCCTACTGGGTGGGATGTTTAGAAGGCAGGTATAAACAAACCCTCACAAAAGAACTGAAGTCAAAGGGAAGCCATAATGCAAAACAAAAGGGCAACAAAAACAAAGTATTTAAGATCACTAGAACAGTAAGAGTAGGAGTAAAGTGCCTCTGGAACAATGGATTGAAAAAAGCAACTGGATGCCAGGTACTAGATTCTCACTGTATTCCAAATTAATCTCATTGTCTATTGTCTCCATGACTCAGTATGGGAAGTGGTGTCCTATTGAAAGTGGAATATGTGATGTTGTGCTTGCTTTAAAGGCACAATGCCATTCCTGGGCAAGGACCTGAATCTTAGATGAGCAGTAGTTCCTGGTCCAACATGGAAGACATTTAAGAACCTAGTGCATTGAGATGTTTGGATGGGATGGGCGTTCATAAAATAAGAAGATATGAGTCTAATTTGAGAGTCCACAGAACATCTAAGTTGTAGAGCTACCACATTAGCTCATGTTATCCCTCTTGATGTACGTCTAATGGTTTCCTTGGAGTATAGGGCCATAGGCAGGGAAAATGTAGGTAACAGGAGAGAGTTCATGGGAACATGAAGAAGAGGGGCAGGGTAGGTTTGTTTTAGAATGCAACTGCTTACTTCTGCAATTGTTAAAAAGCAGAAGTGTTTTTAGTAAAATATTAACCGTTTTTAAGCAAAAAATGGCCCATTCCTAGTTCAAAATGGAACCTTTCTCTACAGAAAAAATTATTTAGTTGGAAATGTCAATAAAGCAAAATTTGGGAAATGTGAAACTGTGACAGTGTTTGTGTGAAATTCCTTTAAAAAAATCAACCAACCACCCAACCCCGTGAGTTACATATTGCTCAAGAGCTATTTTTTTAAAATTATGAAATGTATGTTAGATGAGGAAACAACTGAAATGCATATACCCTGAATAATCTAAAAACACTGTTCAAACAGTTTGAAGACTTAGCTTCCAGTGCTTTATATGCTGTTCATTTCCATCAGGTTAGTCTTTAAAATCCTTTAGCGAAGTAATGTGTTAATCTACCATCCAGAACTTTTGCCAGTTCCAAAGCATTTTTATGTTCATATTTTAGTTCTTGTATCATCGTAACTATCTTGACGGTTGGAGTCAAGACAATCTGACATTGGTTATTTTTTAATTAGTTCCCTTTATGGCTGTTCATCTCTTCATAGATATTACATGCATTGTGTATGTGTGTTCAGAAAAGCTTTCTTTAAAACATGCTGAGCAGGCTCTCAACCACCAATCTATAAGATTTTATGTTCTAATTTAAAAGGAAGAAGAAAAATGTAACTTTCGGTACTCTGTCAGGTATCATGGCAGTTTTAAAGGGAATTTATTGCAAATTGCACAGCTCAGCAGATTGGTAGTGGCAGAATAAGGAGTCTTACAGCAGGGAGGGTAAAATCCTGGCCCTCTTTGAAGTCAATGGAAGTTCTCCCTTTTACTTAAAAGAAATCAAGATTTCACTCTAAATCTCTGGTTTAAACGTGGCATTCCAGGTTCTGATCTTGCAAAGATTTATTCACCTGCTTATCTTAAATTCCCATGGAACTACTCACCTGTGTAAATTTAAGCATGTGTCTGAATCTTTTCAGGATTGAGCATTAGATGTTACTCCTGGATACACACCTTAAGACACTCAAAATCACTTTAATCAAAGAAGGACACTAACCAGAAACGTAGCTCACATCATGGAACAGGCCATTCAAATACTCTAAGGGGACATTTTCACTCGCAGTGCTGGAGATCAACATTCTGGCATTCGATTTAGCGGGTCTAGTATAGACCCATAAATCAAATGCTGAGGGCAGTTCTGGACAGTGCTTGTATGCAGTTGTGAGGAGTAAAGGAAGCTCATGGGAGCATTTTCTCATGTTGGTTCCCCAGTGTGGATGGTGCCACACTTGCCTTAAGGTAAGCTGACTCCAACTGCGTATTCTGCATAGCTGGAGTTGCGTACCTTAAGCTGACCTTCCATGTCTAGTGTAGACCTGGCCTAAGAGAACCTGCTTCAATACAGAAATAAAACCCAGTTCAACTACACACCTTACTTGTCACCTACCTCCCCACACTGGACCCCATACTCCATATTCAACGGGTAAACTCCTGAAAGAAATCTTTCCTGAATCCCCTCTTCTGGCCTTCAACCAACTCCCAAGCTCGTTCTCATAAGCAAGCTCCTCAAGGACCAGGACACACCAATTCAAAATGGCACCAGACCCTGCCAGAAAAACAGATGCAAACCCTACAGATGTACATCCACTAATACAGTGATCAACACACTCCCCACCTCAGCACACCTTTCAAGATCCCTGGTTCCTACACCTGTCTGTCACATGTGGTGGACCTCATCCAGTGAACTACCCTAACAGCAACTCTGTGGATGGAACCAATCAAAGCTCTTGAATGAACTCTCTCAGGAAAACAAGACAAAATCACCACATTATTTGTAGGTGAACACGTCTTACAAAGTGGTCTTTCTATCATAGAGTCATAGAATCATAGAGATGGAAGAGACCTCAGGAGATCATCAAGTCCAGCCCCCTGGCCAAGGCAGTACTAAATCAACCCCAACTATCCTTCCTTTCAGTCCTCATCCTCAAAGGAAACCCACACAGTACATTCAAAAACGTATGTCTGGGAGCTTACATTCATAACTTTGCTAGATACCAATAATCATGGCCTGAATAGAAATGTTGAGTTTATACCTTATTACAACACTCTGTAACCCACTAACAACCCAGCTCCCCTAGCTGCTTTGTTCCCCCTTCTTTTTTTCCCGATGATTGAAGAGGTGGTAACTGGCCATTACACCTTGAATTGTCTCTTGAAATATTGTTAACTTCTTATGCTCAGCAATCTGTTCCACCTTGTATTTAGCTCTGACACTCTTGACTTAGGCTATGTCTATGCAAGCACTTTTGTTGATAAAACATATGTTGCTCAGGAGAGTGAAAAAAGCACACACATACCCTGACTTACAAAAGTTATACTGACAGAGCCCTGGTCTACATGCTCTTCACTGATGTAGCTACCACTACATTCAGGCTTGTATGCAGGAATTTCGGGGGGAGGGGGATGGTGGCTGCCCCAGCTTCACCCCCACAGCTCAGCTCCACCCTCAGCCTCTCTCTTGAGGGAGGTAGGGGGGAATCAGCCCCAGGCTACCCCAGATTGGCCAGAGCACCAGGGAAGGAGGTTGGCAGCGTGCACCTCTGCTTTCCCAGACCGGCCGGAATCAGCCCCATGACAGACCATGAAGGACCATGGGAAGGAGGGCGTGTTTGCACCCTTCGCACCCCTCTGTATACCAGCCTGACTCTCTGAGAGTGGTTTAATTATGTTGATGGGGTTCTCTCTCCCTTCAGCATAGAGCAGCTACACTTGAGATCTTATAGCAGCACAGCTGTGTCGGCTTAGTATAGATATTGCTGTAGTTTCCCAGACCTAAACAAGAACTCTGTATTGCTCAAAAGCATGTCTTTCTCAACAATAGAAGTTGGTTTAATAAAAGATGTTACCTCATGCACCTCATTTCTATAGTATCCTGAGACCAACACAGCTACATCAACACTGCAACTTAAATTTTAAAACATCTAAGGCTGGGTACAGATGTAGTCATAGCACAATATGTTGACAACAAACAGAAAGAGATACTTATGAGTTTTTGAGCTTGAGTTCATAGTTGAGTTTAAGTGGAGTTCTTTACATACAATCACTTGTCTATCTGTTGCTTCTTAAGATGTCTTTAAATTGATAGCATGTTTCACCCACAAGTGTTTGTATTTGTCTTATATTGCCAAAAAGCATATTTGCACCTTAACCTGTGTCAGCTGGTTTATTTTCCAGTGCTTCAGCAGCTGAACATTACGGTTGAAAGTCTGGCTCCACTGGAGACAATAGAATTTAGATGAGTTTTTTAATGGGGCTAGGATTTCACCATGATTGGTCTTACAGCTTCATTCACCTTATTGCCTCTCCAGCTATGTCCCCACAAAAGAATTAGGATGAATAAGGGTATAATAGTGTAGAAAATGGAACATTTTCTGGAGGAGGAGGGCTTAGTCCAAACCCGAGGAAAAAATTTCCAGAGGAATGAAAGATGATCACAAACATACCATCTTTCACTCCAAGTACTAGGCACGCTCCTGTGACCTGCCTTGTCTAACAAACATGCAACAGTGCATACATTCAAACACACCCCAACTGTACAAACCCAAATATCATGTGGCACACATAATTGTCCCTTTGAGAAGAAGATGAGAGGAAAAAGCATGAATCCCACATCAGCTGTTTTTCTTGTCACTAAGGTATGGTCTACACTGTTGCGTAAGTTGATTTAGATTACGCTGCTTGGGAGTATGAAAAAAGTCACTCCTTTGAGTGATTTAACTTACATCAACTTAATGTTGTATCTACACCGCACTATGTTGGCAGGTGCATCGACTTACCTTCCATCTCTCAGGGAAGTAGATGGAGTACTACAGGTGACAGAAGAGCACTCTCCGTTGACTTATCATGTCTTTACCAGACCCCCTAAATCATCACCACTGTGATACCATAGTATAGACCAGCCCTTAATGTGTGAAGGCACTAAGGTAGTATCGTGTTGAGCACAGAACAAGAGCCTACTGAGGATAGAAATAATTTCAGACCCTCAACATCTATGAAACAAGTTACACACTCTAACTCAGTCAACCATGATGGCTTCAGATTTCGTAAGTTCTCCCAAACTCTTATCAATTGTACGATCAAAAAAATCGACCAGATATTTTGGTCTGCTTCATATTAAGCCTGTGGGCTGTGCAGTGAATTATTTCAGTTTGTTTTAGCTGGACCTTTGCATGTAGTCAGGAGCGGCCCGAGGCTGGCTGTGGCAGCTGGCGCCCTAGGCGGAAGGCGTAATCATGGAGTGCCTAGTTTGCCTAGGTCCACGGGCCGCCCCTGCATGTAGTTGGGCAATGGCAGGCTGTTTCATCAGAAAGTCATCTCCCACTGTAATCACTAAAGCTAGCTGTGGGTGTAACTGTAAGGAAGAGACAACTGGAACTAGGGCCAGATCTACACTACCACTTACTTCTGTATAACTTATGTCACTCGGGGGCACCTCCCTGAAAAACATAAATTACCCTGACCTAAGTGCTGGTGTGAAGAACTCGATGTAGGCAGGGTAGCTACCACCTCTTGAGGAGGTGGATTCATGATGCTGGCAGGAGAGCTTTCTCCTGTTGGCTTGGAGCATCTTCACCGGACATGTTGCAGGAGCACAGCTGCAGCAGTGCAGTATTTCTAGTGTAGACTAGCCTTGTATCATACAGAGGGTGTTTTGTTAGTAACCTACATCTGGTCTCACCAGGGCTACCAAAAGACTTGCTGGGACCCTAGGCAAAGTGTGGGGACCTGGTTCTAGGCCCCAAAAAGGGGTGGGGCCTCAGATGGAAGGAACAGGGCTAGGGGCTAGCCTCCCCCCAGCCAGCCCTTCAGAGCTGCCTGCCCCAGCCCCTGGCAGAGGTTTAAAAGTCTCAGGGCTCCAGCTACTGCTGAACTAACAGTGGCTGCATTTGGGAGCCCTTGGCCCTTTTAAATTTCTGGTGCTCTGGGACATCTGCCCCTTTCCACCCCTGTCCCCCACTGGCAGCCTTGAGTCTTGCTTATGTCATTTGCCTTTTCCATTTGTTTACTGCCTTCCCTGTTGTATTTCTAACTCTCCACAGCCCATTCTTCTAAGATATAGCAGTTGGTCAAACTCTTTGCTTTGTGCCAATCCCCAAATGTCCCTTCCAAGAAATGTATTGGGTACTGTATTATGTACCAGAGAGACATTTTGTTCTCTCATGTAAACATGTAATTAACTTGTTTCTTTACATTGGGTACCATTTCTATGTGCTTGGGAGGGTGCCAAGCTATCAGGTAAATATATAATTAGGCAACATTTTAATAACCAGTATTAGGTAGCAAATGTGTGGTTGTTGTGTAGCACCTGTAATGTAATAAGTGCAATGGATATTATATTGTCTCTGATTAATAAGCCTTTTGGGACTCTGTTCACTGGCCACCATTAGAAAGTCACCATCTGCCAATGGTTACCATGCAATGATACCAGAGATATCACAGTAGTTTTCTTATACTTGTCACAGCTGTTTCTTGTTCTTCCTTGGGCACCATCATTGCCAAATCATACCAGATGATTACTTAATTAAGACAACTGCATTATAACTCCTTCTGCAATTCATTATTATTATTTATTAAACCAGAGCTGCAGGCCCCACTGTAGGGTTTAGAAAATAACAAAGTTACTAAGGCTACTTCATAGACTGCTTGCAAAAAAAAAAAAAAAAAATCCATGCTGGAAAAAACAAGGGCTCAAATTCTTCCCCTGCTGCTCTGTGGGTGTTGAGTCTGGCTATAGCCCAACTACCTGGTCATGCTTGTTGCTTGTGGAATGCTGTTCCAGACCAGAAGAGAGAAGGCTGTCTGGCAATTGCTCACTGGGTGCTTTTCTGTGACTTTCTAGTCACCATAAAATAACTCAATTTCGGCTCCCTTTTCCCCATATTACAAACACACGTCTGTGTATTGCAGGGGGTTGGAACTTCAGGGGCTGGTTGTGGGGAGGGTTTTTCCCAGGAGACAAATTGTTATAATCTCTTCCTCTCCGGATGGAGCTGATAGCGCTAACAGGGAGCTGATATCCAGCAAGGAAGTGGGGTTCTGGGACTGTGCCACACTGGCAGGAATCAAGAAATGGAACAAGCTGATTTAATATTCTTTCTTACACCATCACCAATGAATATTCGAATTCTTTGAACGTACTAATTGCTCTAGATAACCCCAGGACAGCCTGCATGAATCATTCTTTTATACAGAGTGGGGGGAAAGGAGACTTGTTTCTGAGCTACCTTAAATAGATTAACCTGGATAATCTTCCAAGCAGCAGATACAGATTCACTTATATCATTTTCTCTTACAGACATTTTGTACATGCGAAATGTATTCAGTGCTTGTCAGTAGACACGGAGATCTAAATTGGGCAATTTGTGTCTATGGTGTAATACAGCACAAGTCCACTGCAATCAACATAGCTATGACAATTCACATTAGCTGAGGATTTCTGTGTGACTGCATCTCTTACACCACAGGACTCACTTTGGCCCATCATGTGAGATCTGTTATCAAATGTGAATTTCAAAGTGTGACCTTTTTATTCCATTGAGATTTAGGTAACACTGTTATAGAAGCATCTTTTATTCCCATAGGGTGGAAGCGCTGATCTCTAAATTTCTTCTGGCCACGTCTACACTACAGATAAGATCGAAGCAGCCTCAGTCGATCTTCTGGGGTTCGAATTAGTGGGTCTAGTGAAGACACACCGATTCAGACTGAGAGGGGTGCTCCTGTCGATGCCGGTAGTCCTGCTTCTATGAGGAGTAAGGGAAGTTGAAGGGTGAGTCTGCTCCCTTCGATTTTCCATAGTGTGGATGGTGCCAAAATTCAATTTAAGATACTTTGATTTAAGCTACGCAATTAAGGTAGCTGAAGTTGCGTATCTATTCAAACTTACCCCCTAGCGTAGACCAGGGGTTCCTGTACTGTGTGACTTGTACTTAAAAATGATAATTACTGAAGAGCACTGATTGCTTTTTGCTCGCAGAACCCTCACCTCCAGGGCATCTATGCTCTGGAAACAAGTGTTAATCTATTAAATTATTTGCTTATAAGCTTATTTGGTCTGACTCTCACAGGCTCCTGATTGCATGGGCAGCCAGGCTATTGGGAAAACAAATCCTGAGGAGACTGGGAATTAATTATAAAAAAAATTATAACTTTATTAATTTTCCCACCGCCCTCCCAGCATCAGTTATAAAACTCAGCCTCAGAAAGTAGCTAATTAATAGAGGATCGGCACACGGGGTAAATCTGTTGGAGCTGGGCTCTTGTGGAAGGAATTGTTCCAGTGTGCTGCCTTGTCCATTGGAGAGGTTTCCTGCTTAGAAAGCTGATACAGGAATGCAGTTTGGTTATGTCATTGTTCTCTCGGGCATGGAACGTCTTCATTGCCGTCCTCGCCCATGTCTGCGGAGGAAGCTCAGAGCCAGAGGGGAGGAATGCACAGTTTCCATTGATAGACAGGGTTTATCCTGGGAGCTCGAGCTAAATGAATGAAGACTCTTCCTTGCAGTAGGATGGGTGGGAGAGAGCATAGGAAACAGCTCAGTGAGAAACACCTTGGGAGACAACATTCTGTGATATGCCTGTGATATCCCTGGTAGTTTTATTCATCACCTTCCTAACAGTGTGGGGGGAGGAGGAAGAACTGGTGCCTGCTCCCTGGCCCCACCCCACCCTCATCAACCCCTTTCCCATGAGGCCTCACTCTTGCATCACATCTTCCCTTCCCCAACCTCTACCACTCGTCCTTATGGCTGATAAAAAGTGAGGGACTCATAGTCTTCTGTGCCCCCTGTTCCATTGCCCCTGCTTCCAAAATAGCTCCCGCCCTCTTTTTTTTTTTTTTTTTGGAGTCATTAAACACCGGACTTGGAAAAGCTTGTCCTTTCCACTCTGCCAAATACTTGCGGTGAAACCAACAGTTGTCATATTTATTTAAAAAAATGCCCATGGTATGAAATGGTAAAATAAATTAAAGTCTCTCTCTGAATAAGTACGCGGAAGCTGAAACTCAACCCCTTACCAGTGCTTCCTCTGCTGCTATGCCCCAAAATGATAAGGCATGCTCTTTCCCCCATATGCCTCTCAGTTATGCCTGTGCATCACTCATTTCTTCTGCACTGGCTGTTGTTTCTTCCATCCCTAATAGGAGCCTAATAGACCACCATGACTCACTGTACAGGAACTGAATGTCAAAGTTGAAAGAAAGTTTACTGCCACAGTTGGTGTGAACATGAATATCACCAGTGCAATCAGTGGTGTTGCTCTTGCAGCATGTATGTCTGGGGATGGGGGACGGAGAGAGGTTGTTCTGTTCTTTGGGGCGGGGGGAGGAGGCTCGATGTGGAAAATTTAGTAATGTCACAAAAAGCAGGATGGAATGTGTGTCTGTGTGGGGGTTTTATTTTAAGCTATTCCATTTGGGTGACAGAATTATCACTGACAGAAATCTGACTTTTTAACACTGGCATCATGCCCATTCTCCTTTATGGTAGTAGAGAGGTAGCCGTGTTAGTCTGATCTTGCTAAAACAAAAGGAAAAACTATGTAGCACTTGAAAGACTAACAAGATGGTTTAATAGGAGATGAGCTTTCATGGGCCAGACCCACTTCCTCAGATCACCTCAGATCTCCTTTATGGGGGAGTCATGGAAAGGTACCACTGAACTGATATGAACAATTCATTCCGAAGGGCATGCCTGTGGAAGATCTTCAGAGTCTATTGGAAAGAGTGTTTTCCCACACCAGGAATTCTAAGTAGAGGAAATCCGTCTAATAATGCATCAAAAATAGCAAGATGAGAATGCATATATTTAGAATGTACTTTAAGGGTGCAACCAACATGACTTCTACAGCAAGGAATAATATGAACACCACCTGGAAAGAGGAAAAAAAGGGCAAACTAAAGAAACATTACACAGAGCAATAAAGAGACTGGATTTAGACTTCTGAGTATCTTGTTGATGAACAGACCAGCCCAAGAAATACATGGTGGAAACTGGTGGATGCCCTATGCACCTGTGGTGACTGGAGGATTAAAAATACAAGGACGACATGGGATTCACTCAAAAGCCCTTTCTCCTCGAAGAACAAATGCAGTTAAAAGTTCAGATACACAGGACAAAGAGCTTTCACTCTATGCCCTCCGTGCTCTGGCACCTCCTGTAGTCAGGCTCTTATGCCGAGAGCAGAGCTTCCTTCCAGATACAATGAGGTGAACCTTGCCATTGTTCACACAGGTTGTAAAAGGGCCAGTTAAGTGAGATATAATACTTGCCCATAATTTGAAAGTTCCCACAATCATTCTGATTTTAAAACATTTATTTCTCAGGCCTCATTAGACCAGGATCCCCCCTAAGAGCTGTTGATGGATGTATACTTCTTGCAACACTCAGGTTTTTGGTACCAAGCAGACTCCATTGATCAGCCCTGATGTTGTTCCAGAAACCCTGTCAGTGAGACAGCCGTGCCCTTACTAGTAGCAGAGGTTACATCCTGAATGTTTGGAAAGCATCTAACACCTAGCGAGCACTATTGTAAATAACCGATAATACCGATGCTGTGATATGCTGAGTACCCTACTTCCGTGGGAGAACCGTGAATGGAGAGTGCTAAGGACTTTTTCTTCTCAGTTTGGTCTAAAGCTCCAGGCCCATCATCAGAGCCCCCTAAATAAAAGACTCACATTTGAAGAGGCCTCTTCTTGATAGTATTTATAGATCTTGACATGCTCCCCAGCTAACCTGAGTTCTGCAGCAAATACTTGTACTATTGTAGAAAGCAATAATTTCCTTTTAATGTGACAGCATTTCAGCAAGGACATGCTGGGTGCATGACCCAGCATAGGAAGTATGTAATGTCTTACATCAGCTGATATTGCTAAGGCTGTTACAGTCCATAAGTTCTCTCTAATTTTGCAATGTGTTACGTGAAGGCATCTATCTGTATGCCCTGCAGAAGCCATGGTAGTAGATAACAGAGCTAGGAGCAGTCCATTAATAGAAGACCACAAAGATAAAGAGCACAAAAGAGGTCCCTCAGCTGCTGCTCTAATTAGAATTAATTAAGCAAATGCTTCTGAATATAGTGGCCAACATTTTAAATACTCAGACTGGGACACATCTTGAGCTTGGGATGGGATAGGGGTATGTAAGAGTGGCACATGGGAGCATTTTATATTTGAACTGAAAGCATGTTGATGGGAGTGAATGGGAAGGTGCAGGTGATGCAGATTTAAGATTCCATATCTAATCCAAATATGACCTTCCCCAACATGGTCAAGTTTGGTGTCCGTATACTTCAAGAGAGAGAATAGCTTGATTTGTGATGTTCAGAACCAGAGCCCAACTTTACTTCCCCAAATTTTGTGGGGGGGAAAGGAATTTACAGCTGGTGTTCTGGGTCAGTTTCATCTCAAGTGAAGGTGTAGTTTTACTTCTCTTAGCTATTTCCAGCTTTCAGTCCACTTCCAGAAGAAAGTGAAACCATATCAGTCTTGAGATACAATGTGGATACTGCTCTTACCTTTCTTTTAACCACTTCTTAATCTCTGTTTTTCATGAGAGCTTAATAATAACCAATTCGTGTATCAAAACGTTGGAAACTAGAATTGTTTCCAGACTGTGCTGTATTGCTTTTGAATATCCAACCCTTGTGTGCAGGGTTCCCTCTAATTTTTCCATACATATGTGGAATAAATTTAATGTGCATGTGTGGATGTGCACCACCAGTAGAAACACATGCAGCTGGCTGTGAGCATTGTGGGCACTCTGCTGATCAGCTGGATGGCATTTGAGTCTCTCCAGGCTGGTCTCCCAAGTGCTCAGTTTACAGGGAACACTACTGATGAGTCATAACTGCAAATTACATGAGCTGGATTTCATTGGTGACTATGTGAAATTGCTTGGACATTTAAGGTGAAAAATGCACCATGAACTGGTGCTTTTTTCACTTAATAGATGACATGTGTGTGATTTTTTTCCCTCTCCCTCCTTTTGATAGTTTCAGGACATCCCCGTGTTCACTATGGGGGTCCTGGTAATATGAGCAAACCCCCCTGCTCGTCTCGATTTTATTTGCACGGTTACATATAAAAATATTCTGGCAACAATGTTTAGTTTCATGATTTTTGATACACCTAAACCAGTTAAAGGGAAGGGTAGGGAATTAATTTATCCGTATAACAGGAAGTTGGCAAGCAGAATGGCAGTGGGTCAGCATGGCACTGCTGAGCAATGATGGTGGGTGAGTCCTGACATGCACAAGTTGTGAGAGGCATGTAGCTGCCATCAGGAGTTTCCATGGATGCTGATTCAGGACACACATGTCGAAAGGAACACAACATAGGACATGTTACATTATCCACAACAATGGAAGGGTAGAATACTGTGAACAAGATCATATTTAAAGAAGACAAACACTTGATCTTTTGTAACATCTGACATACGCAGGGATGCTTGCTCATTTCTGCATTAAAAAATCAAACCAGAAAGTTCATTCCATGGGCAAGCAGCTACTCTTACTACTGTGAAGGGTTCTTCCAGATTCCAATAGAGGAGAATTCATGCCACATTGAAACAGTGCTTCTTCCTTCACTGCTGTAGCTGGCCTTTTTATGCTCTCTTTAACATTGTGGTGTTCCAAAGCAGACAGAGGCACCGCTAATGCTTCTTGTCTGGAAGATATGAATGTAATGTAAGACAGCTATTCAAAGGCTACGGCAGTCTGGCGAGTGATTTACGGTACACAGGAAAGGTTCTGATGTGTCATGCTGCAGGGGGAAAAGAAAGTAGGACCGGGGTCATGAACAAAAAGGAATTTGCTTATCCAATTTCCGTCTCTTTCTGAATTTGATTGGAACTTATAGTTGTCAGACTGTGTTTAAGCCTGGTCTTTACCAACGCCTCTTGAACTGTGGAAGGTCAAAACCAATTATTGTTTTGCCTCCAGGGACTTTCCTTCTTAAGAGAGACCTTACAGTGGATATTCTTTAAACCTTTTTCCTTTCAATTAAGACAGCAAAATCCATTTTCACAGGGTTTCTTTTTTTGATAGATTTATCAATAGCCTTGAAAAATCTCATATGACTCAGGAAGCTCGAAATCTAATTCCTTTCAAGGACTTTTTCACTCTGAAGTTTAAATCTGCCATTATATTACAGCAGGACTGGAAAGCCCCTAGTTTTCCCAGGCTAGAGTTTTTCTCCATTTTTTAACCCTCAAATATCTTTTTTTTTTAGAGTGCCTGATGTTTCACATTATTTCTCCATTTAAAGAATAAAAATAAATTGATTGTTGGTTTTGATATGAATAATACACCTTAAGCCAGAGGTGGGGAATCTTTTTCGGGTTGGGGACCACTGACCCAGAAAAAAATCAGTCAGGGGATGCACACAAGTGAGAAGCGGGGGAAAAACCCTCACTGTGGCCCCCAACTGAGAAAGATAAAGATGCTCCCCACATTCCCCTTGCACACCAGAGCCTAGAGGGGCCCAGCCTAGTAGATTTTGTGTGCTCCATCCTCCAGGCTGGCAGCAGGGGAGCTGTAGCACCGGTGCAGGCTCCCCAGTGCTGGGGGGAGAGAGGGAGTTGAATCTAGGGGCTGGATCCAGGCAAGCCAAGGGCCACATCTGGCCCCTAAGCCTGAGGTTCCCCTCCCCTGCCTTAAGCAGGGAGGGACTAGTGAGGGGCTGTTTGCACATGGAGCTTCTTAGCTTTGAAAAGTAATTAAGAGGCATTCCAGAGTTTCAGGGCTCATGGGGAGAATGCTTAGAGATGCCTCTTAGATTTTTTTTCTCTTTTTTTCACTCTTATTCTGTACAGTCTTATTGTTAGAGTTTAAAAACAGATAAATGGAAAACATCCAAGTAGGAACCCTGTTTGCTGCCATGCACTGGTACTTAGCTAGGAGTAGGCCAATTGATGGCATTATTTGTTTGTTTATATATATATTTATTTTTTCTTTGTCACTGATGCCCCTCTGATTATGCTGGTGGCAGATAATGAAGAGGTTAAAATGTTGCTTCCTCTCTTGTTCAAACATGCCATTTGCTTTGGGAGAAATGAACCACAAAGCAGATGGAAAATAATCTGTCCTGATGGAGAAAATCCACGGGGAGGTGAGGGTGGAAGGAATTTTAAATATAGGAAACAATACTTTGGTATTTTAAAAGGTATTGTTATTTCTAATATCAACATGGACTGAAGCCATAATGCTCCATATGAGACGTAACTCACTCAGACACTCAAATAGTACAGTGAATTCATACATGGGAAATAATGGGGCCTTCATTAGCTGTTACCACTCAAAAAGGGATCTTGGCATTATTGTGGATAGTTCTCTGAAAACTTCCACTCAACAGCCAAAAAGGAAACCGAATGTTGGGGATCATTAGAAGAAAGGGATAGATAATAAGACAGAAAATATCATATTGCCTCTATATAAATCCATGGATTGCCCACATCTTGAATACTCCAGGCAAATGTGGTTGCCCCATCTCAAAAAGATATACTGGGATTGGAAAAGGTTCAGAAAAGGGCAACAGAAATGATTAGGAGTATGGAATGGCTTTTGTATGAGGAGAGATTAATAAAACTGGTACTTTTCAGTTTGGAAAAGAGATGAGTAAGGGGGGGATATGATTGAGGGCTATAAAATCATGACTGGTATAGAGAAAGTTGATAAGGGAGTATTATTTACTCATAATACAAGAACAAGGGGTCATCCAATGAAATTAATAGGAAACAGGTTTAAAACAAAGAAAAGGAAGAATTTCTTTATACAACACACAGTCAACCTGTGGAACTCTTTGCCAGAGAATGTTGTGAAGACCAAGACTCTAACAGGGTTCAAAAAAGAGCTAGATAAATTCGGGGAGGATAGGTCCATCAATGGCTATTAGTTGGGATGGGCGGGGATGGTGTCCCTAGCTCCTATTTGCCAGAAGCTGGGAATAAGTGACAGAGAATGGATCACTGGATGATTACCTTTTCTGTTCATTGTCTCTGGGGCACAAGGTACTGGCCACTGTCAGAAGACAGGATAAATGGGCCTTTGGTCTGATCCAGTGTAGCCATTCTTATGTTCCTATGATTTTATGAATATACCTGGAGAGATGGCAGTGGATTATGCTGGCTCTGTGTTCCGAAAATGTTGCCTGCGTAGAACTCTAAAAGTAGTTTGTTTTTTCCCTAGAGGCTGGTGGAACATTTAATAACCTTAAATGGCATATATTAACTACTTATCTGAAGGAAGGCAGGAATATATCACTGTGTGTATATAGGGCAGCAGTGCGCTAAAGGACTAAAAATGGGGAAAGGAGTCAGGAGTGTTGGATTCTCATTCTTGCTCTGCCACTTTTTAGTTGTGTGAATTTAGGAAAGTTTCTTAAACTCTCTGTGCCTTAGTATCTCCACCTGTATATTACGGATAGTGGTCACACTTTTGTATTTGGTACCATTTGTAAATATTTGGTAAAGGGTTAATAAATGTTTTTAAAATGTCAGTTGTTGTAAATTATTCTAAAAAACAAGTCAATAATGTTTATTATAAACATCACATTGCTCATGTCTGTAATGTGTTTATCAGAATTCATTAATTATCCCTTTGTAAACAATGTATAAATAAATCTTGACTATAAAGTGAATAGGATAATAGTCTCCAACCTTTGCAAAGCATTCTGAGATCAAGAAGGAAAAAAAAGGCAGTGAAAATGCAGTTTTATTTAGTTGTGTTATGACATTAGCATACAGTCCTGAGTTCATGTCTGTGCTGTCACAGCTGTGATGTTAATGCTGAGAAGCTAAAGAAATATGTAACCATTCTAATAAGAAAAAACAGTGGTTAAAATTATTTTTCCTCCTTTTACCCAAGACAAGGACAAATTAGAAAATAGCACTGAGATCGGTTAGTGCCTGGATATTTTCACCTAGCTAGCCAAGAACAAATAGCTCACAGTAACTTTCCCTTTGAGCAGCTAATAGAGTGTGTCCCTAAAGGGGAGGGGGCATTTTTCTTTTGATAAGGTGTCTCTTGTGTCCCTTGCTGCTTAAGCTGTCTGAGTCAGCTCGGCACCATGTGACTGCAGGAAGATCCCGGTTTCAGCCGCTGAGTCACATGAATAACTGGAATAGTTCTTTAGAGCAGAATTAATTCCTAGAATCTCTACAGGCATATACCAGCAGCCATGTGCTTTACCTCCAGCAGTACTTTACCGTTTTATGATTTAGTGGAATGACTACAAACTGATATTGTTCATTGTGATTAAACCGGATTACCTGCTGTTACAGTCTTAAACCTTGTAGGTTTGTTGTTGACTCTTTCTTGCCTCCAAGAAGCTTTAAGAATAAGCCAGGGCATGACATAGCTATTAGGGTTATGCTCAAATTGACTATACTGACTCAGCGATTGTGGTGCTTTCAAACCAACTGTTGAGAAAACAAATCTTGTTATTAAATTAACCCTTCAAGAAACTAGTAATTCACCGAGAGTGCTTAGACACGAAGGGTAGCAAATAAGACTGTTTGCAATTTTTCTACCTCATTTATCATACTTAAGCTGCTGTAGAAATAAAATAACAGCGAGGAACACAAGAAGGGTGGTTTGTAGGGCAGCCCAGATTTCCTATTCTGCATGAGAGGGAAGCAGAGGGATTTGACCTTAAATACTAGTTTTTGGTTCAGAGACTCGTGAGGGCTGAATGTATGTCAGAAGAGATGGCTTTGCTTGGGAGAGGGAAATGAGGCAAGAAGGCCCAATAGCTCAATGAGACCCCAGGTACTGCTCCTGCAAGCTAATTGAAAGTATGCTCTAGAAGCTGAAATCCCAGCTGCAAAGGGAGAGGACGTACAAGGCTAGGGAAACAATGCAGAGTGTTAGTGGCAAGGATTTTGGTGAGAGAATATAGATGAGATGGCCACAGAGACACAAAGGAGAACAGGATGGCAAGGATACTGGTACTTCCACCTGTCACTCTTGAAGACACTGTACATTTAATGCAGGATTTGAGCAGGAATATGACCCGAAACCAGTTTGATAGAAGTCATTTTCATGGCCTCTATTTCTACTTTACCTCCATGACCCAGAGGATTAAGAGACATGACTAATTCAATCTCTCCTCCAAATACTTGCTGCAAGTAACCTTGAATGTGCCTGTCTTGCCATCTTACATGAAACCCACAGTTTTTCCTTCTTTTAATTAATCCAGTTTTGATAAATCCACCAGAACAAACTGAAATTACTGGTTAGCCATGAGGGACTCTGGATGTATGATAATATCTTTGCTTCTGTGATTGGAAGATGGATTGCAGTTGGTTTTTCTATATAACCAATTTCCTCCTACTTTCCCCCATCTTTTCTAGGAGACACTGGAATAAATTCCAGCCCCTTTTATGCTACATTGGCAGAGACACTGGAATGGCCTCTCGGGAAATCCCCAGGTGCAAACAGCCCTTTGTAGCCTTGGGTTCAGCCCTGCACTTGCCCAATTACCTGTAGTACCTTAAAATTCTACCAATCACATCTTATATGTCCTCTATCCCATATGGCTCTCTTCAATCCACAGCCCTCTGATTCCACCACTAATTATAGGATCATAGCATGGAAGTCCCCTGCACTCATGACAAGACTCAATGTTATCTAGACCAACCCAGACAGGTGTTTGTCTAACCTGCTCTTCAGAATCTTCAGAGATGGAGATTCCACAACCTCCCTTGGCAATTTATTCTAGTACTTAACCGCCCTGACAGAAAGTTTTTTTGGTTTAACCCAAACCTGTCTTACTGCAGTTTAAGCCCATTGCTGCTTGTCCTATCATCACAGGTGAAGAAGGACATTTTAAACTCTCCTACTTGTAATAATCTTTTATGTACCTGAAAACTGTTAACTCGTCCCCTCTGAGACGTCTCTTTTCCAGACTAAACAAACCCAATAATACATAATAATGATACATTTTTTCAATCTTCCTTCATAGGTCATGTTTTATAGACCTTTAATCATTTTTTTCCAGTTCTCTGGATTTTTTTTTTCAATTTGTTCACATCTTTCTTCAAATTTGGTGCCCAGAACTGGGCACAGTGCTCCAACTGAGGCCTAATCAGCATGGAATAGAGTAAAAGAATGACTTCTCTTGTCTTTCTTACAACACTCCAGCTAGCATATCCCAGAATGATGTTTGCTTTTTCTGCAACAGTGTTACACTGTTGACTCACTTTTAGCTTGTGGTCCAATATGGTCCCCAGATCTCTTTCTACAGTATTCCTTCCTAGACAGTCATTTCCCACTTTGTATATGTGCAACTGATTGCCCCTGCCCAAGTGGAGCATTTGTCCTTATTGAATTGTACATAAGAATGACCGTACTGGGTCAGACCAAAGGTCCATCTAGCCCAGTATCCCGTCTTCTAGCAGTGGCCAATGGAGTGAACAGAACAGGTAATCATCAAGTGATCCCTCTCCTGTCATCCATTTCCAGCCCCTGACAAACAGAGGCTAGGGACACCATTGCTATCCATTTTGGCTAATAAATATTGATTGACCTAACCTCCATAAATTTATCTAGTTCTTTCTTGAACCTTGTTAAAGTCCTGGTCTTCACAACATCCTCTGGCAAGGAGTTCCACAGGTTGACTGTATGCTGCATGAAGAAAAACTTCCTGCTGTTTGTTTTAAACCTGCTACCCACTAATTTCATCTGGTGACCCCCTAGTTCTTATGTTATGGAAACAAGTAAATAACGTTTCCTTATTCACTTTCTCTATACCTGTCATGATTTTATAGACCTCTATCATATCCCCCTTAGTCTCCTCTTTTCTAAGCTGAAAAGTCCAAGTCTTTTTAATCTCTCTTCATATGGGACCGATTCCAAGCCCCTTAATCATCATGTTTGTTAAATTTTATCCTATTTACTTCAGACCATTTCTCTGATTTGTTCAGATCATTTTAAATTATAATCCTATCCTCCGAAGCACTTGCATCCCTTCCCAGTTTGGTATTGTTGACAAACTTTGTAAGTGTAGTATTGATGCCATTATCTAATTCATTGATTAATATATTGAACAGAACAGATCCCTGCATGACCCCACCACTTATGCACTTCTAGTGTGACAGTGAACCATTGATAACTACTCTCTGGGAACAGTTTTCCAACCAGTTATGCACCCATCTTTTAGTAGTTCCATCGAGGTTCTCGTTCCCTAGTTTGTTTATGGGAAGGTCATGAAAAACAGTATCAAAAGCCCTACAAACGTCTTGATTATACTACATCTACCACTTCCTCTCCATCCACAAGGCATGTTATCTTATCAAAGAAAACTACCAGATTGGTTTGACATGATTTGTTCTTGACAAATCCATCCAAACTGTTACTTATACGCTTATTTTCTCCTAGACGTTTGCAAATTCATAGTTTAATTATTTGTGCCATTATCTTTCCAGATATAGCAGTTAAGCTGACTGGTCTGTAATTCCCTGAGTTGTTCCTATTTCCCTTTTTATAGATGGGTATTATATTTGCCCTTTTCTAGTTTTCTGGAATCTCTCCCATCTTCTATCACTTTTCAAACATAATAGCTAATGTCTCATATATCTCCACTTGGAGTATTCTAGGATTCATTACATCAGGCCCTGGTGACTCAAAGACATCTAACTTGTCTAAGTAATTTTTAAGTTGTTCGTTCCCTATATTAGCTTTTGATCTGACCTAATTTTCAGTGACATTTGCTATGCAAGATGTCCAATCATCATCAACCTTCCTGGTAAAAATCCAAACAAAGAAGTCATTAAGCTCCTCTGCTATTTCCACATTTTTTGTTATTATTTCCCCCTCCCCCCCCTCATTGAGTAAGGCCCTATCCTGCCCTGGTCATCCTCTTGCTTCTAATGTATTTGTGAAATTTTTTTGTTACGCTTTATATCTCTAGATAGTTTGATTTTGTGTGTAGAGTCCTGCAAATCTGCAGGTATCTGCTGTTCATTTTTCCAAATATACATGTGGATATAAATTTTTTATTGAGAGCCCTGCAAATGTGCAGATATCCGCTTTATATCCATGGATGTGGATGCAGATATCTGTGCCTCATTTTTTGTGGATATAGGATGTGGATGCAGGTACAAAATTTTGTATCCATGCATGGCTCAACTTGTGTGCATTTGTTTTTTCATTTTGTCCCTACCTATTTGTATTATTTGATTGTATTCATCCTTTGTAATTTGACCTAGTTTCTACTTTTTATAGGATTTCAAAAATTATTTTTAGATCATTGAAGATCTCCTGATTAAGCCAGGGTGGTCTTTTGCCATACTTTCTATTTTGCCTACACAGTGAGATAGTATGCTCTTGTGCCCTGTGGCAGGGTGTCTAGCCCTGCGCAGCTCGGACCTGGGGTCAAGTCCTTTACAAACAGGCCCAGCGGCCTAGTCCCTTAAACACAGGCCCTGAGGCCTAGTCCTTTATAGTATCCATGCTTACTCTGGAGTCTGGAAAGAAGGGGTAGGGGGGCCCGGGCCTGCCATCTGGTGCATCCACAGCTGGTGTGGCAACACCGGATAGATGGGCTGTATGGCGTGGCCAGCGTTGCGGACGCGCTCGGCCCGGGGATGGTAGTGGTGGGGGCAGCTGGCCCAGTGGCTCTTGCTCCATCTGCAGCAACTGTGGCTGTGACTCGTGCAATATTTCCTTCCGCTTCGGAGGTCAGCCCACACTGAGCTGCTTTGCGGGCTTTTATACCTAGGTTTCCCTGGGAACATGCCCAGCAGGGCCATGGGGGAGGGGCGTACTCCACCCAATAGGCTTGCCGCCCCCCCATGCAGTGCGGGGTGGGAAGACCCCGTCACATGCCCTTAATAATATCTTTTTGAAAAACTGCCAACTGTCTTCAGTTATTTTTCCTCTTAGATTAGCTTCTTATGGGATCTTATTTACCAACTCTCTGAGGGTACCTCCACACTACACAGCTATTTTGAGATACCAGAAGTATCCCAAAATAGCTACCCCCCATCCACACACGCCACTCATTATTTCAAAATATTCTTCAAAATAACGGGCGTGCTATTTCGCCATCCCGATAAACTTTGTTTCATGAGGGATAAGGGATGGCTCAAAATAGCGTGTTATGTCAAAATTTGGCATTATATAGAGGTGCCAAATTTCAAAATAAACTATTTCGAAATAGATTCGAGATAAAATAAGCAATTTGCATAGTGCGGATTGCATATATTATTTCAAGTTTAGGGTGCTGTGTAGATGCACTCTGAGTTTGCTAAAGTTTGCCTTCTTGAAATCCATTGTCTTTATTTTGCTGTTGTCCCTCCTACTGTTCCTTAGAATCATGGACTCTACCATTTCATGGCCACTTTCACCCAAGCTGCCTTCTTCTTTCAATTCTCAACCATTTCCTCCCTATTTGTTAAAATCAAATGGGGTATGTCTACACTGCAAAGTTAATTCAGAATAACAGCCGTTATTCCGAATTAACTTCCATAGCATCTACACAACCAAACTGGTACTTCGAATTAAATTCAAAATAGTGGGGTGCCTAATTTAGTTTGGTAAACCTCATTCTACGAGGAGTAATGCCAAACTCAAATTAGCTAATTCGGAATAAGCGTTGTATAGACGCTTAGTCCAAATTAGCTGGCCTCCGGCCTTCCCAGTTTCCCCTGGTGGCCACTCTGGGCCAAACCAGGAAAACTCTTCTCCCTCCTGCCAGCCCTGGAGCTCTTAAAGGGGCAGACTCTGGCCACAGTGCCTGTGCCAGCTCCAAGCCTGCTGGCCCACAGCCAGTAGTCACTGCCCCAACCCAGGGGCCTCAAAACATGAGCCAGCAAGCCACTGGCAACCAGCCCTCCACTACGCCCCAGGAGCAGTCTGCCAGCTCCCAGGAACCTGCCAGATCCCGGAGAAGGCGGGTGCCTTCCTGGTCCAGGGCGGAGATCAGGGTGGACCATACTCAGGTTTGTGCGGATGCCCCCAATGTCCATGATCTCCACACTAGACAGAGGAACGCAGCCATCTATGGCAGGATAGCTGTCAGCCTGGCCACCAAAGGCCGCATGAGAACCCAGGAGCAGGTTTCCATGAAAATCAAGTGTCCAGCAAGACCCCCAACCCTGAGTTTCTCCTCCCCCTTCCTCCCCTTGCTTCCCCCTTCCAGCTCCCTCCTCCCAAGTTTCCCCCTCCCCTCTCCCACCCTCATTCCCACCCCATTTTAGGTCAATAAAGAGAGTTTGTTTTTGGCAAGCAATGTGTTTTTATTTGACACCTGGAAAGGGGGGGAGGAGTTAGGAGGGGTAAGTGGAAGGAGGAAGGAATGAGGCACAAGTCCCCAGTGGGGTACACCAGGGAGGCTCTTAGTGCTCCTCAGGGAGGAAGCTCTCGTGCAGGGCCTCCTGGATACTGACAGCCCCCCGATGGACCTCTGGGATGGCAGTCTGCAGCAAGTGCAGCCAGGCTCGCAGCAACACATCCATGAGAAGCACCAGAGTACCCAGGGGCAGCTCCGGCTCCATGTTGGAGAGTGCTGTGGTGTCCCGAGTGAGGGTAACCAGAGCACACAGAGACACAAATGCTTTCCTGTTCCTTATCAAGACAGGCAAGCAAGAAGGGACACCTGAGAACCGGCTGCCCAGGGGGCGGGTGTGTGTGTGTGTGTGTGTGTGTGTGAGACTTTAAGCACAGGCATCAGATAGCCTCAGGCAACAGTCACACATACAGACACTCCTGAGCTGATGCCCTGTCTGACCTGGTTCTGGCTGGCCTTAAATCCGAGTCTGTGTCTAGTCAGTGTGGATGCAGTATTTTGAATTAGCAAAATGCTAATTTGAACCGCTTTTTGTGTGTAGACGCGTTAATTCGAATTAGCTTAATTTGAATTAACTACTTTGAATTAAGATAACTCGAATTAACGCGGTAGTGTAGACATACCCATGTAGAACAATGTCCACCCAATTGGTTTCTGCCACCTTCTGAAATAAAATAATGTTCTTAATACATTCCAAGAAAGTTGTTGAATAATCTGTTTCTATATATGCTTCTCTTACAGCAGAGCCTCCATTTTACAAATACCAATGTTATAACTAGCTGTTCCTATGAACAGTTTAATTCCCAACAGAAAAAAGACATGAGATAGGTGACGTCAATGAAGAACATGTCAACATCTTTAACATTTTGATGCCTACGCTGCATTGGCAGTTGCTTTGCAATGGTTTGAAGGGCAAGCAGAAAGTGATGCAGAGCAACATATTCCAGGGACAGATTAAGGTTGAATCGAGTGTGGGATGTTATAGTACTGGGAGGCCCTTACTGCATATTTAATTCCACCCTTTTACTGTTTTATGAGAACTCGTGCCTGATGCCAAACACTTTATGATCAAATTTCCTTGGTTATTTTAGTTCTGTTTTTTTTAAATGTGATCTCCCAATTGTAAAGCTGAATGAACATGAAAGAAAACAAAACCATGTAGATATTGACACAGAACTGGGAGTAATATGCATGGTGATGCTATGGTTTTCATTACCCAATTACCAGGGCGTACATTCACAGAGATTATTTCTTAGTCCCCCATCCCCTATGTATTCCTGCCCTCACACTGGATCAGGGCTTCTGGCTTTGGGGTGGGGATGCCAGGGCTTGGGCTTTCAGCCCCATGGGAGGAGATGGGGTTTCCATGGGTTTGAAAATATTTACCAGAGCTCCGCTCCTGAGGGCTCAGTTTGAATTTAAGCCCTGCTAATTACTTATAGCAGTAGTATTGAGTTACATTACTATAAAGGCAATGTCCAAATCTTGGAGGGCCAATGGGCACTTCAGGTGTTTGCTCTCTTGTGAGGCTGTCACCGGCCATGGATCACCTTTCAAGAGTGGTATGCCAGGTTTTATTGATTAATCTCAATATCGGCCACAGGCAGCCTGACTAGCTGGTGGCTAGAACAGTACGACTGGCATGTTTGTGATCAGCACTCCTTCTGTGAGGGCCAAAGGACCTATTGACTGTGGTGAATCTCAAAATATAGTTTGCGTGTTCTGGTAGATAATATTCCATCAGGCAAATAATTATAATTATACACAGTAACGCTATTAAATCAGCATGTTGATGTAAGCCGGGGCTGAATTACTGCATGCTATCACCCAGCTAAAGGGAGAGAGCTGCCCTGGGGGGTGGGTATGCTCACTCCAATTGTTTAACTCTGCATGATAATTAACTGTTACCTGTTGATATGTAAATACAGCTCATGCCAGGAAGGGGAAGGAATCCGAGGTGTGGCTAGGTAAATCCAATTCAGCCAGGGCTGATGGAGGATCAGTGTTGGAATGGAATGTGGTGTATTGTAACTAAGTTGGGGCTGTTGTGGAGGGTCACAAATCATGCTACCCCTAAATGTGGGAACTGTAAAATATGACACCATCATTGGTTGCCGGAGAGACACCATCACTGTAATAGGTCTCAGAGGAATAAGCCTCCCCCCTGCCAGAGTTGAGTGAATTGAGTTGGGGGGGAAAATGCTTGAGGTCTTGAGGCAGCCTGCTTCATGCATGCCAGGTGTCATACCTGTAAGACTGGCTCAACCTGCCCTTTTCCCCCTGGTTTTAAGGACAGACCTAAAGCAGACTTCATGAGGAGTCTTTTTGCTAGTTCAGTAAAAGCTGGACTCTTTGGCCAGTGTAGGTGGTGACTAAAGAGCTGAAATCACTGGTTTGGCTGGCAGCTAGACCCATTGCAGCCAGCGGTGTGACTGGCGGGTGGCTGGTGGCAGGCGGCCAGTGTTGCGGCTGGCGGGGACGCCCGGTAGGAGCGGCGGCAGGCAGCCAGTGGAGTGGCTGGCGGGGACGCCCGGTGGGCAGCTGGTAGGAGCAGCATGAAGGTGGCATAGCCTCAGGCTCAAGGAGTAGAGTCATCAGGATGATGTGTCAGGGTCTGCACTGACTGGACAGAGCTGTAAGTGAGGCGTTTGATGTGGGGTACAGAGAAAGTTTGGGTAAGTGAACGGAACCCTTACCTTGTTGGACTGGTGAGCCTGAGAGGCAAAAGACATTGCTCAATCCTTTTGAGCTGGGACAGTTACTCGTGGGGGAGGGGCCTAAGAACTCTGTGGTATTTTCCCAAGATAATGCCATGTGACTTCTCTCTCTCTTTTTCATTAAAAGTTTCTTTTTGATACTCAGACTCTGTGCTTGTGAGTGGGGAAGCATTGCCTCTCAGAGGCGCCAAGGCTGTGTGAATTTCTACTACTGGCTGGGGGCTCAAGCCGGTTCTGTGAGAGATGGACCCCAAGATATTGAACCTGGTCCTGGTTGCTGCCAGACCTACCTGGCGGAAGGGTTACATTAATATGAATTTGATTAAAACTCTAAATTTAAAATTAGAAGTTAAACACACAAGAAGTCAACAGACATGTTATTTCCCATTTCTCATTGCCTGACATTTTCTTACTTGCTTGCGCTTTCTCCCCTCTGCCCCCAAAAAGCCCTGCACAGTACACAATGAAGTGAACAAACAGAAGCACATCAATTACTGATCACTTTATGCTGCATGAATATGTGATTACACACATGATTAAAAGGCTCCTGCTGTAAATCAAACTATATCAATGCAGCTCAGCTCCAGTGTGTTAAAGCAAATGAAAAGTTTCTAAGTGAAATAAAGGGCATGACAGGAAGGAAAATGAATTGAAGTGCATCTTACCAGCTCCCTGGTCCCATCACTTTTGCCCTCTAGCCCTACTCCCCCATCTGCCCAGTTCAGCCAACTCTCAGCTATGATACCCCCAGCCTACTGGAGTTCTTCAACCCTTCTCCCAGGTCCGAGGAAGGGTCTGCAATAGGGGTAGGATCCTCCATCTGCCTTTCGGATGGGGGAGGGGGCAGCTCCTGGGGGTCTTCACTTCCTTCCCAGGCAACAGAGGGAGGGGGGAGGGTAGAGCCATTCCTGCTCACAGGAGGGAAATGGGGGAAGAGGAAGTGAGGCCACATGGAGCTGCTTTCTCCTCCTCCCTCCCTTGTTGTGATCAGGGATGGGTCCTCCCCTTTCTCTTCCTATAAGAATAGGCTAGGTTCCTGAAGGGTAGCGGGAGAGCACTGCTGCTCCCTGAGCAGCTCTGATTGGCTTCTGCTTCCCAGGAGTTGTGAAGGAATAGCTGAAGGTAGGGGTGCCATAGGGAAGATCCTCAGGGGATAAATCTGGCTTGCATGCCACCAGGTATGCCTAGGTATCAGGCTACAATGCCTAAAGTCCTTGCATGAATTTGTCCTGCCAGAGACTGCAACTTACTCACTGTATCTACACCCATGGTGAGATGTTTATTTTTTAAAACGTCTGGATTTTATGAAGTCCTCAATTCCCAGTGAGTTTGTAAGATGGGGTTCTGCTCTATCCTATTTTTATTATCTATCTGTCCCTCAGGAAAAATGACTCTGTTGTTAATCAAACTTGCTTTTTACAACCATCAGTCCTGAAAAGCCAGAGACAATAAAGGAACATAATCCCCCAAAGTTCAACGTAATTGGGAAATACTGAAACAAGAACTAAAAGCAAACCCCGTCTGAACTAGTGCCAACATGTTCAGACTTGGGTGTTTAAATTTTGTGCTCTGCCGGCAGATGAATCCATGCCACTTAACTGGGCTTAAAGGCAACATCTTTCACTGTGATGTATCCAAAATGAACACTCACTAACAACAATTATTATTTCAGAGCTGACATCTGCTGCTTGTTTGGATGGCAAATTGGCGAGGATTGAAATTTGTCATATTGGTCAGAAACAGAATAAACAGTCAAGTGGCCATGGAAACCATATACAGTTTTTTCCTGTTTCTTTCTTTCTACATTTTTAGTGAATTCATTGCTGGTGAATGAAGCCAGATTGGCAGCCCAGGAAACTGAGGCCCTCTGCTTAACCACAGGACAGGAGAAACATGGTGTAAAAGCAAATGGGCACTCTCTCACCAAAGTGCCATAAGGCTGCCCGGGAGTGGCCAGATTTAGTGGTGAGGAGGTGGTTCAATGGCCATGGTCAGTCAGTGTCTGGCTTCTCTGCAGAGGCTGCAGACAAAGATGCAATTAATGCCAGTTGTCTTTTTGGCTTGTGTTATGGACATCAGCTGACCAGGAACTAGACCGATACCAGGATGTCAATATAACTGCTTATAGTTTCAGTGATATAATCCTATTAATCTTTCCTCTTCCAGTATTCCAAAAACCAGATCACTGTGGAAGACCCAGGGCATGTATGCTGGCTGGTTTACAAGATGTTTGTTTTAAGGCTATGAGCATTTTGTTTGTCCAGTAGCTAGCACAATAGGGCTCATGACTGGGACTCTTAATACAAATAATACTGTGCTACTGTAATACAAATAATAAAATGTAGCATGCTTTCCAGCATGGACATGCCTGGCATACTACTTTATGCCAGAACCAAATCTACTACAGTCTATTTACATGAGGACATGGTGTTCCTTTGTATCGTGTAACAGTAATAACAAGTTGTATTTCTCTCCAAAGAGGACACAGACCATACAGTGTGTTGTCACATGAATCTGATGTACAACATCTTATTTTTCAATAACATGCTTTGTTAAATAATAGGCTGTCAAAAAATCTGGTGATAGGGCGTAATCCAAAGATGATGAATGCCAAAGGAAGTCTTTGGATCAGGTCCATAGTTATACACAAAATACATACATATATCCCCATCTCTGTAATTTCCACTCCAGTGCATCTGACAAAGTGCTTTTACCCACAAATGCTTATGCTCGGCTAAATCTATTAGTCTTTAATGTGCCACAGGACTCCTCGTTGTTATAGTAACAATGTTGCTCAAGGGATTGAGCATTCTCAAATTCCATTAAAATTGGTGGGCGCTTAAGCCATCTTCTAGGAGCTACTCAGTGCTTTGCAGGCTTGGTCCAATATTGTTCACAAAACATAGGCCCTGATACTGCAGCCAGTGAAATCAGTGTCAGTTTTTTGCCATTGACTTCAGTAGCACCAGGATTGGCCCTCAGATTTATACTCTCACCTTGTATGTTGTTAAAACCTCTACTTCATAAATGGAGAGGGACAAGAAGGAGGCTAAACTAGTGTGAAGTATTTTTTCCAAGCTCTTGCCCCTATTTTTTCTTTCTGATGCAGCAAAATTATAAAATGTGCATTTGGGTCTCTAATTAGAACTGGACGGGGATTGAATTAGTTAACCCACCTGTTTGCCTTCAGGAACTGCCAAAGTGCTCAGGAAGGGGAATCAGGTGAAAGTATGCAAATAGAAGCTCTATTTATTTATGAGTAGGATAAATCTACCTCATTGGAAAGTCCTTCAGAATTTAGGAGACAGTGAAATGTATTTTTTATAGTATTTTAAAATCAATTTAGAGGATACTCTGGGATGGATTATCTGAGCACCTCCCAATCTTTAATGCATTTAACCTCACAACTCCCCTGTGACGTAGGGGAAGTGCTATTATTGCCAATGTAGAGAGAGAGAACTGAGTCACAAAAAAACTTGCTCAAGGTCACATAGGTAGCATGCAATGGAGCAGAGAACTAAATCCATGATTCCTAAATTTTAGGATAGCAATCTAACCACTGGATTATCTCTCTCTCAGTTCTGTTAATGTTTGTGGTGACCTGTGAAATTTTCAGATGAAAGTCTTGAAGGGCCAAATATTAAGCTCTCAATTCATTTATTAATTGGGCAAATTCCCATTGCAAGTTTGCTTGAGTAAGAATTGAGAAAGCCAGTGTAGTTGCTGAGTAAGGATGTCAAGATTTGGCCTTACAGTCCCTAGAAATGTGCAGGGTCTGGAGTATAAGTGATGAATGTCACTTCTGGGACCGAACTGTCACTTCTGGGGCAGACCACACAGGCCAATCAGACTGGCACATGGGGATCCCCAAAGCGTGGGGGCCTGAGTGGTCACCCCAGTTCATCTTACCATAGGGATGGCTCTGTGTACAATATTGGATAGGAAGGAAAACTCAAAAGCAATTTTGATTTCTCTATATAAACTTGATGTGTGCACTCCAAATACTTTAATTAGATATGTAACACCCAAGGCTTGGATTTTCAGAGAATCTTAAAAAAATTAGACACCCAACTTCCATTGAATTTTCATGGGATCTGAGCACCTAACAATCCAGAGTTCTTTGGAAAATCCTTTCCTAGAATTTCTAGCATGCTGTTCTCTCAGCTGACACAGAGCTGGCCAGTTTCTGAATTCTCCCAACAGCGAGTCGACCAACTGCTCACAGGCAATCTTTGAAAAGCATCTCCTCCTCTCTGGCTTCAGCTCCCTTGACATCTGTTAGCAAGAGGGAGTTCACCACTCCCACACCTCACTCGAGTACTGAAAGCACTTGGCTCTCGGCAGCAGACTCACAAAAGGAGGCAGTGTTTTTCTTCTTATTTGTAGGGAAGAAATTTTTAGTGCAAAGATCAACAAGTGAAAAAATAATTGAAAGGTTGTAAGCAAGGCAGCAGGCAGCAGATGACTGCATTCAGACTGTAGTACACAGGAGAACTTTCCGATAGGTTTGTACATTCTGTTCTGCCACTATCTGCAATCCTGGGTAATTACTTGGGCTGAGATGACTTCACAACTCCGATACCAGAGCTAGCCAGTTTTAAAGCTAGCTCTGGTATGTCTGAAGCTATGTCACTAAACAGAAGATCGCCGCTGCCGCAATCAATCTTTCAGAGTTTGAGTTAGCGAGTCTAGTTAGACTCGCTAAATCAAACTCAGAGGGCATCCCCACCAGCTGCCAGTACTCCTGTTTGTATAATGGCGGGGAAACGCGAAACAAGGTATATCGACTCCAGCTACATAATTAACATAGCTGGAATAACATATCTTGCTGCGACGTTCCCTATGAGTGTAGACCTGGCTTAAGTGAGCTGCAGTTACACTCTGCCTTAGTGTTTCAATATATAAAGTGCCATCTTGGTTATACTTGCTCACTACTTATAAGGCCAATCCTAACCCACATTTAGACAGCCATGCAGGTGATGTAAACCCCATAGAGCTGAATAAAGAAGGTGTATGAGCCTGGAAATAATCCCATCTTGGGTTGGAAGGGTTCTTCACCTGCTGTGTGGACAGAAAGTATGGAAATGCCTGTGGGAATGGATATGGAAATGCCAGTGGGCTGGGAATTTACAGATGACATCACCCCAAACAGCATTAGATGATGCTCTACCATCTCTCCCTTTACTGTTGGTGCCCTTTTAGCCTTTTCCCCACTTATCAATCAGCAGGGGATGAACCCTTCTTATCCCAACCACTGGGAAGTTGGAGGCACTTTAATATATAGGAAGTCAGGTGACTCAGTCAGACTCTGTCCTTGAGGATGTAGTGGAATTGGGCAGCAACACAGGTGTTCTGTATCTGTTCAGAAGCGCGTTTCTTTCAGGGAGGAATTGATAGCTGCAAGTCCAGCCACTCTATAGAGCTGCTGAGTACTCCATGATGCACATGTTGCTAGGACCAGGGTTTGTGGAGAAGGGGGTGCTGTTGCATTTACCAGAAAGGGTGGAGGATGACCAAGTTGATGCATCCACCTGTAACCCACACATCTGCTGGGTGCGGTTCACTGACCCATGCAGTGGCACTGAGCCCACTTACAGCAAGAGAAAGAATGAGTTTGCTCTACAGCCTTAGCAGCGAGCCAGCTGGCTTTGAGCTCAAGCAGCAGAGGCTCATTCACTAAACTCCAGAGGGTCCAGGTTCAGCTCCACTTGTTGGAGTTACACACACACAAACATTTTCTTTTCAGTGCCATAATTAAGGATGTGTATTAATACTAACATACTCTTGCCATGTAGTGAACGTAACTCTAGAGCACACTGAAAAAGCAGCATCACGCTGCATCCATGCTTTAGCTAGGGTGGTGCAGCGCACCGCGAATATACGATACCGTGACTAGCAAATCCACGAATAGCAATGGCTTCCTGTATTTGCCATTGCACATACCCATTGTTTTCATATCAGGCTTTGCAACACATCTTATAATTGAAAGTGCTGGGTGGTTGTGCAGGACAGAACAGAGCTGACGTATGCCGTGGGAAATGGTGGCAGTCACAGATCTTAACATGTCATTCTCTCCATCAGCCACCCCCAGATCCAAAGGTATGATTATGACTCCTCATTTGAAAACAGCTCAAGGATGCAGTGAAATATTTTTTAAAGTAACTGTGCCTGACAGAACCTCTATTATTTTTTTTAACTGTGATAATGTACTTAGAGAACAGCAGAAGATTTGAGCTGAGTGTAACTGTGGGGAGTCAAATATTAAAGATGACTAATACCTACAAGGCATCTGACGTAAGCATACATCTATGAGAAAAACACTTCCCATACAGTTCTTACGCTACCGCTTTAGTTAAATATATTGGCCATGTACTCAAAATGTAAAACGTTTTGACAACATTGTCCTGATTTTTAATGTCAGAAAACTGGATATGTTATGAATATTGCTGGCTGTGCGATGAATAATATTGAGGCTAGAGCCAGAGGCACTAGTCCCACAAGAGAAATCACCCAGTATGACTAAGGACTGTAGGATGATAACCAGAGTGCTTTCAAGCTTTCAAAGCTTCAGAGTGTGCTGGTCTGTAACTGAATAAACTTAAGAAACAACAGTCTTGCAACACCTTAGAGACTAACCAAAAAATGTAGATGGTATCATGAGCTTTTGTGGGCACAACCCACTTCTTGTGCCCACGGAAGCTCATGATACTATCTACATTTTTTGTAAGTCTCTAAGGTGCTGCAAGACTATTTGTTGTTTTTTAAGTTTATTCAATCTTCAAAACACTGTACAAATATTAATCTGTGCCTCATCCCTGAAAAGTAAGATGGACAGAGAGCGATTCTGCCCCACTGAAGTCAAGGGGAGCTTTGTTACTGACTTCACTGAGTGCAGGATCAAGTCCTAACTTACTTGTACAGGGCTACACAGTGAGGGTATGTCTACACTACAGAAGAAGATCAAAGCTGCTGCTGTTGATCTTCCAGGGTTCAAATTAGTAGTCTAGTTAAGACAGCTAACTTGAAGTGATGCAGGTAACCTTGCTCCAGTTGATGCAGGTAACCTTGCTTTCACAAAGAGTAAGTAAGGGAAGTTGAAGGAAGAGTATTCTTCCTTCAACTTCCTAGTATGTAGACAGTACCAAAAGCCAAGTTAATCTACTTTGATTTCAGCTATGCAATTAACATAGCTGAAGTTGCGTATCTTAATTTGACTTTGTCTTGCAGTGTAGAGGTGCTCTGATCAGTGGAGAGCCAAAAGGAGAGCTCAGGAGTCTCTGGATTCCAGCCCAGTGGTCCATCCACCCGAGCACACCCCCCCCCACAAAGTGTATCACATGGTGTTCTGGAGAGAGTGTCAATCACTCAACAGTTCTAGTCTCTTGATGCACTCTAGAACTACTTGATAGCATTATAGCTTTAATGTGCTGCCTTGGGGCTAAAGAGTTTTAAATTATTTTCTTCAGCCTCTAGCCATAGTCAAGTGTCTGAGCAATTTCATCCTATATAGTGGTTGGGGAACCTCTGACCTTAATGAATGTATGGATGAGTTCTGCCCCCTGGAGGTTGGTACCCTGCAACACTCTGGGGTGGCAACTCCTCCTCCCCACCCTAAAGCTTGGTGCATCAGATCCCTTGGATATTCCTACAATTATGTTGGTGATCCACTATCACCATGGGGGTGTGGCTAGGAAAAGGGAGTGTGACTGGAAAACTACAGCACTCATCACTCCCATTGGCCATGGTTTGCTGTTCTTAGCCAATGGGAGCTATAAGAAGTGGTAGCCTGGCCCATGCCACTTTCCTTGGCTCCTAGTGGCTGGGAACAGAGAACCACAGCCAATAGGAGCTTTGAGCAGCCATTCCTGTGGATGCACAGGGAAATAAACTGCCCAACTAACCCTGGCAAACTGTGTCTGACCCACATCTCATTTCTTGCCCACCGCTGCTGTAGACATTTCCTATGAGGGTAGGGACTCCCAAAAACTTTATTCTGAAAAATATCAATCCATTAGCGGACAGCGGATAACTGTACATGCTTTCAGCCCTCATGACTGACATTACTTAATTTTAATCAGCCATACGATTTTGTGGTTCTGCACTTGAATAAAAGTGGCTCAGTCCACTCTTTTACACACATACATAATTCCCATTGTTGTTAATTACACAAGTTTCCACAAAGAGGCGACTTAATGAACTCCAAAGTTATTTCAGTCATAAGCGAATCGTTGTGTTCATTAAGGGCCTGATCCAAAGCTGATTGAAGCCTTTGGAAATCTTTCTGCTGACTTCAAAGGACTTTGGATCAGGCCCCAATGAATAGATTTTTATGTTCGGTTTAGTTTTGTATTACAATATGTCTCAAGTTGTTGGTTTATTGTTGAGCAATACTTGGCTTTCGAAACTATTCTTTTTCCTGCTGCGTCAGGACGGACAAGAAGACACTAGGAAAATCGTTAGTTTGCTGGGACTGAAACACAGCACATACTGTTGTTTCCTTTTTAGAAAAATTCTATTGACTAACCAAACCAAACCAGAGGGTAATCCAGTAAAATTGGAAGTCTGCTATGTAGGATACGCTGCCAGCCTTCGCAGGCTCCTGGGGAAGGTGAGGTCGGAAGGAATGGGGCAGGGGCAGCCAGCCCTCAGTGCTTCCCAGAGTGTGGCACAGCCCCACACAGCCCTTTGAGCCACACAAAGTGTGCAGCATGGAGTTCCAACAGTAATTTAAAGGATTTGGGGCTTTGGCCACCGTTTTGGGAACCCCAGGCCCCTTTGAAGCACTAGGCCCCGAGCAACTGCTCCCTTCTCCCCCACCCCTCTCCAGCTGGCCTGCTTCTAAGTAATAGGTCGACTTGGTCCTTTGATTGGCTCAGTTTGTCTCTTTCGCTAGTTACAGTTACTATGTGAAGAAAGAATGAATAAAGCAAATTGCCTTGGAAACACTCAGCTGTTTCAAAGCAACATCGTCCGGGACAAAGGCTGAACTGCTTCTTAGGTTAGTAGTATTATTTTTTTAAACATGTCTGAGTTACTCCAAAAAGGAGGTCCGTGTCATGGTGTTCACCACAGCGTCTGCTTTCCTGAAGAAACGTGTTCTGAAGGGGGATGGAGAGGAGAAGAAAGTGCGACTCCACACTGATGAGGGCATTCTTAGTGGGAAAGGCTGCAGGCCAGCTGTGAGCAGGGAAAAGACACAAGGGGAAGTGCCCCGGTGAGGGGGTGGTAAGCAGTCAGAGGGAGGGTTATTGAGGGGTGGTAACTGGATGTGCAGGCTGGGGCGGGGTTGTTGAAAGTCAGGATGGGGAGCCTGACTTTGATTCTCAGACGGTGAGAATCAGCCAAAGGGCAACGCAGGAGGGCTGTCACGTCCAGAACAAGGGGTAAGGAAGATGATCTTAGCAGCAGCATTTTTGGACATATGCTATGCCCTTTTAAGGCCCTCATACTGTAAAGCTGTAACCTGAGAGCCCCAGCACTGTAGTGTTGACAGGAGCAGTCACTAGAGTAGGAGCTGGTACAGAATGTGAAATGGACTGCTGGAAATCAGCCAGTAAAACTAGCTTGACCTGTTTTTCCAGGCAAGTACCTTGGATTTGCTTCCCACAAAATAATGCAGTCTCCTTTCCCTCTTCCTGACATCATGGGCAGATCCTGCGGCTACTTAATCAATGGCAATTTCACTCCTCTTTCCATGCTATTTATCTCTATGTAACACTTGCAACTGCTTGCTCCATTACCTATACCAAGGCTTGTTTCTTAGCAAGGATATTTATCAGAACACACTTGCTAGTGTCCAAATGGTTACTCTCTGAATAGTTGGTATTACCTAGTTATGGATATCTTTCTAATCAGACCACCATTTCATCTGTGTCGCACCATTTCATCTGTTTCTTCAAGCCTCGTCAAAGTAGTGGTCTTGCTGTTACTTTTAAATTTTAGGACCTGCTCCTGCTCCCATTAACAGCTCTGACTGAATTCCCATGGTAGCAAGATTGAAGCCAACCTTTAAACATCATTGTTAAAGTTTTAACACCCAAGGGATTTCCTTGAACACTTTATAGTTAGATTCCCAGCTTTGTCTTTGTTTCGCTGTCCATTGTTTACTGTTTTCCCTAATCCTCTCAGAGTTTTCTGGAGGTTTATCTTTGCCTTCCATTGACAGATACAAATTTATTGTTAGTCCCTTTAATGTACTCTACATATTGAGTTCTCTCTTCTTTCATGTTAGTAAATGTTCGGGCTTTTTTTATCCTTACAAAGTCTGAAGAAGCCACTCAACCAGTTACCCCAGTTCACAGCAGCTGCATTAAGTCTGAACTTCTAATTATTCTGTCATGTTGCTTAATTAGTTAATGTGTATTTAGAACCTTTAAAATGTAAAATGCTATATAAATACACATATAATTATTATGTTTTATTATTTCTGAACTCAGGTTTTTTTTTAGATCCAGACGACTTTTGACCCTTTTATGTCTCTCCAATGATATAATTCTAGTGTTCCTCACTTTTCTTCAGAAACCAAAACAATAGCCAAAATCATCCCTGGAAGTAACTTTATTTTAATCAGTGTAGTTCTGCCAGGAATTAACTTAACTCTGTACTATTAATCTCTGTTTGCACCTGAATTTTCACCCACTCTGACTCTCCTCTTGCTGTGACAATTTCATTTTAATTGGTTTGTTAAATGGAATTATATGAGACTTGTGCTTAATATGATTTATGCAGTCGACCCTAGTACAACCTACCATACATGCTACAAAAGTATTTACGATACACTTAATCTGATTTACACAATGAGAGGCTTGAAATCCAATGGACATTGATTGACTATCACTAGAGGATTATAGTTCCTGTGCTTTATCAGAAGATGTGGAAACATCTTTCTGTGAGGTAGACTTTATATGGGGTGGGGGGAGAGGCAGTTATTTAGTTTTACCAGGAGAGCTGATGAACTATTTCAATGAACAATTTATTCAGTTAATTTAGTCCCTGTTTCTTAATGCAAAAATAGTGAAAAAATATTCATTCTTATTCACATTCACTGTAAAGTAATAGACAAGTCTATGAATATGTTTGAAGCAATTTCAATTTCCCTTCAAAAGTTTTTTGCAATATTTGACCATAGTTTCTCACAAATGTAAATCATCTAGTTAACAGAAATATTCAGTCGTATGTGTATTCAGGGTACTCTAACTCTGAAATGTGGCAGAATGACAGTAGTCTTATTATATATTTTAGAAATGTGTGTCTATCTGTGAGTCCGTTTGTTCAAGAATTCCTCCTAAATGATAAAAGATAGGCTCACCAAATTTGGTATGCAGCTTCATCTTATCATAACTTAAAGCACAGTAAGGTTTTGGTTGTGCGAAGACAATGGGATGTTCTTGGAATTTGATAGTATCTCATAAAGTACAAAGAGAGGGGTCTGGTAGGAAGGAGTTGTATTGTAAAATGACCTAAGGGGGGGGGCAGCAATAGGCCAGAAATGGGGGCCAGGACAACTATAACCCCATTGGGTCAGCAGGGGTGAAGAAAGGGCCAGCTACCTATTATATATTCCAGTGAGTTTTTCTGTTTGTGTGTCCATCTGTGTGTTTGTCTCTCCCCACAACCAGGGGACATGGACCCCTCCCCTAGCTGTGCCTGCTGCAACTGCAGCGACCATGGACAGGCACTGTTCACGTGGTCCCAAGCTGTTGTGCTGAGAGCGGTCTGGGGTTGTCCTCTATGCCTGGGGCAGCCTGCATCCTGAACCCTGCATTCTGAACCCCTCATCTGCAGCCCCACCCAGAACAATTATTTTAATGAGGAAAAACAAAACTTTTTTGAGTTAAAGACCTGAGCAACACCGGGTAAATCTTCTAGTAATAAAATAAATAGTGGTGGTGATGGTATCCGGACTATTTCCAAGAATTCTCATGAAACAAAGAAAGTACGAGTCTTCTGATCTGTCTTTTGTGTGGGTTTCTTTTTCCTATGATATAGATCTAATGGCTTGACTCAAAGAACCCTCCTCCCAGCTAGGTCAATGGAACTTTGAATGAGTATTGAATATGGATGTCACAAGAAGTAAAATGAACATGTCTGACTGTTTATAATATGCATTAGAAGCAGTTACAAGTTCTCTGTCCCTAGTCTTGCTTGAAAAATTCACATTAAATCCCGCAATACATTTAATTAAATATATGTGTGTATATATATAACCTTCTCTTTCTAGCCAAAGTCCTTCAGTCATCTGCAATAAATTCATATTGCCTTCACCTCATTACCACTAACCCCTTTGAATAGTTTCAATTAAGTTTCTGATTACATTATAGCACAGAGGTAAGAACTCTCCCTGACCATTAATAGAATATGGGTAATGGAGCACCTCCTCCACCTCACATTCTTCTTTGATATCACAGCCCCTCTTCTGTAAAATAAGCCCTGAAATCCATTATCTGCTGGAGTTGCATGTTGAGTTAAGAAATGCTGTTCTGTGGCAATGCATGTTCACGTGTATCAAATTGCTACCAATTTGCCATGACAGCAAAATTATTTGTTAGGATTACTAAACTACATTGAAGCTAGATGGACATTTTTTTTTTTGGAGCCTCTGAGATTGGACAAGGCTAAATGGTATCACTATTCTGTAGTATGGCAGTCACCAAGAGAAGATTCCAAGTGACGCTTAGTGTACAATAAAAACATACAACTGATCATTGCCATATGGCAAGAAATGCTTCTCCTCGTGTGAACTTTTTGGAGTGTGCTGAAAAACAGAGGGTGTCGTTTCTCATAAAAGATTAGTGCCGTATCAAGTTCATTCAGATGCTGACATTCTAGGACACCACACAGGACAATCAGTTAATGAAACAGAATTTTAAGGACTGTTTATGATCCTATCAAATCCAAATAGTTTCTGGGTGGGAACAATATGTTTGGCAGTTGGCCAGATTTTTGTCAATCTGAATATTTAAGCCAGCTGGTTTTCTTTTCCTTCTTGCATGGTTGAGTCCATTTGTTCTTCTAATAATCTGTAGCTCTTTAGAATTTTATAGCTCTAGGCGTATATCATATGTCTCCCTCATGAAAGGTGCTTATTATATTACTTTAACGAGTGTGAAGGACCCATGCTCACATACCTCTTGGGCTCCATTCTTTGTGTACTCAAATCAGCATGTTCTTATAGTATAACTAATGGTACAATCAGATTTAGATAATAGTTGCCAAAACAAGTAGTTGGGAGAGATGGGGACAGTAGTTTGAGACTTCTGAAGGAGACATATCTCTATCTTGATTCTTGTCAATATTGCTGTCTCCATGGAGGTCTGAATGTTTCATGAATCCTCAACTGCCCCCTCCAGATTAAGAGGGTCCATAGATCAAAGCAATCAGTTAGACACAGATTATCTAAGGCTTTATATTTCAGTAGCAGAACTTGATCTATGCGAATGCTGACTGGAAGCCGAACCAGAATGGACTTAATGGACTAAATTCAAAGCAGATGTAAAATGGGTGCCACTCCACTGAAGATAACAGTGCAAAACACTTACACTGGGATAGAATTTGTCCTATTTACTTGATTCTATTTTTACATGAAGGCCTGGTAGAACCTCTTGGCTAATCTGCTACTGTTAAATGGATTCACAGAACAACTGTTATTCTCTCACTTATTCCTTTAACTGATGCTGGTACTTGGCTCTAGACACTGCTTTTAGAAGCAGTTGAGATCCATAGATAATGCACTGAGCCTGCATTATTTCTAGGGAGATGCTTTGATTTAGCTGCAATGGTCAGTTCCTCTCTTGCCTTCACCTATTTTTGTTTCTGTTAGAGCTCTGCAGGCAACTGTTTCAAGGGGACTTTTAAGAAAGTGTAGTTCTGGCCCCCAAGGGGGCTATGGACTATGGAGAGGACTTCAATAGAGTCTGTTGTTGTTTCACTCTTAGGCAGCAGAACTCAGGCTTCATCACTTTGCAAACTAAGCATTTATTTAACCTAATAGTAATTTGTATTTACATACTTCATATTGCCTCCATAGCCTCTCTGATCCTCCATTGTTCCCAGCCAGGTCCCCTCATTTATCAGCTTCCCCCATAGTCTTCTCCATGCCTTTCCTCCCGGGTTCCTTCTGCTTGATGCATTCTTACGTAAGTTGTCTATTGTAGCCCTCCCCACCCTCCACTTTGTCTATTTTTCTATCCCTCCTTAGATTAAGAGCTCAGGAATTGTCCCTTCCTGAATATTTGGAAAGGTCCCAGATTGTCCTGGCTGCAACCACAAACAAATATCAGAAAACCTCAGAGTGGTTTATTGTTGGTGCATCTATTATGCCATTTCAAAAATGGAGAAGCAGACACAGAGAAGTTAAGAATATGACCAACTCTTAAACAGCCTAGAAGTAAGGTTTCCTAGCTCTGTGTTCAAAACTGAGCATTTGGCTGTACACTGAGGCTTTCCCACAAAAGCTCTTTTTAGGACAGTTGCACCTCTTGAGTTTTTAGACTCTATGGCAGAGGTTTGCAAACTGTGGGCTGTGGACCAGTGTTTATTTACTGGCAGCTGGTGCTGTTTCTTCTCCTGCTTGATTGCAATAAAAGAAAGTTAAATATATGATAAATATTTTCCTAAGATTATTTTTCCTGTCAGAAATTATGCTGTCATTGCCATAGGGCTATTAGAATTAGGAGGAGAGTGGACCAGGAGAGAATTCCTGAACATGTGGTCCATGCTATGGAAAATGTCTTGCACCCCTTACCCATGGTGCCTCCATTCTAATCTATGGCAACTACAGCACAATTGCTAACAGGAAAAGTAATGTTAGGAAAATATTTAACGTTTATTTAGCTTTCTTTTTATGCAATTTAGCATGGGAAGAACCAGCGCCAACTCCTGGTAAATAAACACCGGTCCATGGCCCATGGTGTTTCCACTCTAATCTGTTTCAAGGGAACTTTTAAGAAAGTGTAACGTCACAGGCAGAATTCTCCTGTAGGAACGGTGTAGGAGAAGCAGGCCAGGCTCAGAAGAGTTGTGATGTGTCACTGTGGTACTCTCAAGTTCTGCCCCTCTTCCTCTCCTCACCCCTCCTATGGGGCTCCACTCAGCAGCACAGAGAGGGTGTGTCTAGACTACATGCCTCCGTCGACGGAGGCATGTAGATTAGACAGATCGGCAGAGGGACATGAAGCCGTGATTAAAATAATCGCGGCTTCATTTAAATTGAAATGGCTGCCCCGCTCTGCCAATCAGCTGTTTGTCGGCAGATCGGCGCAGTCTGGACGCGCTGCATCGACAAAGAAGCCTTTCTTGATCGGCACAGGTATGCCTCGTGAAACCAGGTTTACCTGTGCCGATCAAGAAAGGCTTCTTTGTCGACGCGGCGCGTCCAGACTGCCCCGATCTGCCGACAAACAGCTGATCGGCAGAGCAGGGCAGCCATTTAAATTTAAATAAAGCCGCGATTATTTTAATCGCGGCTTCATTTCCTTCTGCCGATCTGTCTAATCTACATGCCTCCGTCGACGGAGGCATGTAGTTTAGACGTACCCAGAGTGTCAGACTCAGTCCTCCAGGGGAAAGCAAAGGCAAAAGTGTCACCTGGCAGTGCTGGCTCCCACAACATGCATGGACCAAGTGGGCAGAAGGAGAGTATACCCATCAGCCCCTTCTAATCCAGGGCTGTAAACATAGTGTTGTGAGAGGGGCAGCCCAGAGGCAGTCTTGCATGGAGACACAGGTGAAATCGGGCACCTCCTTAGACCCTGCCCCCATCTAGCAGCACCAGCCCGCCCCTCTTTTTGGGCTATGCCTCATAAAAATGGCCATAAATTTCCTTTTGACCCCATGGGTGTAGTTTTAGGAAGAATGTGAAGGAGCCACCTCCCCCCTCCCAACTTTCAGCTTGAGGAGGACAATGCTGAATTTCTCCTCTCCTCCCTCACCTCCTGCCCCCCCCATCTCCTTGGAGGGGCCGATGGAAGGATAGGAGGGGACGGAGGAGAGTGCAGTCTCAGGCTATGTCTACGGTACAAAGATCTATCTGGAAAAGGTAAGCGCTCTGCAATTTGTGTACCTTTTTCTGATAGTTTTTTCAGAAGAGGCTTTTCCAAAATTTGGCCCATCTACACTGGGCCAAATTTTGGGAAAGCCTCCTCTTTCAGAAGAGCCCTTCTTCCTCATGGGAGGAGGAAGACAGGCTTCCGAAAGAGCATGCAAAAAAAAGTGGAAAAGCAAATGCGTCCCCTGGATGTGGCAGAATTTTTCCTGGATACCTCTGGTATCCTGGAAAACCCCTGTAGTATAGACATAGCCTCAGTCTTAGCTCACACTGTGTCCCCCACCTCACCCACTGATCAGTGCCAGGGAAGGGGCAGCTACAGTGGCAGCCCCCTGCCTCTAAGGGCTGCTCTGGCCCCTGTTCTGAAGAAACGGCAGACTGCTTGCCTGAGGGCAGAGCACGGGTGGGCGGGAGGGAGGGGAAGCTTGGCAGAACAGAGCTAGTTGGCCAGAGGAGAGACTGAGCTTTGGCCCCCTGCACCAACACTACCTCCTCCTTCCCCCACCATAAAAGTGTGAGGTATGTGGGGACGCTGGAAACATGACAGCCTTGTTAGGGACATGCCCTTCCAGCATGAAGGGCACAACAAGTGGGGTTCCGCAGGGGTATGTTTTGAGATTGGTTCAGTTCAATATCTTCATCAATGATTTAGATGACAGCATAGAGAGTACAATATTAAGTTTGCAGATGGTACCGAGCTGGGAGGGGTTGCAAGTGCTTTGGAGGATAGGGTCAAAATTCAAAATGATCTGGACAAACTGGAGAAATGGTCTGAGGTAAACAGGATGAAGTTTAATAAGGACAAATGCAAAGTACTGCACTTAGGAAGGAACAGTCCATTTCGCACATTCAGAATAGGATGTGACTGTCTAGGAAGGAGTAGTGCAGAAAGGGATCTAGGGGTCATAGTAGGTGACAAGTTAAACATGACTCAACAGTGTGATGCTGTTGGGGGAAAAAAAGCAAATGTGATTCTGGGATGCATTAACAAGAGTGTTGTGAGCAAAACACAAGAAATCATTCTTCCGCTCTACTCTGCGCTGATTAGGCCCCAATTGGAGTATTGTGTCCAGTTCTGGACACCACATTTCAAGAAAGATGTGGAGAAGGTCCAAAGAAGAGCAACAAAACTGATTAAAGGTCTAGAAAACATGACCTATGAGGGAAGACTGAAAGAACTGGGTTTGTTTAATTTAGAAAAGAGAAGACTGAGAGGGGACGTGATAGCGGTTTTCCAGTATTTAAAAGGATGTTACAAGGAGGAGAGAGAAAAATTATTCTCCTTGGCCTCTGATGATAGGACAAGAAGCAATAGGCTTAAACTGCAGCAGGGAGGTTTAGGTTGGACATTAAGAAAAACTTCCTTACTGTCAGGGTGGTTAAACACTGGAATAAATTGCGTAGGGAGATTGTGGAATCTCCATCACTGGGGATATTTAAGAGCAGATTGGGGATGATCTAGACAATGCTTGGTCCTGCCATGAAGGCAGGGGACTGGACTCGATTATCTCTTGAGGTCCCTTCCAATTCTAGGAGTCCATGATTCTGTGAAATGGGAGGGAACCGAAGGTGGCACAGGCTTGTGGTGGGGTGGCATGGCGAGCTAAGGAGGAATGCAGAGCCAGGGAGAGCCTTTGTGGCAGGAAGTTGGGGAGAGAGACAGATTTTGAGGAGGGAAGATGGGTTTTTTGAGGGAGAGGAGGTGAGGTGAGGGACAATAAGAGGGGTTTGGTGGGACAGCGAGGAATAACTGAACATTTGGAAGAAGGAGTCAACACAATGCTGTCAACTCTTGTGATTTTATCCCTGAGCCTTTAATGTTCTCCTGAAAGCCTTTGCTCTGGGAGTCATGTGATTACATGAGACTCTTAGCCCTCTTTTTTTTTAAACTAAGTTTCTAGCCTTATAATTGCAGAAAAAAACTTTAAAACAGTCATCCATGTTCATCTGAATTTCTTAGATCAGCGTTCTCCAACTACCAGTTGTGCCTCCCTAGACAGGCACAGGAATGTGTCAAGGGAGGTGTGAGTTGTGTGCTATTTTTTTTTCATTGAAAAGCTCTGCCTGCCGGCCCCGGATGGCTGGGGTTCATGCAGAAAGGCTCTGCACACTCCGGAGGTGGGATAAATGACACAGCTGGAGTCCTGCTACTTAGGCTTTCCTTTCCCTTCTTCCCTCAGTCCCTCACTAGGGGTGTGTCTAGACTACATGCCTCCTTCGACGGAGGCATGTAGATTAGCCAGATCGGAAGAGGGAAATGAAGCCGCGATTAAAATAATCGCGGCTTCATTTAAATTTAAATGGCTGCCCCGATCTGCCGATCAGCTGTTTGTCGGCAGATCGGGGCAGTCTGGACGCGACGCGCCGACAAAGAAGCCTTTCTTCATCGGCACAGGTAAGCCTCGTGAAACCAGGTTTACCTGTGCCGATGAAGAAAGGCTTCTTTGTCGGCGCATCGCGTCCAGACTGCCCCGATCTGCCGACAAACAGCTGATCGGCAGATCGGGGCAGCCATTTAAATTTAAATGAAGCCGCGATTATTTTAATCGCGGCTTCATTTCCCTCTTCCGATCTGGCTAATCTACATGCCTCCGTCGAAGGAGGCATGTAGTCTAGACACACCCTAGGAGGCAGCCTAGGCTCTTGCTCTACTTCCCCTTTTCTCCCCAATCCCCGGGCTTATGTCAATCGGGGAGTGCTTTTCTCCCATCCCTGACTGACAAAACTTTTACCAACACAAGCAATCAAAGCCTAAGTCTGCTGTGAGAAGTGAAATTGATGAATACCAGTTTCAATATAGCCAGGGCAGCCAAGAGAATTGTCTGGCCTTTGGTCAAAGTGGGAGGGCCCCAGAAGAGGTGGAGCCTCAGGAAGAAGAGACGGGTCTGAAAACTAGTCTCCCTCAGCCAGCCCTTAAGCACAGCCTGGCCTGCACCACCCAGGGCTCTGCCATGGGCATCTGGTAGCCTAGGTGGGGGAAGGCTTTGCCTTCCCAAACTGCCAGCCATGGCCCCGCCTATACTCTGCCCCCAGAACACTGTGGTAGGCATTCTGGGGGTGGAGTGTTGCCGCCCCCCCAGTGCCTGGCCTCCCCATGCTCTGGGGTGGGGAGGCTGGAACTGCGCAGCCTCCTCCTTCCCTGGTGCTATGGGGCTGCATCACGTGCACTCCTCCCTCCTCCGGTGCTCTGGGGCTGGGGAGTCTGGGGTGAACCCACGCCCACCTGCTCCACTCCCCTCCCCGTGCGGGGTGGGTGAGAGAGGGCAGGACCTCAGGAGAAGGGGCAGGGCTGGAGGTGGGGCTGAGGGCTTGCCTCCTCCAGCCCTCCCTTCACCAATCCCCATGGCTCTGGTGGCAATTTAAAGGGCCCAGGGCCCAGGGCTCCCATGGTAGCAGTGGCCAGGAGTCCCAGTCGTTTCAAATTGCTGGGCCCCAAGGCAGCTGCCCCTTTTGTCCTTGTGACAACCCTTACTTCTGTGCTGCAGTGGGCACATGCTGCCTTCAGAGCAGGGTGGTGGTCTGTGTACCTTGAGGGGAGGCTTAAATGACGAACGGCACACAGAAAGGGGGTTTCCAATCAAATAAGTTCAATAACCACTGGCTTAGCTCTTAGAAGGCTGATAGTATCCCTTTAAAAAATTTGTGAGCCCTGTGGTGGGGCTCACTACCAGTCGGCTAGGTCTTGCATTTGACGCCAAGTCTGCTGTGTCTGTGGGAGGAGGAAGGAATGCCAAGGAAATAGTTCCACTTTGACTCACCTTGAACACTGATTTAAGTATTTCTCAGCTTCGAAGATTGCTTCAGATACGCAGTTTGTAAAATGTTCCGCTGCATTTAAACAAGCCAGTTGCCTCTGTGGGTTCAGCCCCCTGCCTACCGTTATCCCACCTGACACTAACTCTTCCCTGCATGGCAGCTGCCACAGAGGCCACAAAGAATGAGTCAGCCTGTAGATGAAGCACCTTCTTGTTCATTGCAGCAGTCCCTCCAAGTAGGTCAGGAATGAGGCACAGGCAGTGTGTGGGAAGTGCTAATTGTCACTGCCTGAGCTGGGCCTCTTCTGGTATTAATGAGAGGGTTTCGACTCTACCAGCACTTTTTATTAGCACTGAGTTGACCTGAATAATTTAAACAAACCCAATACACAACCAATATACTTTCCGCTGAGGAAGTGCAATGCGCACCAAAAGTGTCAATGTTGCATCGTTTAATGTAGTGTCTGGTGAGGACGGGGGGGAAGCTGATGTACAACAAACCCATTGCAACAAAGCCCTATAGCAGGGAACAAATGACAGGCAAGCGACACATACTGTAACAACTCCTGCTAACTCTCTTGCACAGGATGCTTCCTAATCCCATTCACAAAGGGAAAAGCTGGCCAGTATTCCAAACCTCCTTCAGCTTGTGTAAGTGCAGCCTTTGGAGGGGATAGGACTTATTGCTGTACTTGGCCCTTCCTCAGTGGTTTACCTCAACATTGCTCAGTATGTGCGTTCCATAAATCAACTCGGGAGCAACTCTGTCAGTTCATGCTGCTGCTCTGCAGACATGCAGAAAGTGTTATTAAAGGAACAAATGCATAGCAGGGCCGATGTGCATTTAATTTTCTCTTGGCTTCAAAGATGGTCCCAAACCAGCCCCCCTGGATCCAATCCCTCCCCCCAAACTAGGAGCTTTCGGAATCCCAACTCAGATCTGAATCCAAATTCCTCTGCTGGCCCTTGTAAGAAGTGGTCTCATGTTGCAAGTGTAGGAGTAACTGCAAATGAAAAGACATAACGCTAATTTAGGAGTAGCTTATCCAAACAAATGTGTTAAGCCTCTGAGCTTGTGCAGCGTGTGTTAGACGTTGTCAGACCCCTGAGCAGACTCAGTGCGAGATGGATGCTTATACATTCAATATGGGTATTTTGCTTTCTTTCCCACAAACCTGACTCCTCAGTGTTAAGCATTACTGCCCAATTGTCTATAATGAGCCAATCCAGAATCCTAAATCTTAACTCATTTGGAATGAGGGGGTTAGAATTCTGGGTCCAAATTTTGTAGCTTAGCGTATTTCCAATATGCTTTTGCTTAATGTTCTTAATTAATGGTCTCTGAATGTCATGGCTTTTGTCAGAAGAGATAACAGTATTGTTACATGACCTGGCAGTGTAATTATTGATGGTCTACCCCTAATGGGTACAAAGTTCATTGAAACGAAGAATCACACCTTGTATATTGCTAAAAGGGAGCACACAGGAAGCTTCCCTCCAGTTGCAGCTGCTGCATTCATAGTTTCTATGTTCTTTATATTATTCAACACAGGTTTTATACTACCCTCATCAGGATCGTGTTTGAGAGCCTCCCCGTCATGCATGAAGTCATATGACTAATATCTGTCACATGCGGTTTGTTCTCTCCAAGGAGAAGGCGCACAGTGGCATGTTTGGCTGTGGGAGGGTTTGGGTTTGTTTGGTTTTTAAATGTACTGACTCACTTTTGTTAGTGAAGGCAAGACGAAGTGTGTTTTTAATTCAGCATGGAAGGGGGGTCTTGCTCTCTGTGGGAGCTTGTTGCACAGTCTTTGATAGCCTTCTGAAAATTCTCAACCTTTCTTGCTCAAATGAGCATTAGCCTATGGTATGTCTGAGAAATGGAATTGTTGACCATGGTCTCCATGTTGCAGTGTTTGATGCTCTTGTACATCTCCTGCGCTCAAGCCATTGAGACCCTTGAAGAAACATCCAATTCTGGGTGGTAAAATAGACAGGAGATTATGATGTCTAACAGCTTATGAGGTAAAAAGAGAGATCAGTTAGCCATGGGCCTGAATCAAAATCCTAGACCTATACAGATCAGCTTGGCATCCAAACTCTGCAGCCCAGTCCAATGTCTGATATTTACACAAACAAGCGCAGCAAGTTTAAGATGATACTTCAACATACAAAAAGTTGCAGTATCCACCAGTTTCCTCAATCTGACGCTGTGTCTAGACTGGCCAGTTTTTCCAGAAAATCAGCCGCTTTTCCAGAAAAACTTGCCATCTGTCTACACTGGCCTCTTGAATTTCCGCAAAAGCACTGACTTCCTACTGTAAGAAATCAGTGCTTCTTGCGGAAATACTATTCTGCTCCTGTTCGGGCAAAAGTCCCTTTTGTGCAAAGCTTTTGCACCAAAGGGCCAGTGTAGACAGCTCAGATTTGTTTTCCGCAAAAAAGCCCTGATCGTGAAAATGGCGAGCGGGGCTTTTTTGCGGAAAAGTACGTCTAGATTGGCACGGATGCTTTTCCGCAAAAAGTGCTTTTGCAGAAAAGCATCCGTGCCAATCTAGACACTCTGTTCCAAAAATGCTTTTAACGGAAAACTTTTCCATTAAAAGCATTTCTGGAAAATCATGCCAATCTAGACGCAGCCTGAGTGTATAAACCAAACACTAGCTGGTTTTACTGTTGTGAGTCCCTCAAGGACAGGGAGAAAAGACCCAGGTTTGATGCTATTTGTATGTTGTTTAGGGTAATATGCACACTATGGGTGCATCTACACTTGCTCTCTATCTCAAGATCAGACAGCTGATTCGAACCAGGAGTGCGCGCCGGGATGCATTAGTTCGAACCAAAGCCCTTGGTTCGAACTAACGTTATTCCTCAAAAAATGAGATTATGATGAAAAATGAGGAGCAACGTTAGTTCGAACCAAGGGCTTTGGTTCGAACCAACGCGTCCCGGTGCGCACTTCCTGGTTCGAATCAGCTGCGATTCGAACTAGCGTGCTGGGTGAGATCTTGCTAATGAAGCATGGGATATTTAAATCTCCATTTCATTAGCAATTTCGGTACACTACATTTGCATCCCTATCTTGATATAGGGAGCAAGTGTAGATGTACCCTATAATATCAACACACATAAGCAGTAGGTAACGTAATGCAGGCATAGAACAAGCACAACACTGTACGTGAGCCATGTGAGCTGACATGTTGGATCAGTGACACTGCAACATAAATCTCTTCCTTTTTACATTTCTGCTCTATTTCTATATTGTCAGTAGTTGAGAATGAATGACAGGGGATGGATCACTTGATGATTCCCTGTTCTGTTCACTCCCTCTGGGGTACCTGGCATTGGCCACTGCCAGAAGACAGAATAATGAACTCCATGGACATTTGGTCTGACACAGTATGGCCGTTCTTATGCTCTCCCAAGATACATTCTCCTACCAGCATGCAAAGGATTTTGTACTTCACTTCTGTTCACATGACTAGGAGAGATGCTTCGCACTCAGGCTATGTCTACACAGCAGTGTTATTTCCGAATAAAGGACGTTATCCCAAAATAACTTTGTGAGTGTCTACACAGCAAGCTCGTTATTTCAAAATAATTTTCAAATGGCCTCTCATTCTGAAATCTGTAACCCTCATTGTGCAAGGAATAACGCCTATTCCGAAATAGCTATTTCAGAACAGGGCATGTGTAGACAGGGCGGGTGCAGTTATTTCAGACTAGGGGGCCTTCAGGCCTTCCCACAGGTGTCCTGCTGGCCACTCTGGCCACACTCATCAAAACACTGTAGTTCCCCATCCCCGGCAGCCCTTCAAGCTGCAGCTACAGGGGAAAGGGCTTGTGGCTCATGGCAGGACCTGACAGTCATGAGCCATGCAGCAGCTGCCAGACTAGCATCTTTGGGTGACATGAGCTACCCTGTTGCTCCCACTGAGGCTTCCATGGCTACAAGGGAGCCAGCAACCAGTTTCCAGGACCCTGCCTGGGGACGGAAAAGGCACACACCTTTCTGGTCTGGTGCAGAGATCCTGGACTTCAATGAGCTCTGGAAAGAGGAGGCAAAACTCCAGGATCTCCACATCGGGTGCAGGAATTTGGACGTCTGTGTGTGGATGGCTGACAGCCTGGCCACCAAGGACCACATACGTACCCAGGAGCAGGTGTGCATGAAGGTCAAGGAGCTAAGGCAGACCTATGCCAAAGCCAGGGAGCACAGCTCCTGCTCTGGGGTGGTACCGCAGGCCTGCCGATACTACACACAGCTTAAAGCAGTCCCTTCTGCCCTCATTGGGGACTCAGGGTTGGAGATAACTATTGTTGCCCTCCTGGGGGGCACAGCCAGTGGGGAGGAGGAGCAGCTGGATGAGGCCAGCACAAGCTCAATGCCTGCCAGCCAGGAGGTCATGCGCATCCTGGATGTCTCATGTGAGGTGGGGGAATGCCCCTCAAGTGAGTGGAATTGCTGTCCCTAGACACACAGGTGGAGGTGACGGGCAGCGAGGGGCAGCTGCACGCTCCTTGCTCAGCCTTCTCAAGGATCTCTGGGGATCACGCAGCAGCCTGTGCATGTGGAGCACCACTCCAGTGCACGCAGCCCCAGGAGGCAGCAACAGAGGACCCCTGTGCTCTAGCTCACAGGGTGTCTGGAGAGACCTGCCTTACTCCCGACACCGTCCCACCACAATTCACCACACACACACACACACACACACACACACACCCTCTCTCAGGAGTGCCGCACATGGCACACAGACATGCCCACACTCTCGGGGCAGCATCTGCTACTGGGGACAGCTCAGTGAGGTGCCTCCCCTACACTCTGCCCCCCTCTCCTTCAGTGGCCAGGGATACAAGTCCTCTCCCTATGGAACACTGCCACTGCTGGACCCAGAGTGTGTGTGGCATGGAGGGAAGGCCAGCCGCCCCATGGTCCCCTCCTATCTGCAGGCTCCTGGTCTGGCTGGCACCTTCTCTTGCCTGCTTGTTCCTGGGACGTTGGGGATAGTGAGGCTCCCCATGGGGACATCTGTGCTGCCTGTGCAGGAAAGGGCCCACTGTCTAGGTCACAGATGGCTTGGCTTGAAGCACATCACCTTTGTCTGACCCGGGGCCTTTGGTCTTGGCTCTGAGATGAGGGCCAGGCTTCCTGCACAGTGTCTGCTGGGATGACTGCCCTTCTCTTTGTTCTCCACAGCTGGACTGGTTGTGAGTGGGGAGCGGTTGACATCTCCCGGGCCATCCTCCCGACCCCCTGTGATCCACCAGTGCAGGAGAGCCCACGAGGACCTCCGAAAGAGAAGCATAACACTGCCCTGCAAGCCCTACAGCGCTCCATGCACTGGCAGGACTGGAGACTCAAGGAGGACTTCCAGCTGCACCACAACACCTGGTGGGAGCTGCTTCAGCAAGGCTGAAGCGTCTGCGCAGCCTTCCACACAGTCATTGACCCTCCTGGTGGCGGCTCCTGTGCCAGCTCCCGCCTCTCCTGTTTATCCCTCTCCTCCCACCCCTCGGCTGCCAAGGGGCCAGCAAAAGAGGTGTTGGGATTCCCAGTCCCCAGTCCTGAGCCTCTCCTCCTCCTAGGGAACCCCACTCTGGCAGTTCAGTTCACCCACCTCCTTGGACAATAGCATGAGAGCATCTTACCTGCATGATCACGGCCCTGTCGGTCGATCTCCCCATGCCGAACTGGTTCCCGATGGATTGGTAGCTGTCCAGTGTAGTGAGCTTCCAGATGGCAATGACTACCTGCTTCTGAAGGGGGGATGGCAGGTCTCATATGGGTGTCCCATCACCGGAGGGCAGGGGCAAGCCACTCACACAGCTCCAGAAAGGTGTCCTTCCACATATGGAAATTCTGGAGCCATTGTTGGTTGTCCCACCGCTGCAGGACAATCTCGTCCCACTAGTCAGAGCTGGTGTCCAGTCGCCAGAAGCAGCAGTGCACAGTGTGCAGGGGAGGGCAGGTGGGGTCGAGCTGCATGAGCAGTGGCTAGAGAGTGGAGAGGAATTGCCCCACAAGGAGCTGGGGGGGCCTGTTCCTGCAGGGCCAGAAAGGCAGCCCACAGAAACTGCAGCAGGAGGTGCACCAGGACATATAAGTGCTGTCGATTGCTGGGAGGCAGGTTTGGCTCCATGGCTAGAGAGCTGAGGTGTCTGCAAGGGCAACCACAGCAGGCAAAGGAAAGGCTTTGCTGTCCCTCAAGGAGGTAGGCAAAAGAGAAGAGCCTGAGACACGGCTGTACAGGGAGGTCCCTTTAAGCTCAAGCCTCTGATCATCTCAGGCAGCAGCTCCAGGAAGAGAGGGCTGTCCTGATGCCCTGCCTGAAGTTCTGGCATGAAATGCAAGTCAGTGTCCAATGAGTGTGGAGGCTCTATTTCGAAATAGCTCAATGCTATTTCAATGGGCATTTGTTGTATAGACACGCTATTTCTAAATAAGCGATTTCCAAGTATTTCTTCTGAAATAGCTTATTCCAAAATAAGCAGGCACTTACAGAGCACGTCTACGCTAGGAAATTATTTCAAAATAACTAAATTCGAAATAATGATTCCCGAAATAACAACATCGAAATAGTGAGTTTCCCTCTACGGGAGAGCCTCGAAATTAGTCTGAGTCAGGCTCCGTTAATGCAGATGCACTCCCTCAACTTAGAACCCCAGGATGCAATGGGGAGTAATTAGTTCAAACTGGGGAGTTGTTATTTTGAAATAGCAGCGGTGGAGCATTCACACTAACCTTATTTCAAAATAGCTATTTCAAAAGAAGTGTTATTCCCAGAGGAAAGCACGAGTGCAGATTTTGAAATACCCAGCTCATTATTTCGAAATAACAGACTTAGTAGTGTGGCGACTCTGCTTATTATTTCAAAATAAGGGGGTGGGGGGCATTTTAAAATAACGCCCTAGTGTAGACCATGGCACAGACTTGTCATCCAATGCTAATGGGAATTATGTGAATGGGAATCAAGTGGAGAGTAGATCAGGCCAAACCATAGGCATTAGAAACTGCTTCAGGGCTTGCAGCTCTGTGCTCCTTTGGTACCTAACAGGCCAACTAAATCTTACCCTTTAGAAGCTGGAAGAAAAGGGAAATGGGAGGCTGTCATCCCTTTCTCATCAAGAATAGAATCAGCTGGACCAAATGGAGAAGCAGCTTACAGGTCTCTTTTCCCACAGCCTCTTGCGGTCTGGGTGTCTTCAAATGACAAATTCAGGAAAGAGTAATAGAATCCTACAACTGGAAAGGACCTTGAGAGGTCATCAAGTCCAGGCCCCTGACCTCATGGCAGAACAAAGCACCATCTTCTAGATCATCCCTGACAGATGTCTGTTAACCTGCTTTTAAATACCTCCAGTGATGGAGATTCCAAAACCTCCCCAGGCAACTTATTCCAATGTTTAACTACCCTGATGGTTAGGAAGTTTTTTCCTAGTGTCCAACCTAAACCTCCCTTGCTGCAATTTAATCCCATTGCTTCTTTCCCTATCATCAGAGGCCAAAGAAAACAATTTTTCTCCCTCCTCCTCGTAACATCCTTTTAGATACTGGAAAACCGCTATCATGTCCCCTCTCAGTCTTCTCTTTTCTAAACTAAACAAGCCCAGTTCTTTCAGCCTTCCCTCATAGGTCATATTTTCTAGACCTTTAATCAGTTTTGTTGCTATTCTCTGGACCTTCTCCACATCTTTCTTGAAATGTGGTGCTCAGAACTGGATGCAGAGAAATTGTGTGTATGTGGTGGGTTGAAAAAGAGGACAAACAACTAAAGAGAAAAGTCTGAGTATTATATGCGTTATCAACACCAGACAATAAAGTACTGAGATGAGCATTAAATATTGTACAGCAATAACCTGGGAAGCGCAGGCTGTGTGCAATGTCCTTTGAGGGTTAATTGTAAACTAAAAGTGGAACACCGAAGAGAAATGAAAATGTTGTTAGGAAACATGACAATGACTTGAGCCCTTAATTAAATGTCAATGGTATCTCAAAGTAAGCAATTTCCCATCGGATTATTGGAGAGATGTGAAATGAATGCTAAGAACTGCTTCACAGGCATTCATGGGCACACACACCTGCTTACAGAAAGGCAAAAGACAGTGCATAAATGTCTGGAATATCACATAAAATCTGTCTGGTAGAGCAAGCGGCGCAATTAAAATCCATCTCGCTTAAACGAACCCTGAGTGCAGGTCAAACAAATCTAATTTTTATAGTTCCTTAAGGAGATGTCTGTATAGGAGACAAAAGAGGAATACAGCAGCCAGGTTAAAAATCAAGATGCCTTAAAAATTAAATGTTCACAACAGTGCTACGGCAGGCTAGATAAATGATATATTGTGGGGGTGGTTTAAAACTAATTGATGAGTAATGGTGTAATGCATTCATAGCTACACTGATCTGTGATACATCTCGGTCCTGCTGAAGGGACACTTCAAGGAGAAAAATTGCTAACTCTTTTAACCTGATGGAACTTGGGGAAAAAATAGTTACTTCAAGTGATAAATTGGAAGGTTGTGACCCCCTAATGTACAGCTGGGTCTTGCGATGCAAAATCAAATGACCATTAACAGAATGGAATCCATGAAGGAATTAAAACAAGCATGATCCAGAGCAAAGGTTTCTGTGGTGAAAGGCAATGACACAGTCGCTGTCTGACTAGGGTTCATCAGCTAACCAGCAGTTTAATAGTGACATGATCAAATTTCTGAAAAACACCGAGCCATGGGGACAGCCTGGCTGTAGAACTGTTGTAATGAGCTGCTATGGATTTATATGACTTTAGAATGAAAGTTCATTCCATTTGGGACTGCAGGGAAAGTGTAATAATTCTTAGCATTTATACAGCAATTTGCCATCTATGTAGCAATTTACAAGTGCAATGCATTCTACAAACATTAACTAGTTCATAAATAATTCAGTGCTGAACATAATGTGGTTCTTGGGGGATTGGATGAACTTTTCCTCCTTAGTTTTGTCTCAGGCCCTCCTGGATTTTGTTCCCCTAGCTTTCCCTCTCCTAGTTTGGGGACTCAAAGCAAAAGTCAGCCAAGATTTGCTTGCTTTGCATGTCTAATTCATGAACAAACATGGAGGCCATACACTGGTGCAGCTTTGCTCCAGAACTTGGCTCGGGTTCAGTGAAGGACTCCTGTTACTGGGATATAACCACACTCCCGTCTGAGATAGAGTAGGTAGGATCCTCAGCAGACAGGAGGTGTCAAAGAGCAGAATATGTACAAGCTAGGGCAGGGGTGGGCAAAAGCTTCTCAGTGGGCTTTGATCCAGCCCTCAAGGCAATTACAGGCCCCGCCAGGGGGAAGTAGCTCAGTCCCACCCCCCATGCTGCTGCTGGAAAGAAGGCAGTGATGAGGCAGAGGTAGCAGCGCTTCCAGGCCTGCTCCAGGCTGCAGTAGCGGTGGCTTCTGGGGCTGGCCCCAGGCCACATGGCCATGGTGTTGGCGCCTCTGGGGCCAGCCCCAGGCCATGGTAGCGGCGCCCCTAAGGCTGGCACTGGACCGCTTGGCTACAGTAGCGGCACCTCCGGAACCAGCCGCATGGCTACAGTAGTGGTGCGTCTGTAGCTGGCTCTGGACCACAGTGCCTCTGGAGCACCCTGGAGCCACATGGCTGCGGTGCCTCCGGGGCCAGCTCCAAGCTGCATGGTTGTGGTGCCTCTGGGGGTGGCCTGTGACCATGGCACCTCTGGGCCAGTCCCAGATTGCATGGCCACAGCAGCGGTGTTTCCAGCCTCCAGGGTGGCCAGGACCTTGTGGTGGCAGCCGTTGCTTCAAGGGGGCACAAATCCAGGTACAGTTTTCCCTCATGTCCAGATCCCCGACCCCCACACCAATCCCATCACAGCAGCGTTATTTCAGAATAATGGATGTTATTCCAAAGAGCGTGTTTACACTATAAGCCTTAATTTTGAAATAATGCCCAGCTGGAGGACTTCTTACTCCAACTCCTGTAACCCTCATTTCATGGGGTATGTCTACACTACCCTCCTATTTCGAAATAGGAGGTTAATGTAGGCATACCGCAATTGCAAATGAAGCCCGGGATTTGAATTTCCCGGGCTTCATTTGCATAAGCGGGGCGCCGCCATTTTTAAATCCCTCGTGGAATGAGGAGTAACGGTAGTTCGAACTAGGAAGCCTAGTTCGAACTACCTAGTTCGTGCCGCGTGTAGCCGCGTGGCACAGGGTTCGAACGAGCGGGGATTTAAAAATGGCGGTGCCCCGCTTATGCAAATGAAGCCCGGGAAATTCAAATCCCGGGCTTCATTTGCAATTGCGGTATGCCTACATTACCCTGCTAGTTCGAACTAGCCGGGTAGTGTAGACATACCCATGAGGAGTAAGGGAAGCCGAAGGAAGAGTGTTCTTCCTTCAATTTCTTGTGGTATAGACAGCCATAAGCTGAATTAAGCTATTTCAAGTTAAGCCATGCAACTGACGTAACTCAAGTTGCATTACTTAATCCTTAATTCAACTTTAGCCCTGCTGTGTAGATATACCCGAAGTGACTGAAATGGAGTACTGGAAGCCCTACTGTGGGAAATGTTAGTAATGTAGCCCTCATGGTCACAGAGCTATTTATTGTTGTTGCAAGGTCATTACAAAATTAAGCTGGCCTTACCATAAAGCGAACTGAAGCGGCCGCCTCAGGTGCCAGACTGGGGGGGTGGGAGGGCACTACTAGGACCCAGAGTGTAGAAAACTGTGTCTGCTGCTGGTGCATATGTATTCTCTTTGCTCTAGATGCTTAGAGATGGTGGAGTGCCATGAGAGGAGTAGAACAGGAAGAAGGCAGAATTGAGACTTTTCAAAGTTTTGGCCCAAGCGAGGGGGCCTCATCTGAGCTCCCCTCCTCAGGTACCAAAATGTTGTGGGCCAGCCCTGTACAAAATAAATGTGACAACAACCTGCAACTGGAAATAACACTGTGTGCCATAATTGATACATAGGCTTCCCAGGAAAAGCTGTGATTAAAAAATTAAAACCACCACCGAAGTCCTTAGCTTTGCTCACTATCGCTGAACAGGTTCTTTTAATAAGCAGGAACATGATGACAGAGATAGCAATCTCACAATGGTGACCTCCACCCATTAGCAAGGCTTCTGTTTTCCCAGGTTTGAGGATGTGTATCTATAGCAAGAGCACATCGATTGGGTAGTAGCCAAGAGAAATTCCTCTAAGATAAAATAACCTTACAATGTGAAGGAAAATATGTGAAATTTGTATTTTTATGTTTTTCTTCTTGTAGTCTGTGGTAATTACTCTAGACAAGTATCTATATAGAATCTGCTGTTCAGTGTGTTTTATGCTTCCCCCACTGTGCCTAATCCAAAGTGATTCTGAGCCTGCTACAGCTGCTTCTCAGAAGACATAGGTGTTCAGCTCAAGGCTGTAGAGGCTAAAACTTTAGCTCTGGAAACCCTTGGTTCAGCTCTTTAAGGGGGCAGAAGACATTTTTCTGGTTTTCAAAATTCTGAAAATTGAAATTTTGTTTAAATTTCAAAATGTAAAAAATTCCAAGGAGGTGTGGTGGTTGTTACACATGCTAGAAATTCACGATCACAAGTCTGTCTGGTTAATTAGTAAATATTTATACATGAAGTGATACATGAAAAATAATGCCAATGGCTCTGAAAGGAGAATGTGGATGGAGTGCTTTTATTCAAATATTGCAACAAGACTAGCATAACATCTCCCCTGCCTCCTCAATAAAAGGTGGGTAAGGTGGTCTTTTTGTAAAGCTTAGCGTTGACCAAATGCTTCTTGGATGTTCATTGTTTTTAAGCGGAAAGTGCAAACAACATAGCTTTAGTTGAAATTGTTATCTCACAGTTGATTTAAGAGCCAAACCATACATACACAGAGAGGAGAAACTGAGTAATCTCCAGTGGTGGACACATCCAGTTACGCTAACTCTACCATCCGCTGGAAGAGATTACGGTAGTATTTTATGAAACTCAAGTTGTTCAGTGAAAATGTTTGTTCTGAACATCTCAATTACATATGAAATACCCAGTTGGAGGTCTCTTGAAGGACTGACAAGAACAGGCAAGATAAAGTACCAGGATATACATCGGGCTAAAAGGGAAACCGATATTCTTCTTCAGTGGAGGGAAGGATAGTGAGCGAAAGAAAGAGAGAGAGAGAGAGACTCTCTCCTCTATTGCTTTACCTTACTCAGTATTTCTTTTGTGGATCAATACAATCCAGATGTGTAATAGATCAGGTTCTGGATTTTCAGATACAGTCCAACAAAATTACACAACCTAAAACAGATTAGCACTCTATTGAATTTCTAAGCAATGCACCATTAGTGTTGTTTTGGGCTTCTTCTTTTTTTACCTGTTGCCAAATATTAGTTGTGGTGGTGTTTTCAATCCAAGGAACACGCTTTCTTCCTTTACTTCTTCAAGTTTTCTGCTATGATATTTTCTCCCTTCCTTAATAATATTAAGTTTATTGATGTCTGTAGTCTGCATTTGAATCAGGGATGTTCCATACTGTTCTTTTCTACATCCTTTGAAGTACTGCTGAAGCTGATAGAAAGCCAAGTGGAGTTCATTTGAGTCCCAAAGTTGCTGGCTACAGCTGCTCAGAAAAAAACCCAACCAACTATGAAGATAGTAAACCAGGGGAAAGAGAGAGAGGAGGTGATATGTGGAAGGGAAGCTCATCCCCTTAAAAATCCAGACATGAGAAGTGTGAAGGAAGTACTGATCAGTGACAGTTAACTTGTGAAAGTAGAAGTTTGTTCTTTTCTTTTCTTAATTAATCAACTTAGATTGAGAGCTCTTAGGGGCAGCAGTTCTCTTTGTTCTGCATTTGTACAGCACCGACCACAATGGGATCCTGTCAAGACTCAGGATGCCACACGCTACTGCAAAACAATAAATAAATAATGTAATACATGCACATGTGTGCACACACTATATTCACTGGAATTTTTAAAGAAATCCCTTTTCCCTTGACTTACAAAAGGAAGCTCTAGTGGAATGTAACTAATGCTCCCTGTCTGTGATTTTGTGCACTATGTTCCATTGTTGAACATTTTTGCAAGTTATAGGGCCATAATTTTCTATTTCTGATCTAGAAGTCTTATATATACGAATATATTTTGTAACCCATATAATTAATCTGTTATGAGGAAGGGTGATGGTAAGTTAAATAATTCCCATGTTATTTTGTTGCTTGACAAGAACCGTAATCAAGGAAAATGCTCAAATACTTATAATTTGTGTAAACAGCAATTACGGCAATTCTTTATAATGATGAAGTTGCCATTCTCCCTATTTCCAAAATTAATCAGATTTAAAGTCTCCTAAAATAAGAAAGGCTGCAATTTATTTTCTTCCTCGACATATTTTTCCTCCTTCATTACCACACTTCCCAGTTAAGGTTAAAATAAAAACACTGCAAAAAATATTTTTGGTATTTATGACATTTTTGTCTGCACTATTTATTTCACTTTCATTTTTTCAGACTGATTATTGCATTAAGGGGCTGAGTAAAGCCATTAGGGTTTATCATTGCTTCAGAAAGAAAAGCTTTATGATCCAAAGATTAGCTTCTGGAATGTGATTCTGAAGAATGCTTAAAGCATTTCTCTTCTGCTGCTTGTGCCTGACGCTGGAAGGAGCTCTGAATCTGTGACTGCCTTGTATGTCAAAATGCCTTTAATTTTTGCACATATCATGTAGTTTATTTTTCATAACTAAAATATTTTAAATTGTTGATTGCATTTGCTCCACATTGATTTGTAAAATGACTGCTTGCTTGTTATCTCAAAGCAAGAATGTGAGTGGGAAAGAATCAATTGTGTGTAGGCTGGTCAGTTTGAGGCCGATTACCATAACTGTGCTGATCAATAAATGTTCTTGATGTTAATACAAAGTGAAGAAGCTAAAAAAGATCACAATTCTTATAATGGAGCTCAGCAATGAGCTTGAGCAGATGCAGCATTCACCAGTTAACTTCTTGTCTTATTTTTCCTTCCCCTGCCTGAAGCCACTTTATAATATCAGAATATTTGCTCAGAGAAGGTGTTGAACTAGAATTGATATCTTTATCGTTCTAGGACACCAGATCCTGGACCCTCACTACAGTCACTTTGCACTTCTCTGACAACTGTAAAACTAGCAGAATCAGCTCCCTGAAACCTTTGCTGGTTTATATACCATAGGGCATGTCTACTCTCCAGGGAAGATAGATGCTGCCGTGGTCGATCTCCCGGGGTTTGATTTAGTAGGTCTAGAGAAGACATTCTAGATCGAACTCAGAGGGCACTCCTATTGGCACCGATACTCCTACTCCTTGTGAGGGGTTAGGAAAGCTGATGGGAGCTTTTGCTCCCATTGACCTCCCACTGTGTGAATAGAGATTTAAGATACATCAACTCCAGCTATTCAATAAACATAGCTGGTGTTGCATATCTTAAGTAGACCTTCCCCTCCGATGTAAACCAGGCCATAGTGCACAAATGCCTCTTCCCAGGACAGGGAATGTTCTCTGGTAAAAGCAAGCATAGCTACTGAGTTTTCTATATCATTACAGTCCCTGGTTTTTAGATCAGGCCGTTGAGGCCATAGACATTTGAATTTTAGCATAATCATAAGGTTGTCATATTAACACCAGAGATCAGTCTAGCCCTAAGTTTAAGTTAGTTTTACGATAGCTTACAACTGCAAGTGTCTCCTTTCACCTGGTCTTGCAGCAAGACCAGAGGATCTGGTGCTGTGTTTTTAGTTTCTTTCCCATATATAAGTTGTGATTCTTATCTCTTGTGCAACAGTGTAAATGCAATGAAGATTCACTCTATACGTGAGATCAGAATTGAGCCCATAGCATTTAAAATTGTTTTTTTTAAAGCCCTTGAATTAACATTCAATATTGTCTTCCAGGCTCCTAAGCAATACATTCAAGCTGGAAAACAGGTGGTGTTAAATTCATTACAGATTAAGCAGAATTTGCTGGATCCATACAATACTTCTTACTAGCCTTTCTGTAATTGTTGTATTAATGTCCTTGGGACTGTAGTATTTTCTGTGACCTCTTACCTATAATGTATATCTAAATAAGAGAGAAATAGCAACAGGTTATAAAATTTGAATACACACAGAACAGATTTCTAATGAATATCTGAATATTCTTAAATGCAATCATAAAATACAATTTAAAAAAACCAAAGCCTTTAGCTCTTTCTCTTACAGCCTTTCCCTTGACATGTTTTGGGGAAATCTTGGCCTAATTTAGGAGGAAACCCCATAATTGTCCCTTAAAAGTTGAGTTAAGTCAGTGTAGATAAAGACACAGGGCCAAATTCTGCACTGGTGTAATTCCATCAGCTTCAGTGATGTTACATCACAAATGTATTTGGCCTGTGGTATACAACTTGTTCCCTTGAGTCAGGCCTCTTGGAAGCAGTACTGTATTTTAATTATAAACAGACAATTTGTTTTGGATTGAATACAGAGCATGAAAACTTAACTTCTATGCTGTAGGAACTCACTACGTACATGGTGATTTTATTCCTATGTCTTCACTGCTTTTTAGTTTAATTGTCCAGGATTTGCAGGTGGCTAAGTGACCTTACAAGCTTCTTTTTTTATGTCTGAATGAGCCCCAGTTGTATTTAAGATTTCAGAAAATTATAGTGCTGGCAGAAACCATTTGCTGTACGTCTTGCAAACAATTTAGCCAAATGGCAGTTTATTATTTGCAAGGATGCTTTATATTTCAGTTAATCACCTAATCACTAGAAGAATTTTTTTTTTATAAGCTAACAGATGTTGTCGAAACTCTAACTTGAGACTCTGTTCACAAGTGCCCGAATACAAAAAGTCATCACAGGAAATGCATGATCTTCCCTGAAGGGGGAAAAAAAAGTCCCCCAGTCACTAAAGCAGTTAGAATGCTGTTTGAAATGCATCAAAGCCTTTTTCAGCCTCTTTTCTGTTTAACCAGATTTTGCAATCAAACAGTGGACAAATGGGAAATATGTGTTAAGTAGCTCTGATGTAGGAAACTTCCTGTAAAAAGTTAGAAATATATATCATTTATAGAGGGTATGTTTGAGGCAGATGGCAAGATCTTTGGATCATTCTTCATTACTGACAGGTTATTATGTTAGTACATTGTATGGTACATCAAAACCAAAATGACTGTTCTTCTTAGTGTATATACTATGGCTACGTCTACACTGCAGGCTTCTTGCGCAAAAAACATTTTGTGCAAGAGTTCTTGTGCAAAAGGTCTTCCACAAGAGTACATCCACACTGCCATGTGCTTTTGTGGAAGAGATGTGCTTTTGCACAAGAGCGTCCATGGCAGTGTGGACGCTCTTTTGCGCAAGAAAGCTTTGATGGCCATTTTAGCCATGGGCTTTCTTGCGCAAGAAACCCTGTTGCCTGTCTACACTGCCTTCTCGTGGAAAAGCTCTTGCACGAGAGGGCTTATTCCTCGTGGGGAGAGGAATAACTCTTGCGCTAGAAAGCCCTGTTTTCCAATGTTTTACTGTAAATTTACTTGCGCAGGAACGTGTGTGGTGTAGATGCTCTGCAAGTTTTTGCACAAGAACAACTGTTCTTGTGCAAAAAGCCTGCAGTATAGACATAGCCCATGTGTCTCAGATGGCATGTGGCCAGGATTCATCACCAAATTTGGTCTACTGATTGGATCATTAGCTTCCCTGCCCCAGGTATGGTACTTGGTCCATCAGGGATGGTACTCGGTCCTGCTGAGAAGGCAGGGGACTGGGCTCGATGACCTTTCAAGGTCCTTTCCCGTTCTAGGAGATAGGCAATCTCCATTATTAAAAAAAAAGGTAAGGAGGGGAGTGTGACATGATCACTGATCCATGCCCCACCCCGATAAATGTACCGACATGAGCTAGACATAATTTGTGATAACGGCCTGGGAAAATTTTGGATGAAAGTATTTTCCACCTTTTGTTGGTTTTAGTGCATTATGCAATTTAAAGAACTCAATCGATTTTCACAGCGTGGTTTGTGAAATCCATTCCCAGCTCAACAGCTTGGAAAACTGTAAAATCAGAGCCACATGCAAATATATAATATGATGTCAGCTGGTCCCCGAGTTACGAATGGTCAATTTACGACCGTTCGCATTTACGACCAAACCTCCCATTAAGCAGTCATAAAGGCAGTCCCGAGTTACAAATGCGACCCGCGCATATGAACAGCGTGGTCGTAATGTAACTCAATGGGGTCTGACTTACGAACATTTCGAGTTATGGCCAAGAGTTTGGTCTGTAACCTGTTCGTAACTTGGGGACCGGCTGTATAAAGCGACACAAACCAGGTGACTTGCGATTGAAGTGGCTAGAAGTTGCATGCAAATCTGTAGATTCACCATCCCATGGTTCATCTAGCATTGAGAAACAAGCTGAGACACCAAACTGCTGACAGCACTAGGTGGACAGCAAATGCTAGATCTTTCCATTGAACAAGAACATGTGGGGACCCACATGACTCAATTTTCCTTTAGATATGCTCTTACTGCACACTGGTGGACTATGATCAGGCCCTGTTTACTCAGCAAGAGATGATGGGTCATTTTGCTTCTGTGCAGCAAAAGCTGAATGAAGTTGGTTAGGTGACCACGTGTATGGAGATCGACAACCATGAATATGCATAAGGAGACAGTCAATCAAAGCATTAGTTCTACCTCCTGACGAGCAATGAGATCCTTCTCTGGTCTTGTGCTGTGATCTCTTCTTCCCTTTCCACAGTGCATGATGATGTAGCAGGCTTCCAAGAGGAGAACTAGCTGAGGAAAAAAATTCTAGCAGTTTTGAGGGCTCAGAAAGAAGGAATGGTGGTTGGTTTTCACTGGTGTTTTTAAGCCAGCCTGTTTGCTATCAAGAGCACTGGTTCTTGTAGCCTTTATACTGTGACTTGAATTTAAAAAAAAAGTCCCTTTGAATCCTTAGGTTTTGCATTCCATGGTCAGAGGAGGCCTGAAAACACACGTCGGTCAACACCTGGACCATGCATCATTGAGTAATGTGCCATCCGGCTACTGGTTAGGCTCCTCCCTAGAGGGTGGGGTGTAACAGTGAACAAGTGTCTGTCCAGGGAGACAGGTAGAGACAGACCATGTGTAAGATCTCATTGTTTTGGAGGATCTAGACATTTGTTGGATCAGTGCTCTGTTTATATCAGTTTGTGGTCTTTATATTCAAACTTGTAAATTCAGATAACTGAGCAGATGGATCTCACGTGTAGGTACTTAATCCTTATTTCCTCGGATAGAATTAAAACTGCATAAAGCGTTGGGGTTTCCCTTCTTTGTACCTTTAGTGTCTAAGAGCAAGTTAGATACATCTCTGAAAAATCCCTACAGGAAATGCCCTTTTTTCCCTGTGGTGCATTCCTACTATCTTACCATTCCACTCAAAATTCCTCTAGTTGTCTGACCTAAAGCCGTCAGGTGTTACTTCTCTCTTTTTTGCCTGTCTGCATGAATAGTTCAATGCTACTGATCCAGGAGGTGTATCATGCTAGATGCTCCCCAACCTATCCCTTGTGTATCAGGACTAGCCCACTTCCTGGGATTAAGTCCATAATAACCCCAGTCTCTGCTGGTAGTTTCACAAACTGCCTGAGTATGCAATTCTCAATGAGCCTTTATAAATTCTTTCTTCTCTTTAATTTTTGCCTGATTGTTATCCCAATCAATAGCTAAGTAATTGAAATTCTTCATGATCAAAGACCTAAGCTTTTTACAGGCATAACTTACCAGTAAAAGGGTTTTCTTAACTGCTTCCCTTCTGTTTGTAATTGCATTGGTTTTATGTCAGTTGCTCATGTGCATAAAAAGGCACAGCAAAGCTGCAGATAGTTATGGATACAAAGCCAAACAGCAAAAGTTGCACAGAGCAAACAAGATACTTATTTTCTGTATATGCAGAACTTGGAGTATTCACTTCCCTGCTAGATCTGGAAAGACAACGGGACACATGCTTAGCATCACTACCTGCTTTGAACACTGCCAAGCAATTCTATAGCCACTTTTACCAACCCCTTGAAGCTTCCACATCTGTAGAGGAATATATGGTTAGTGTAGAGTTGTGTTGCTGGTACTGTCACCCTGCTGCAGGGACGTGACTGAGGGAAATGGGCATGGTCGTGTGAAGGTTTGTGTGCCTTGACAATCCCTGATTGCTGGAACAGCTCTCAAACTGCTTTGGTTTGTATTGAAATTCTGACAAATGGAGATGAGTTCTAGGATGTGGGAGTCTGTGATGAGGTTTGCCGACCCCCTCTAACATTGGAGTAGGGATGGGAAAGACTAGCTTATTGGATAGTCGACATGCTAGTCAACTAGTCTGTCAGAAAGAGGCAGCAAGGGAGGTGGGGAAACAGAAGGGGATACTTCGAAGTGGCAGTGCTGCCTGGAGCCGGACTCTGGGCTCCACCCTGTGCTGTTGCTTTGAAACGCTGTGTGCAGCCCGGGACCCAGCAGGTGTGTCTCCAAACTGTACGCAGCGTTTCAAAGCAGAAGCACCGTGTGGAGCCTGGGATCAGCTGGGGACTCCCTCATTGACCCCGGGCCTCATGTGGCACTGCCGCTTTGAAACACCACGCTTCAGGCTCCTCACAGTGTTTCAAAGCAGCAGCGCCGCATGGAGCCTGGGATTAGCTGGAGACTCCCCCACTGACCCCAGGATCAGCTGGAGTCCCCTAGGGCTGTTGCTACACTTCAAAGGCAGAATTGCCCTACTGACTATTCAATTAGTCAATAAGTCGATATTTAACATCCTTACATGAAAGGAGAGGTGGAGGAGCATCGGGCCAAGAAGTCTCTGCAGCTGCCAGATGTATTCCCTACAGAAAATCTGCTTCAAAAGGGAGCTCTGGCAGTCAGGTGGGGGAAAGAGTGAGGGGGTGTTGCGTAAATTGCTAGTTTCGTCCCCTGGAGGCTAGTTCAATTTGCCTCAAGAAGAGAGTCATACTTTCAGGCTGGGTCCTACTCTATTTTATTGTTTGCAAACAAGTTCGGCCGAGGAGCTCAGTGCTCAAAGCAAGGTCGACCTTGAGCATCGCCTGAGCTGAAACTTTTATAGATTTCACATTCTTTCTGGTCAGCGTGTCGCAACGTGATTGGTCACTGCAAGTTTACTCAGTTCCCTGGCAGAAAGTTTAGCAGCTTCTAAGACATGCGCAATCAGCTAAATGATACGTGCTGTTTCGAGCTTAAGCAATGGAGGGGAAGAAGCACGTTTAGTTTTTACTACAGGGGCACTGGCTGCAGGAAGGCAGGCTGGCAGTAGCTGCTGAAGCAGAACAATCGAGGGGGAGAAGACCAGGATTGTGAGCAGGACTTGTCTAGAAGAGTGGAGGGCTGACCCACTTAGCAGATGCCCGTTCCCTCCTTTCATGTGGGGCTCTAAATTACTGAGCCTGTTCCAGGAGGCTGGGGCAACATCCCCAAACTGAAGGGAAACAGGGAAGTTAGAAAGAGGCCTAGGGAAGGCTGATCTGGAATAGCAACCAAAGGGGTCTGAGCCACATTTTGCCTCTCCCCCCTTGGCCCTGGGCCAGGACCCAATGCAGAGAAGGGCTCAGGTCTCCCTACTCTCCCTCCCCCCCCCCAGGCACAGCGATCCAGGAAGACTCCAATGTGGAAGTGATAAACAGGGCGTTGGCGTCCAGGTCCACTGAAATGCCCTAAAGAGCTGGCCCACGACTTGGAGAGACTGTCTGGATGTAGCCTGACCACTTGACTTGCTGGCCCTAGAGTGAAGCCTGCCACTGGGCCATAAAAGTGTCTGAAAGCCTCCATGCACATCCCCACCTATCCTTTGGTCTTGCAGTGAGTACAGTCTGGTCAGATTGCATGATCTTGCCTAGTGCCTGCATTGGAGAATTGTGGACTTGAGTGGCTGGTTAGTTAGAAGGTGTAGTTCCTGCCTATATGCCTAAATGTTGATAATTTTTCAAGGGATTTGTTTGTGATAAAGGGTCAGATCCTGCAAGCAGTCCCTCCAATGTAGCTCCCATTTACTCTTGAGGTGGGTCCCCTTAATCAGCCTTTCCATCGGCGCTTCTGTGGGCAATTTTGCTCAGCCAGTCTGCAGATGATTTTATTACTGATACATAAATAAATCTGTATGCACATATGTAGTCTTGCAGTGGTAGTCTCCACTGACAATGAACTGCAGCACTAACGGGCTACATCTACACTGGCATGAATTTCCGGAACTGCTTAAAACGGAATAGTATTCCGTTTTAAGTTTTTCCGGAAAAGGAGCATCTACATTGGCAGGCTGCTTTTCCGGAAAAGCGTCCGTAGCCAATGTAGACGCGCTTTTCCGGAAAAGAGCCCCGAGCGTCATTTTCGCGATCGGGGCTTTTTTCCAGAAAAGACTACTGGGCTGTCTACACTGGCCCTTTTCCGGAACAGTGTTCCAGAATAAGGACTTATGCCCGAGTGGGAGCAGAATAGTTTTTCCGGAATAGCGGCTGATTTTGTACAGTAGAGCATCGTTGCTTTTCCGGAAATTCAAGGGCCAGTGTAGACAGCTCGTAGCTTATTCCGGAAAAGCGGCTGATTTTCCGGAATAAGTGGCCCAGTGTAGACACAGCCATGGTGTGATTTTACACATACGTAGTGGGATTTTTAGTTCTGATTTCAGGATTGGACCTTTAATCCCCAACTTTTCCTCAGGCACACTAGGGAGTTTTCATTTTTCCTTTTTCTTCTAGACTAAGTCATTTATCTCTATGCCACCTTTGACCTTCCTCTTTGATTGCAGTTAATGGAACTGTCACCTTTATGTCCTCATGTTCCATTTCTCAGCCTGTCTGGACTTTGGCCTCTAAAGGTTACCACTGTTAGTGAAGTAATATGATTAAGTGAGTCCTTTTAGACAGATTTATGCAGAGTTTCTTCTCCAGCAAATGTCACATCTAGTCTAGTTCTATAAGAGAGTATTTCAAAGATGCCAAATGCCGCTGAAAAGCACTAAATTGTTCTTTAGAACTGGTTAAAATGACTAGGGGGCAAGATGACAGCAAGCCTGATTTACACGAGGATCTGCCCCCACTACTTTGCAAGAGTGGTTTTCTTTTAATAAAGAAACAAAGAAAACAGAACTTTTCTTCTATATTAGAAAGAAGAGATTTCATTTGTAACCATGAACTTGAAAGGAACAGTGATGTATTTCAAGAGTGCCTATCCATGGGTGCATGGATCGGCATTCACATTGTACTCCCTGCTAGTATCTGGACTGGACTGGGAAAGCTAATGATCTAACCAGCAGACCAAATTTGGTGATGTAACCTGGTCATGTTGTGCATATGCTCTGAAGTGCTTATCCATAATCCACCGAGGTTGGCAAGATTTTGAAAAATAAAGGGTAAAACAGATCTCATTACTGGTTTTCCTGAGTTATACCAGGTGTAACAATCAAAATAAAACAAAATTCAGTTGTCGTGCATGTCTTGCAGTACATTAAATGCCATCTTGCATAACAGAGGCAAATATCTATAGTATATTTTATGATTGGATAGTTACATTTTGAGATTCTGGAAGGTTCAGTGCACACACACCTGTGCTTGCTGGATTTGACATAAAACAAAAATATAATAATATTATGCACTGATTCCACCTCCCAACCTCGGATAGAATGGTCTTTTTAAAACCGTAATTCCTTCAGTTTCATAGAGCACTTGGTGTTGTCAACTTTTGTGATTTTATTGTGAACCTCACAAAAATTGGTGTTTTACTTAAAGCTGTAGAACTGGAGTTCTATGACTATGTGAGAAGCTTAACTTTCATTAAAAATGTTTCTAGCCTCCTAATTTTGAAGAAAAGCTTGAAAATGTGGCTCAAATGCACCCTACAGGTATGAAAATCGGAAGACAAATAAACCCAGATATTTTTATAAAAATCACGATTTGTAAGACAATCTCATAATATTGTTAGATTTGGTTCATGATGGTTGAATGTGTGATGTTGGTAACACTAAAGATATTGTTATCTCTATTTTATATATGGGCTTACAGTCAAACTTTCAAAGGTGGCCCCTAATTCTGGGCGTCTCCATTTTGTGGGTGCCCAACTTGACTTTCCTGGATATGTGAAACTGGGCACTCAGCAAATGAAGACACCAGGAGTGAGCGGTGACTCTTGAAAATATTAGTCTTAGTTTTATTACCAGTGAGTAATTCAGCAGTCAGAGTTGAAGGAGAGAGATCTTTATTAACAACACTGAAAATCCAATATTCTATGGAGAGCAAAAGAGAGAGAGGGAGACCTTGGTGGCACATTAAACTCATTGGATAGTTTCAAGATTTGTTCTCATTTGCAGAATGAAATAAATAAATTAAAAGTATAGAAATATTGATTTGTTCCCCAATAGTTTGATCGAAACATATTTTAACATAATGAAAATGTTTAGTTTTTGTTTGTCAGACTGGCCTTATTTATGTTGAATTAATTTGGCATTAAACTGAATTTAACAACTTGGCACATTGCTGCATTTCAGGACTCTGGCAGCCCCATTCTTCCCTCTGGGGTAGATGCCCTGGCTGTCCTACATCTCCCATGAGCTCCAAACAGAACTTGAGCAGAGTGAAGTCTGCATTGCATTATGGGAGATGCAATCTTTCAGACAGCATAGTTTGTAGGCACTAATGGGGATAAAAATCCCACAGTTCCTATAAGGCAATGTATTGATAAGGAAATGCAGTTTTATTGAACTTACTCAAAGTCAAAACACAGGGGCTGTGTCTAGAGTGGCCAGTTTTTCTGGAAAATCAGCCTCTTTTCCGGAAAAACTTGCCAGCTGTCTATACTGGCCATTTGAATTTCCGCAAAAGCACTAACTTCCTACCGTCTTTTGCGCAAAAGAGCCAGTGTAGACAGCTGAGATTTGTTTTCTGCAAAAAAGCCCCGATCGTGAAAATGGCGATCGGGGCTTTTTTGCAGAAAAGCGTGTGTAGATTGGCATGGACGCTTTTCTGCAAAAAGTGCTTTTGCGGAAAAGCGTCCGTGCCAATCTAGATGCTCTTTTCTGAAAACTTTTCCATTAAAAGCATTTCCGTAAAATCATGCTAGTCTAGACGTAGCCAGGCTGTGTCTAGACTGGCCAGTTTTTCCGGAAAATCAGCCGCTTTTCTGGAAAAACTTGCCAGCTGCCTACACTGGCCGCTTGAATTTCTGCAAAAGCACTGACTTCCTACTGTAAGAAATCAGTGCTTCTTGCGAAAATACTATTCTGCTCCCGTTCGGGCAAAAGTCCCTTTTGCGCAAAGCTTTTGCGCAAAAGGGCCAGTGTAGACAGCTTTTTTGCGGAAAAGCGCGTCTAGATTGGCACGGACGCTTTTCCGCAAAAAGTGCTTTTGCGGAAAAGCGTCCGTGCCAATCTAGACGCTCTTTTCTGAAAATGCTTTTAACGGAAAACTTTTCCGTTAAAAGCATTTCCGGAAAATCATTCCAATCTAGACACAGCCACAATGTTTTTGGCCAGTTCAAATTAAATATTTAAATTTTAGTCATACTGATCCAAAATGAAATAATCCATTTAGAGCTGCCTAGGAAAGTCCAAGCTCCAACCCCAATCCCCAGCTCCCCAGCCCTAAGACCCTGCTACACCCCCAAACCTCTCATCCCTGACCTCGCCCAAAGCCCACACACCCAGCTAGAGCCCATTTCTGTAGTGGTCTTATGAGGTTACAGTATTGTAGCTGATGGTAGAATTTGGGCTGCGTTATAATTTTATCAGTATTTTAAAGCCTACTTCTCCTCTTTCAATTTTTAAATAAAAGAGAAATATGTCTGTCCTAGTGACACAAAAATACTTATATCATTTGAATCCTTGACAAGGCATAACACACACCTGTGCTTCACCCAGGAGTGTAGCTTGACAGCTATATCTAACAACCAGCAGCAGATCCTTGTAAAAGAGTTCAAAACGAAGTACTATAACCAGCTCCGGAAGGAAAAACACACAGCACGGATCTTGCTGAGTGCTCAGCTGATTCAAAGACAGAAGGGAGAAAATTTCAACCAGTTGTGGCTGACGTTCAATGCACCAATCAGAAAATGCATTACAACTGTGCTCCAGCCAAGAGAAGAACATGAGGCTTTCCGGCAACTGCTAGCAGTCAGGAAATTGCCCTGTCAGGAAAACTGTGGTTTCTTTAAACTGCTGTCTGCGTCCCCACTGCTAGCTAATATCATATTTCAATTTGGACACGTAAGTGACCACTGTTCTCCAATTCAAACAATAATTAGCTGTGCAGCAAAGTTATAGATCACTAATGCAAACAACTCAGGATTTTTTTGGGGGGGCAAACATGTGCTGCAGGCTTTTTGCTGTTGTTCTGCTCTTAGTTCAAACCAGTGAGTTTTCAGCTCTGCAAAACAGAGGGCCCCTGGGGTACTTTTAAAGGCTTCTCGGTAAAAATGCGGTGATGATTTTTCTTTTGTAAAAAGTCAAAATGTTAATTGTGTGATGCTTAGAGAGAAAATCCAATGTCACTGCAAACTCTGATAATGTTTTCTACCTGGTCTGTGCATTTACTCCACCTTCTTTTACAACACCGCCTTCAGTGTAATATGGAGCACCTGCTTGATGTCCTCTGAATGCAGTGTGACAGTCTGTTTTAGTGAATGACTCTGTGGACTGTGAGATTTAATTAAAAAAAACAACCCTCAGATTGTTTTATGCCTTCCTCATATAAGATGTTTAAGTTTAAACCAGTATACAATATAAAATTCAAATACTAACAAGGGTTGGGGAGAGATTGCTTATCTGTCTGCATAACTGGAAATTATTCAAAGTGAAAAGATTTTTGAAATCATGGATGTGAGCTGTTTATTTCTTGCATGTATATTACTCAGGTTGGACTGTAAAATTAAACTAGATTGTTCTTAGCCAGTTTCAACATCCTGATGTCGTGCACCTAGCAAGATGAGTCAAGATGATTCAGGTTGTCATTTCCCCAAAAATTGTTTTTATTGACATTTGCTTAAAACACAGCCTCCTTACTGGGTGTAAGCTAATTGACAGTAGGCCTGATTCTGATATTTACTGAGCACCCTCATCTCCAATTGATTGATTTCAGTCAGAATCAATAATGATAGGAACCCCAGAGGAAGTCCTCCACATTTGGGGTGTGTGTGTATGGGGGATTTGGCTCAGTATGTCTTTAACCTTCACAATTATTTCTGTTAACAAAATCTGATATCCGAATAGTACTTCATATTAAGTTATCCTCAACTTGTTCCTGGTGTGTAAGTTGTGGCAGTTAGTTTTCAGCAGATATTAATTTCTTTGCAATGTTGCTTAGTAGATCCTTCTGATTTTGGGGGAAACTCCCAGCAATATGTTGCTTGTATATTGGTTCTAGTAGGATTTTCTTCTGAAAAGTGGAAACAGTCTGACACCTGGTTATAGGCATAGGAGCTGACGGCTATTTCATAAAATTAACCTGATAAGCCTGTAGCTGGAGACAGTTTAGAAGAAGGAAAATCTAAGGGAGTAGGATGAGAGAGTGCGAGATCTTGCTGAAAAGCTTAGAAAGGGCTGGGGTCCAAGATTTCTCCTAACTCTTAAAAGAGGTTAGTTGTTCCATCAGACTTCAATTTTCCTTCCTCCTGCATTTCCATCCTGTACGACCAGTCCTCATAATTTAGTAAAATATATGATTAAAACAATGCTTAAAAAGGGCTTTCCAAACACTTACTAGTTTCCTCCCTGACATAACACACCCTGGGATATGGGACAGAGCCCTTCTATTTCCCCGAAGCTTGGAGGTAACCCTCTATTGGATAGCTCCCACTAGTTTGGGATCTAAGATTTTGAGCTGAAATTAGTTGTCAGGATCAAAGGAGAGGAAACTAGAGCAATATGATGCCCATTGGATATGGAGCCTCACTTGCTTCTACGGTCCATGGCAGTGTTCTGTAGAACCTGGCCAGAGGAGACATGCCTGCGTGTTTTTGAAGAGCTGATCTTTTAGAAAATTATGGTCGCTTTGGACAAATATCCATCTTCTCTCCCAATGAGTGGCAGGTCCTCATTCTTGTGGCTTCTCTGTAATTCCTTTGCTTCCTTGTCCTTTTTAACAACCCTTCCATACAAATCTACCACTATTGGACCCATGTTCTCTCAGTGTTAGAGATGGAGCTCTGATTCTGGCCTACTTCTGAGCACCTAAAATTTTATCGCAGAAGAGAATTATTATATTCTGGATCCTCGTTTTACACTTGGGTCCTTCTGTGTATTTTAGGGTGGTATGCTACTGCCCATCACCATAGTTTCTGGGGTATAGATTTGCAAAGGTATTTAAGCATTATAACACTCAGCTTCAAATTAGGTCTCCAGGCTCCAGTGCATTGCCTGGGAGATGTAGGTGCCTAATAAGTCTCAGAAGCCAGCAAACTCATCTGGGAGCCTCATAAGTTAACCAGCTGTGACATGCAGAGAGGTGATCTAGAACGATCTTCGAAGCTATGTAGGTGCTGGACTGACTGGTTAAGTGAAGGTGCATCCCTCCACTCAGGAGTCTCAGCTGTGAATGTCTCCTGGGCTATGTCTACACTGGTGCAAGAAACGTCCACACTGCCATGTGTGAGCTGTGCTTTTGTGCAAGAGCACTCATAGCAGTGTGGACGCTCTCTTGTGCAAGAAAGCTCCGATGGCCATTTTAGCCATAGGCCTTTTTTGCACAAGAAACCCCTGCCGAGCGTACACACTGCCCTATTTTATAATGATTTGCTGATGTAATTAAACTTATGAGGCAAATTCATCCCTGATCTAACTACGTTATTTTCACTGGAGTTATGCCAAGAATGAATTTAGCCCATGCGTTGTCTGTTTTCTCGCTCCTCTTGTTACTGAGAAGGGAATAAGAACAACGAACACATTAAAATTCAGGAATCTGTCTATTTTGTAACTGTTTCATTGACTTTGTTTTATCCCTCCCCCTGTATAGATAAATTAGTCATCACAAAGCACCATCCTTTTCAAAACTGGTCCTTACTACCAGTAGGCTGCCCCCTGTGGAGCTGTGTTACTTAGGGTTTCTTCTCACCTCTTGGCCAATCTACAGGTTGCATGGAGCATTCAGACTGTAACATATCTTTTCACACAATAACCATTAAACCAGCATCTCCGATCTTGGTTCCAAATACACCATCATATCGCATAGAATAGGTTTGATTGCCAGCCACACTGCAACAGCTTTCCTAAGCATGAAGTGATATTTCATAGAATCATAGAATCATAGAATAATAGGACATAGAATAATTTGCCTTCCCCTTTCCTCCTGGCTCCTGGCCACAGCTCCTTAGATAGTGGCTTCATGCCGCTTTTGAGATTACAGGGGAACAGGAAAAGAGATGTACTTAACACAGCAGCCAGTGGAGCAGGGCTAAGGCTGAGTGTGTTATTTCTTCCTTGGGAGACAGTGATGGAGAAAGAACCAGGGGCATGCAAGGCCAGATCAGTACACACCCATAGCTCTAAAATATAGTATCCTCTCTCTGGTCTTCATCATTTAGTCTCAAAGAACTGATGTTGCACTGCGATTGAAGATTACAAATCCCTTTCTTTTTCCAGAGTTCTCCTTAGCCAGCTCTGTAGTTCACTTTTTTGAGAGCTACCTCCCCTGCTACAAATGGGACAGAAGGTAAAAATTAGGATGTAAGAGACTCATCAACTATCCGATAAGCATATGCTTATTGGATAGTTGACTAGTGACTCTACTACTTGCTTCCCCCCCTTGCTGCCTGTGTCAGAGAGAGGCAGCAAGGGGGGGAGCAGGAGCTGGTGCTGGGGGCTGGTGGGCTTAAAAGCCAGTTCCCCCCAGTACCCTCTCCATGGGGGGAAATGGGGTAGCAGGGAACTAGCAGTGCTTCCAGCTATGAAATGTAGCAAGAGTGTGCTACATTTCAAAAGCAGAAGTTCCACGGGAGCGGGGGGGGGGGAGGCGGCAAGTGGGGGACTCAAGCGGTCCCCACTCACCCCATGCTCCGTACTTTTGAAATGTATGGCTCTCCTACATTTCAAAAGTAGGGAGCATGGGGCTGGCCAGGGACTACTTGAGTCCCCTGCTCACCCCGTGCTCCCTGCGGTGCGTCTGCCTTTGAAATGTAGCAAGAGCCAGTAGGGCTCTTGCTACATTTCAGAGGCAGAGGTGCCCTTATCGACAAATCGAATAGTCGATGCAAATTTCATCCACTATTCGATTAGTTGATTAAACTAAATTTAACATCCTTGGGTACAAAAGGGGAAACCTTGGCCTTCCTAATTTGCTTACCAAGTAATACCACTAATTACTAAATCCTATTCCCGGTTAACTTAACTTTACTTCCAGGATGCTGCAAGAAAGGTGAACAAATTTACCAGGCCTACACCAATTTGCCCTTTCCCCAATGAAAAAATTCCTTCTTGACTCCTAAAATGGGCGATCAGTCAGATCTTCAGCATCTGCAAACACAGCACCACAGTTACCAGTATGGGACAGAAGCTGCTGAAATGGAACAACAAAAGACTCCATGGGACTTAAATTAATGAAAAGGGGAAGTGAGGGACCATTCTATTCCTTCTTCATCAGGTTGGCCATATCTGTCAGGGCTGACAAGAGTCTTCACTGGGCCACGGGGAAGCTGGCTGTGAGCCCCCAGAAAGGCTGGGGCCTTGGGCAGAAGAGGTGAGGACTGCAATTCAGTGCCACCAAAGTTCCAGGGCATGTCAGGTGCTCTGGCAGTGATCTAAAGAGCCCAGGATGTCTGCTGCTGCTGCTGCCGCCGAGGTAGCAACAGCTGGGCGCTCCAGGCCCTTTTAAATCACCGGGCCCCAGGACAGTTTCTCCTATTGGCCCCGATACCCAATGGTTAGATTAGAAATTTTGAGGCTGCATAGTTGTGTGGATAGAATATGAGACTCAGAGTTTGGAGGCTTAGGTCTATGTACAACTTTGCCATGGCAAATCTCTCTTTGCAACTTGGTTTTTCCATCCCTGAGGAAGTGCCTGGCTCACCCATGGAGCTTTACACATGGCTAAGCATTTGCAGTGAAAGAAAAAAGTTACGTTGAAGTGGAAGCTTCTATTTTAAAATAAATGAACAATACTGTGATAGAGAGTAATGGAAGAGTAAATGTGTTATCTCTTCCAGTTGTTTTTATTGTTAGCGCTCAGGCAGTCCCCAGAACTAAAGAGTTTATTGTGTATCCCATCTTTCTTTTGACACTGCATAGCTACGTGTACACTGGCATGATTTTCCGGAAATGCTTTTAACAGAAAAGTTTTCCGTTAAAAGCATTTTCGGAAAAGCGCATCTAGATTGGCAGGACGCTTTTCCGCAAAAGCACTTTTTGCAGAAAAGCGTCCGGGGCCAATTTAGACACGCTTTTCCGCAAAAAAGCCCCGATAGCCATTTTCGCGATCGGGGCTTTTTTGCGGAAAACAAATCTCTGCTGTCTACACTGGCCCTTCTGCACAAAAGTCTTTCGGAAAAAGACTTTTTCCCGAATGGGAGCAGCATAGTATTTCCGCAAAAGCACTGACAATCTTACATGAGATCGTCAGTGCTTTTGCGGAAATTCAAGTGGCCAGTGTAGACAGCTGGCAAGTTTTTCCGCAAAAGCAGATGATTTTTTGCGGAAAAATTTGCCAGTCTAGACACAGCCCATAAGTGGGAAGTAAGCCATTGGTGATAGCACGGCCCCTTGGGCATTCAACACATTGTGTAAAAACAGCAGTAGGTGTCCTGTGGTTTATCCCTCTCCTGCCCCATACGCGACTTTTACTCTGTCCTAGAACAGGGACTGAAGTAATTGCCGTTAAGAAGAAATCGTGATTACTCTGCCACCATAAATTGTTTTGTTGTTAGCTTTTTGTATCACTAAAAGGCCAACATAGAGTAGGGATGTTAATTAACGTTCAAAACGTTAACTGTTTGAACTCTAGGTTTAGCCAGGTAACCCTGGAATTGCCCCTGGATGCTCCACCCCAGCCTCGCTGCAGCCAACAGGGGCTGCTCTGGCTCTGGCCCTGGCCCTGTGATGGACTTGGGTGGCAGGCGCCCAGACACAAGCCATAGGACACAAGCTTTCTCCGCTGAAGCCTAGGGCAGGTAGGGGCTGTCCCAACCCTTCTGCAGCCCTGGACAGAGTCCAGCCAGCGAAGCCGGTTAACTGGTTATCTGGTAAGCAGGCCAATAAGCCACCTGCTTACCAGAAAACTGGTTAACCTGTTACATTCCTAACATAGAATTGCACTTTTGCCAGGTACAATATTGTCAAAGATACTCCTTCCATTTTATCTCCCTTTCATAAAGACTGTGACATTACCATGCAACTTTTGTTTAATCCCAGGGTTTACGACAGGTCCTTTCATATTTAGATTATGAAGCCTAATATGTTGCCCTGCTAATCTTTCCCCCTGTAATCCCTAGAAAAAGCACAGCTGCACTGCAAGCACTAAAATCATGCTATTTATACAGGATCTGTTGTTTTGGGCAGCCTGCTTAGTTCCAAAGATCAACTTTTTGACAGTCCTTTATAATCCGTATTTATAGCTGAAAGATATTTCTGCTGAGCCTTGGACTGTGTAGGTGCAGAATTTTCTGGTACGATGGCTTTCACCTAAGGGCAGTCTGATAACCGTAAAGAAAGGTAAGACAAGCAGAGCTCACGTCTTAATTGTAATTAAACATTTGTCTGGTTTCTTGGTCATTCCTTTTAAGTTTAAATAAACGGTTCAGGATTTTCTTTTTATTGAATGAAATGTTTTTGCGAAGGGCAGTTTGTTTATTTTTTTGACTGCCTATGTGGGAAAACGAGCACATTTGTTTAAGGACAAACTGAGAAGTGCATGCTGAAAACCACAGACATTTTGAATAATATTTGTACAGACTATTATTTAATAGACCGTATAAATATTTCTGATGTGCGGTAGCTCTTTGATCATAAGTACTTGTTTCAAAAGCTGTCCTGTCCCTGCTGCGACTCCTGAAAAAGGAGGCCTTATTACTCTGAAAGGATGTTGGCTCCAGGGCCTGTGTTTGAGTGACTGTGTGGCAGAGTGACACTCAGTTTGGTAGGTTCCCCCCTACCCCATAGCTGGTGTTTCGATGTTTCTGCTTGCAAAGTCCAAGTACTAACAACATCATTACAAAAACCAAAGGCCTTGATTCTCTGTGGCAAAGCTCCACTGAAGCTGAGGCTGTCCCATACAGCAGCAGGAAGCTGCCTGTTTGAAGTCTATTGAAGGATGGGAGGCTTGGGGTAGGGGGGTTAGATACCCCAGGCATCCTCTGTTCATAGTGAAGCAGGGGTTAATTTCAGCTCTGCTTATCTATCTCCGTGTGCTCAAGCAAGAACCCTACAATTGGGGGGATGGTAAAAAGTGAGTCTGTGGCCTTTGGAGGAAAGCAGGGCTCCATTCCCAGCGGTCATAGCAGTGGGTTGAACATCAAGAGGAGCAGTTTTGTTTCCTTTTCAGCTTGTATTTTATTTTGCTTCTTATTATAAACATTATTCCTGAGGAAAAGCTGTTGCTGACTGTGTCTGTTTTTCTGCTGTATCATTCTACACTGCTTTCCTCAGAATCAGGGATAAAATATAGGGCTGTCGATTACTTGCCATTAACTCATGCGATTAACACAAATGAATTGCAATTAAAAAAGTTAATTGTGATTAATCACACTATTAAATAATAGAATACCAGCTGACATTTATTAAGTAGTTGTGGATTTTTTCCTGCATTTTCAATTTTGATTTCAATGAGAACACAGAAAACAGCGTGTACAGTTCTCGCTTTATATTACTTTTATTACCAATTACCAATATATGCATTATAAAATGATAAATAATAAAAATAACGAATAAGTAGTTTGTAATTAAAAAAATAAACTGAGCTCTGTACACTGTATTCTGTGCTGTAATCATAGAACCCATGTCTTGTTCTATTATCAGGAGGTAAGGAGAAGGGAAAAATTGTAATAACAGCTTTCAAGTACCTAAGGTTATCAAGTTCCCTCTCAGGGTACGTCTAGACTACATGCCTCCGTCGACGGAGGCATGTAGATTAGACAGATCGGCAGAGGGAAATGAAGCCGCGATTAAAATAATCGCGGCTTCATTTAAATTTAAATGGCTGCCCCGCTCTGCCGATCAGCTGTTTGTCGGCAGATCGGGGCAGTCTGGACGTTCCCCTGTCGCCAGAAAACCCTTTTGTCGACCGCCCCGTTATGCCTCATCCCACAAGGCATAACGGGGCGGTCGACAAAAGGGTTTTCTGGCGACAGGGGAACGTCCAGACTGCCCCGATCTGCCGACAAACAGCTGATCGGCAGAGGGGGGCAGCCATTTAAATTTAAATGAAGCCGCGATTATTTTAATCGCGGCTTCATTTCCCTCTGCCGATCTGTCTAATCTACATGCCTCCATCGACGGAGGCATGTAGTCTAGACGTACCCTCAGTCTTCTCTTTTCTAGACTAAACAAATCCAGTTCTTTCATTCTCCCCTCATAGGACATGTTTTCTCGTTTTTAATTATTTTTGTTGCCCTTCTTTGGACTTTTACCAGTTTGTCCCCATGCTTCCTGAAATATGGCACCCAGAACTGGGCACAGTACTCCAGTTGAGGCCTAATTAGCTTGAGTAGCGTGGAAGAACTACTTCTCCTGTCCTGCTTATAACACTCCTTCTAGTACATCCCAGAATGATGTTTCCTTTTTTTTAAACAGTGTTACACTGTCGACTCCTTTTACCTTGTGGTCCACTATAACCTCTAGATTCCTTTCTGTAATACTCCTTCCTTTGTGGTCTCTTGCCATACTTCCTATCTTTCCTATTCAGTGGAATAGTTTGCTCTTGTGTCCTTAATGGTGTCTCATTGAAAAACTGTCAACTGCGCTCAGTTGTTTTTCCTCTTAGATTTGCTTCCCATGGGATCTTACTTACCAGCTCCTTGAGTTTGTTATTGAAGTCTATTGTCTTTATTTTGCTGCTCTCCCATCTATTGCTCCTTAAAATCATGACAGCTGCTCATTCATGATGACTTTCATCCAAGTTGCCTTCCACGTTCAAATTCTCAACCACTTCCTCCCTATTTGTCAAAATCAAATCCAGCTTTTGAATAAAAGGACATGTCTCCAATACATCTCACTAGAATTTGTTGGATAATCTGTGTCCCACTGTGTTATATTCCCAGCAGATGTCTGGGTAGCTGAAGTCTCCCATCACCACCAAATCTGTGCTTTGGATGATTTTGTTAGTAATTAAAACAAACAAACAAACCGCCTCATCTTCCTGGGTAGGAGGTCTGTAGTAAATCCCTACCATGGCCTCACCCTTGTTTTTGTCTTTTTACATCATTTTTTCTTACCCAGAGTTTCTCAACAAGTCTATCTCCTATTTCCTTCCCAACGTCAGTCCAAGTGTATATATTTTTAATATGCCAGGCAACCACTCTCTTGTGTCCTGCCTTTCCTTGCTGAGCAAACTGTACTCTTCTGTACCAATATTCCAAGGATGCGTATCATTCCACCAAGTCTCTGTGAGGCCAACTGTGTCATAGTTGAGTTTATTTACTAGCATTTCGAGTTCTTCCAGTTTATGCCCCATGCTTCTCACATTAGTATACAGACATCTAAGATCTTGATTTGATCTCATCCCCCAGTTCTGTCTTGTCTTCTTTATCCCTACTAATGCAGCCCATGCTGTCTCCAATTTCTCACCCTTTTCCTAGGTCTTCATGTTTCTGACTTATTTGTGGGCGTTGGTAACCTTCCCCCACAGAACCTAGTTTAAAGCCCTCCTTACTATGTTAGCCAGTCCGTATTAATGTATGCTCTTCCTCAAGAGGTGCTAAGAGAAATCAGCATATTGGAAAATATAGAAAACACTCAAATATATTTAAAATAAACGGTATTTTATTATTGTTTAACAGTGCGATGAATCAAGTTTAATTTTGAATTGCTTAACAGCCCTAATAAAAATTGATTTTTCAAATAAAAATTGGACTCTTTATTTTACATGAGATTCTTTAAACAAAATGCGGGTTTATTTATTAATGAAAAACTTCTTAAAATTAAATTTTAAATGACAGTCAGGACCTGAACCAAATTGTCCGCAGATCACATTCCAGTCAGCCCTGCTACTCCACCCTGTCTCCCCCGTGGACCCCACATGGTGTGGACACTGCAGTAACTTGATCTAAAGCATGAGCTTCTCCAATTATCACCTCTAATATCATTAGCTCACAGACATTTACCTTCCCTCCACCCCCCGCATCCCCTTTCTGTTCTGAAATTTGATTTGTCCTTTTCATATGTGTTCTTTTTTTTTTTTTTTAAATTGTATCATTTGGTATATATGGTTGTGACAATTTTCTTCCACTATTTGATCTGAGGAAGTGGGTCTGGCCCACAAAAGCTCATCATCTAATAAACCATCTTGTTAGTCTTTAAAGTGCTACATAGTCTGGTGTAGCTGAAGGAAAATACAGGACTAACACGGCTACATTTCTATCACAATTCCAGCTATGTTATTCATAGAGCTGGAGTTGCATTCCTTAGGTCTATTTACTGTGATAGTGGAGACCTATTCTCAGAGGGTATGTCTACACTAGCCCCCTACATCGATCTAGGGTGGCTAATGAGGGCGACCGAAATTGCAAACGAAGCGTGGGATTTAAATATCCCGTGCTTGATTTGCATATTCCCGGCCGGTCGCCATTTTAGAAATTGACTAGCCCGAAGTAACTGCCCGCGTCTGTACGCGGCAGCGAAATGGGATTCCTAAATAAAGCCCTAACTCGAATTAGCTGGTATTCCTCGTTCAGTGAGGTTTACCAGCTAATTCAAGATATGGGTTTATTTCGGAATCCCGTTTTGCTACCGCGTATAGACGCGGGCAGTTACTTCGGGCTAGTCAATTTCTAAAAGGGCGACTGGCCGGGAACATGCAAATCAAGCGCGGGATATTTAAATCCCGCGCTTCGTTTGCAATTTCGGTCGCCCTCATTAGCCTCCCTAGATCGATGTAGGGGGCTAGTGTAGACATACCCAAAGAGATAAGGAATTTGACTTTCAAGAGTCTGCTAATTGACTTACTCTAGGGCTGTGTCTAAACTACATCCTTTTATCGATAAAGGGATGTAGATTAGGCACGTCAATATTGCAAATGAAGCCGGGATTTAAATATCCCGCATTTTATTTGTATAATGGCGGCAGCTGCTTTTTTTCTAAACAGGGCTTTTTTGAAACCCTCTCCCCCCCAGCAGTTTAGATGGGGCATTTTCGACAGAAATGCCCCGTTTCTAAAGATCCTCTGTGCCTCACTTTTTTTAGGATCCTGTACTCCTCATTTTTTGAGGAGTACAGGATCTTTCGAAACGGGGCATTTCTGTCGAAAATGCCCCATCTAAACTGCTGGTGGTTTTTTTTTTTTTTAAAAAGCCCCGTTTTGAAAAAAAGCTGCAGCTGCCATTATGCAAATGAAGCGCAGGATATTTAAATCCCAGCTTCATTTGCAATATACACGTGCCTAATCTACATTCCTTTATCGAAAAAGGGATGTATTTTAGACACAGCTTAGGTGGCTGTCAATCAAATTGGAGAAGTCAAATAGTATTTGGTCATAGACTGTAATCTATATTGTATAGATAACTGAATAATCTGTTATTCACATGGCCACACGCATGTACTTTGTTTTGTTGCTTAGTAAGGGAAAAAGGTAAGTAAGACATTATATGGGTTGATTGGGTTCCATTTTTCAAATGCTTGTGGTGAGGATCCTTTGCAAAGCTATAATTTTAAGTGCTGAGTAGTGATGTATGATATAGCTTAATTTTCTAACATCTGTTAAAGTTGTCTTCATTGTAGCAAAAAAAAGTTAAAGATCTAAAATCAAGGCTGCCATATATGGAAGAGGAATAAAAATGATAAATAGTGGTAGAGTGTGTGAATTTCCATATTCTGTAAAAGACCTTAAAACACCATTTATCTATGTTAAAAGTAAAATCCAATTAGTTTTCTCATGGTTTTTACCCTTTTTTTTTTTTTTAAATGAGTCAGCAGTCAGAGACAATGCCAAAATAAGGCGGGGGGAGGGGGGGAATCCATGAGATAATATCAAGAATAATATAGTTAGTGATTTTTGTTAACAAGTACTTATGAACATGTGCTGCTAACTTTCTAAACTTTGTTTTAAGAAAGCAAGTGGGAACATTATCTTTTGCAGATGATGCCTAACAATCTGATCAACAGTCAAGGAATAAGTTGCAGAGCAAGATGCAGATTCTTGTAATGGGCATCCCACAATTGGTGTAGCTGTAGTAATAATTACTAGAATCAGTGAATATGACTTCCGTAATCAGAGATATTAATCTTTGTCATGTGGCTAGGGCCAGGAAGTAAAATCAGGTTTCTTCCAGTATGCTTAGGTATCAGATGGTTGTAAGAGTAGACCAAAGGCGTATCGTTACCATTATTGTGGTTTACCAGTCTTCACCTGAACAACTGTTTTGCATAGGAAGATCACTGTTCAGTAGAGCCTGTGTTCCTCCTGACCAGAAGAATTTGAAAACCAGCTGCAGATAGTGGGGCAGATGGTTCCCAGTCATTTATTTGAAGTCTTAGCGACTTTTCTTTGGGCATTTGTAAGGCATTAGTAAGGCATTTGATACGGTCTCGCATGATGACTTTAGTAAGGCATTTGATACGGTCTCGCATGATATTCTTATTGATAAACTAGGCAAATATAACTTAGATAGGGCCACGATAAGGTGGGTGCATAATTGGCTGGATAACCGTAGTCAGAGAGTTGTTGTTAACGGTTCTAAATCCTGCTGGAAAGGGATAACAAGTGGAGTTCCTCAAGGGTCTGTTTTGGGACCCGTACTATTCAATATCTTCATCAATGATGTAGATATTGGGATAGAGAGTACTCTTATTAAGTTTGCAGATGATACCAAACTGGGTGGGGTTGCGACTTCTTTGGAGGATAGGGACATAATTCAAAATGACCTTAGCAAGTTAGAGAAATGGTCAGAGGTAAACAGGATGAGGTTTAATAAAGAGAAATGCAAAGTGCTCCACTTAGGAAGGAACAATCAGTTCCATACATACAAGATGGGAAGCGACTGTCTAGGAAGGAGCATGGCGGAAAGGGATCTAGGGGTCATAGTGGACCACAAGTTGAATATGAGTCAACAGTGTGATGCTGTTGCAAAAAAAGCAAATATGATTCTAGGTTGTATCAACAGGTGTGTTGTAAGCAAAACTCGTGAAGTCATTCTGCCGCTCTATTCTGCACTAGTTAGGCCTCAGCTGGAGTACTGTGTCCAGTTCTGGGCGCCACATTTCAAGAAAGATGTGGAGAAATTGGAAAGGGTGCAGAGAAGAGCGACAAGAATGATTAAAGGTCTAGAGAACATGACCTATGAAGCCAGGCTTCATGAACTGGGCTTGTTTAGTTTGGAAAAAAGAAGATTAAGGGGGGACATGATAGCGGTTTTCAAATATCTAAAAGGGTGTCACAAGGAGGAAGGCGAAAATTTGTTCCTCTTGGTTTCTGAGGACAGGACAAGGAGTAATGGGCTTAAAGTGCAGCAGGGGAGGTTTAGATTGGACATTAGGAAAAAATTCCTAACTGTCAGGGTGGTCAAATATTGGAATAAATTGCCAAGGGAGGTGGTGGAATCTCCCTCTCTGGAGATATTTAAGAACAGGTTAGATAGACATCTGTCAGGGATGGTGTAGACGGAGCTTGATCCTGCCTTGAGGGCGGGGGGCTGGACTCGATGACCTCTCGAGGTCCCTTCCAGTCCTATTATTCTATGATTCTATGATTCTATGTCCTCACTTGCCACACCAGAGATTGACATTCTCGCATTTGATTTAGCGGGTCTAGTATAGGCACATAAATCGAATGCTGAGGGCAGCTCTGGCTGGCGCCAGGGAGTAAAGGAAGCCAATGGGAGTGTTTGCTTCCATTGTCCTTCTGCAGTGGGGACGGGACCAAGCTCGGCTTAAGGTAAGCCAACTCCAACTATGCATTCTACATAGCTGGAGTTGTGTACCTTAAGCCGACCTTCCAGGTCTAGTGTAGACCTGGCCTTCGAAACCAAGCACGCTGATTGGTGGGGCCCTACCAAATCCATGGTCCATTTTGATCAATTTCACGGTCAAAGGTTTTTTAAAAACCATCATTTCATGTTTAAAGTTTTTTTCAATCTGAAATTTCAGTGTTGTAATTGTGCTACTGGCCGAAAGGGAGTTGAGGGGGGTCAGAAGGTTATTTGTTCATAGGGAGGTTTCAGTATCAATACCTTTGCTTCTGCACTGAAGTTGGTGGCGAAACTCTCTTCAGAGCTGGGCAGCTGGAAACTCTTGGCTGTTAGCTGGGATCTCTGCCTTAAAGGCAGAGCCACCTCCAGCACACAGAAGTAAGGATGTTCTGTTATGGTATTGCCACCCTTACTTCTGCACTGCTGCAGCTGGGGCAGCGCCTTCAGAGCTGGGTGCAGAGAATTTTATTGAAAGCAAATGAAAACTAATCATCTATGATGGTCCACTTTGTGTTTGGATGGATTTTAAGATGTTGATTTTAATTGATAGAGCCTTAAATGCCTGGGACTTGCGGATTGCCTCTTCTTTATGCCAAATTGCCTCATCTGAGTTCTGAGGGGTGGTCAGACTTCTCACCTCAAGGGGAGCTAGATATGCAGCTCACTCTGCCAGCAGCATTACTTCTTAAGGTTGCTTTCCTACACTCCAAGATCATTGATCGGTTGACTTGCTGTGCATACTGCAAGGTAGGGATGTTAAATATCGGTTAATTTAATAGTTGAGTAACCTCATGAATTTTTATAGGTTAGTTGACTATTTTACAGTCCCTGGGGCGGGGCTGGCAGCTGCTGTATCAGAGGCAGCAGTACAGGGTGCCAAGAAGGACCTGGTCCACAAGGGGGAGCCCAGTTTAAAAATCAGCTCCCCTTCTGGACCAACTGGCCATTGCCCCATGCTGCTGCCTCTGAAAAAGAGGCAGCAGCGTGAGGTGGCAGCAGCCCCTGTCTAAGGGGGGGCGGTCTAAGCTCCTGGACCCCGCATGAACTGGAACCGATCCAGGCGGCCTGCCCACCTGGCTCATAATACACTTTAAATGCAGAGCTGCAGCAGGGGTAGGTTCTGGACCTGGCAGAAGCCAGAACTGAGCCGGGCCACTGGCCAACCAGCAAAAAATTTACTGGGAAGGGAAATGTGTGTAGTTTATAGCATTAACCTATAAGCTTTTGCTTATTGGTTAATCGACTACACTATTACATCCCTACTGCAAGGTTAATCTGTTTCGTTGGGCATCTGCGGAGCATGGGGGAATAATAATCTCAGGTGGATTGGCCTGGTGCTTTGTGGCTGGCTTGTTCTTAAAGGGTCTTGTTCTCTGTATTTATAAAACTGGTGGTGTAGTTCAGTGACAGCAGGATAACGGGAGGTGTTGAGTAGGAGGCATTTGTGAAAGGGAGTGGAGCCAGATGAATACGGGCTGGACAAGCAGGCAAGACATGTTTTTGTGGGGAAAATGCACAACACCAAACAAACAACAAAACCATGATTGCTAAAATGTGGCAAATGTATGAGGAGAATTTTTTTGAGCTGATTTTCTTTTTGTGGTGTGTACGTGTAACTTTTTGGTATTTTATTGTGACTGTACATGTGACTAGTAGTTTTGTTTTCTGCAAAATGAAAAATTTCACTCTTAATCATGAAGGTTTCTCTGGTGTGATACATTATTCAAATAGGCAACTAAAAATTCAGCTGCCTATCTGAACCTTGGAGCCATTTAGTTTAAACTATTATTTGCAATTCTGTCAGCTTGGCTGAGATAAGTGCTTGCCAAATTGGAGGAGTGGTCACGTTCCTTTCATGCACACTTTTGTTTGCAAAGTTAAAGGCTCCTTTCCAATGCCACTAAAGCTCAAGTACAGGAATGTCTGCAGAAGAACAACACAAGCCTTATGAGGACTGAAGAGCCAAATTCATTTAAAAATTATAGCGAAGACTTTCAAAAATTGTTCTGCTTTAATACCAAGCAGTCAAAATACCTACTACCCAGGATCTGCAGTTTGTTTTATGGGGCATAGCTTTTCTTCATCACTGTAAACATCATCACCACAATTATTCATGTGTAAAATGCCAGTTTGTTTTTCTTCTTCCTTTACAGACTTGTTGAAAATGCAGAGTAAGAAGCAGGATCCAGTAAATTATTATGTTGGGATTGATGTTGGAACAGCAAGTGTTCGTGCGGCTTTGATAGACCAGTTTGGGATGATACTGGCACATGCAGATCAGCCAATTCAAATGTGGGAACCTCAAACTGACCACTATGAGCAATCCTCTGATGACATCTGGGCTGCCTGTTGCACAGTCACAAAGGTATATGCAGTGGATTAAAAACTTGAAGGAATGTATGCTGCAGGCAGTATTTAAACTTCTACAGGTTGGACCTGTCTAGTCCAGCACCCTTGGGACCTGACAGGTACCAAATGAGAAAATTTGTTGAACCACAGGAGGTCAATATTTCCTCGCAACATTACCAACATTTCCATTGCTTACGGGGCTCTTAGGGGTAAATTGGAGCTAAATAACAGCACAGAACACTGAGAGCCAGGACTGGTGACTGTAAACCAACTTTATGGAACAGTGGGAAACCTGGTCACACCCATGCTAAGTGGACATCTGGCTCACTAAAATCATGCCGGACCATGGATGTTTGCGTGCCAGACTTGAGGGGTTCAACCTGTATAATGAGAGTCAGTCTTAATGGTCAGTGCCATCTACCTCCCCTTCGGTGTGTGTGCTCTACTGTAAAAAAACCCAAACAAAACCTTTTTGCACCAAAGTACTTGCTAGATACAGATGATGTAGCCTCTTCGACACTATCCTTATTTCACAAGGGAACTGGAAGACTGGAGAGGTTGCATGACTTATCCAATGTCACCCATGAATCTGTGAAACATTTGGTAATAGAACCAAGTGCCCTGATCCTGCGCTATTTTAAATCAGTGGGAGCTTCACCACTGACTCACTTCAGTGAGCATACGATCAAGTCCCAGATTTACTGATTCATTGGTCAAACCCTTGGGTGGGGAACCTAAGGCCCCCTGGTTTGCCTGGATCCAGTCCCTGAGACATGGGGCTCCCCTCCCAGCCGGTTCATGTGTTCTTCCTTCTGGCCAGACCCCACACCCTAAGCCTGCTTCCTGGCAACTTCCTCCCACACACTGAATTCCTCATTTTTGGCCCCACCCCAGAGCCTAGGGGAAGGCCACAAAATCTATTAGCCACCCTAGGGCATGTCTATGTAGGAAATTATTTTGCAATAACTAAATTCAGTGTAATAAGTCCCAATTTAACAAAATTGAAATAGCATGTCTCCACTGCAAGGAAGCATCAAAATTAGCCGGAATTATTTCAGAATAGCACGTCAGCACTGATAGGAGCTGCTTCAGTCTTAGAGCTCCCGGAAACATTCCTGGGAGGGCACTAGGTGGGTGGAGATTTCCTGTGGCTGCTTGGTCAGGCAAGCTGTGACGTGCTTTCAAGGGCTCCTCTCTAAGGCTGCTTCTCACATGCCCCTCCTCCACTGCCTCCCTCCTTGTGGGACACAAAAGGGACGCAGTGTGCTCTGGTTGCACTTGCAGAGGCCACAGCACTCACACTATGAAGCTAGGCTCATCGGTCTTGTGCTGCACCATTCATTCAAACTGCCTACATGCTGCTCCAACAGAACGAGGACCAGCCTGGACCACCGGTCCTATTCACCCAGGTCCTAGTGCGCCTGCTGCTGTGCATGCCCCTCAAGCCGCTAGACACCATGGAACGCCACTTCTAGTTGCAGAAGATGAGTTTGGCCTGGGGACCACATTGTCCTGCAGGTATGGGATGACCATCAGTGGCTGCAGAACCTCGACATGCAGAAGGCCACCTTCCTCGAGCTCTGAAGGTGGGTCAGCAGCAGCCCCTGACCCAAAAAAGATTCCTTATCTCTGGTCTAAGCCTTATCCACAATTATTTGAAGTGTTGGAGTAACCAGGATATGAAAGAGAAAGTTGACGTGACAAACTTTTTTTTTAATGTATTGGCCCAGCTTCTGTTGGTGAAAGACACCAACTTCCAGTCTCCACAGAGTAGTTCTTCAGGTCTTGTGGAGCTTGAACTCTTCTCTCTTTTACCAGCACATGTTTGTTCAATAAAAGATTACCTCACCCCCTTGTCTCACCTTATGCAAAAGACCATCCTCCCTTTTGAAGCCAAGAGTGCTCCAAACCTACTAGCATATGCAAGTGCCAGAGGAAGTTGTGAAAACGAGGACATGAACAGGGTTCAAGACAGAACTGGGTCGGGTCAGCAACCTTTCTGAAGTTGCGTGCCAAGATTTAACTCTCTTGCTGCTCTCAGAGAAGGGGGCAGGAGTTATCTCCACCTCACACCCCAGCGACCACCTGGGTCAACGCAAACCTTTCCATGGCCCATCAGTTGCTAAAGGAAACTCACCATTAATTACATAATTATGCCTGAGCCATTTTGCTAGTGCAGCAGCTAGGGAGAATGGTTTAATTTTAAATTATTAAAGAGATTAAGCGTTTTAACTTTCTCATGTTAGTTTATCAAACTTCATTTTAAATAAAGTAAAATATTATTTTTTGTCCAACATAAAAGATTTTAATGTTTTCTTCGTTTATGGCGGGGGTGGGGGAACTTTTTTGGGTCAGGAGCCACTGGCCCACAGAAAAATCAGTTGGTCATCACACAAGTGAGAAGAAAAAATATTCCTCCAAAACCCCCCAACCCTCACTGATGTGGCCTCCAACTGAGACACCTCACTCTTCTGGCACTCCAGCCCTCATGGGGTGAGGGGAAGAGGCAGGGAGGACTGAGGTTCAGGGCTTCCCATAGGCCAGATTTACTTTTCTGGGGTTCCAGAGTGAGTGGATTTTGTGGATCCCCTTAGGCTCTGGGGTGGGGACAAAAATGAGGGGTTCAGTGTGTAGGACAGGGTTACCAGCGAGTGGGACAGGGATGTGGGTACAGGATCTGGGTGGGAGGTAGAGTGCAGGAGGGGGTGAGGATGGATGGGTGGTGGGGTTCAGAAGCAGGCCGGGAGTAGTGTGTCTGGCCAGGAGGGAGGGCGCAGGAGCAAGGGAGGGTAAGAGGAGCAAGCTGGGGGTGCTGGGTCTTGGCATGGGGACAGAAAATAAGTGAAGGGGGGATTGAGGTGTGGGGGTCTGGGCATGGGGAGGGGCACTTACCTGGCTTTGTGCCCTAGCCACTCCCATTGGCAGTGCCTTCTCATGCAGGCTGAGCACCAGGCTCTTGGCCAGCTCTTGCAGCTCCTCGGGCCACAGGCGATAGTGCTATAGGCCTCCTGGGGCTAGACCACGTATCCGGTGCGGGTGAGCACGTCCCCCCAGGCACAGGCAGAGGCCTTGCTCGGCCTCCGCCCGCTTGGCCAGCTGTGAGCCGTAGATCTCAGCCACCAGTTTGAAGTTGCCGCTGCCATAGGCCACCTCGGCGACCTGCAGCATCTCGGCTCAGGGCCCTGCGTTCGGCTCCATGCCATCCGCTCCGTTCGCTGGCAGTTCCAAGGCACGGATGTCCGGGAGCAGCTCTACCAGCTTTTCCTTCAGAGCTGCCTGCTCTCCCCTACCCTGGCAGCAGTGGCGGCAGCCACTGTACCAAGCGGCCTATAGGAGAAGGTGGCGGTGTGGCCGGACTGGGGGCCCCACACGCCAGAGGCAGCCCAGCAGAAGGAGGGAAGGGACTGTGTGATGCGCGGTGTTAAGACAGTGGGTGGCAGAGTGGCTAGAAAACGCGTGCCACTGGAAGCTGGCCTGGCTGCCCACCCGCAAAGCTCCATTGGAGCCTCCTATACACTCTGCGGGGGGGCAGAAGGAGGCTGCTGGACCACACGAGGGGCAATGTCAGTGCACGGAGCCATTTCTCAATCGCTTCTTCCCTGCAAGTAGTGAAATATCCAGCGGGGCTTGCTGGGGCGTATGGTTGGCATACAACCGGCAGGGAGGCTCACGTGCCAGTGAAAATTGGCTCGTGTGTCACTTATGGGACACATGCCATAGGTTGCTGACCCCTGAATTAGATAAATTCATGGAGGTTAGGTCCATCAAGGGCTATTAGCCAGTATGGGTAGGAATGGTGTCCCTAGTCTCTATCAGAGGCTGGGAATGGGTGATGGGAGAGGGATTACGTGATAATTCTCTGTTCTGTTCACTCCCTTTGGGGCAGGTCATTGATTTACATGTTATGAAACTTGAATAAACTTTACTATGCTGAATATGTAAGAGATCATCTCTCCCACTCTTCTTTTGTATCTAGCAGGCAGGAATCTGAATTTATACCTCCCCTTGGCAAAAGTGACCTTAATTGGCAGTGAATGTAAAAAGGCACTTTTGTCCTTCTTAAAACGGCCACAATCGTAGACTGCTCTGTGTTCCAAGGTTGGCTCTTTAAATATTCATAAGATGCCTGGTAATTTCCAGATGGACAGTTCACCGTTCTCTTGTTATTGATCAGCCTTTTCAAACATTAATGAGCCTGGCTCTGCCTCAAGTGCCCTAAGATAAATAATGGAGGGAGAGAGGGAAGAGTGGCTAGTGGGATAAGCAATGCAGCCTTTTTTTTTCCTGCTTGCTTAATTTTCTCTGTCTTTATGAATTATTTTGCTGTTCCCCTCAGTCTTCCTTTTATCCCTAAAATATAATCTCTTAGCACTAAAGACCTTGGAGAGCCAGTTAAAGGGGAGGAGGTGTGATTCTTTACTACCAAGCAGCACTAAAGAAAATATTTTTCAATATAGTGTTAATTAAACAGTGGGTTTTTTTTATTGTTGCTGTGCAGGATCACTGTGTACGTCCACAAAGCATTTCAACTCCCACAGCTGATCTAAGTCTGCTTCCCCAGGCTAGGGCTGCAGAACTGCTTTGTGGACGTTTAGGCTATGGTTAGAGCCCAGGATCTGAGACCTTCCCTCCCCCCTTACATCATCCCAGAGCCTGAGCCCCAGTGTCCACAAAGGAGTTTTGCAGCCTTAGCCCTACAAGCCCAAGCCAGCTGAGCTGGGCCAGTCTCTTAATTGCTATGTTGGCGTACAGGCCATTCTCACTGTAAGTCCAAGATACTTTCCAGAAAACTTGGATTTATAGCAAAACAACTTAAAGCGGGGACTATTCTTCCCACGGCTGACTTCCATGTTGCAAATTGGGGTTTTTGCGGGGTTTTTTTGCATGACATAAGAGCGGGGAATGGGAGGACTTATAATGCATCAGTTCCTACAAGCATCAACAAGTTTAGTGTGGAACGGATCTATTACAGGGCGAGGATGCTCTGTTCCCATAAATTACCTCCTCTGAGGCTTCGCATCCTCACTTGTCATTTAGTCAGCGGGGGTGTCTTTTTTTTTTTTCCCCTTCTTTTTCTCTTTGCAATTCCACAAGCAAGCCACAAAGTTCAGTGTTCTCATAAGGCCAGGGGTCAGTGAGTTCCAGGGCTTTACCTGAAGCCTATTTGCTGGTAGCCTTTTGAAGGATCTGTGCAGAGCAGTGATATGAGTCCTAGTATACACTCAGGACCAATTTTACAGGCAGTCTTCTTCTAAGACAGTGTTTCCCAAAGGGGTCCATGAAACCACTTTCAGAAACCTGTTAACTAGCTGCTGCTGTATGTTTACTTACTGGCGCCGCGGCCACGGAGCCTCCTGGCTCCTATTGGCTCCGGATCACCGTTTGCAGCCAACGGGAGCTGTGGGAAGCGGTGGCTCAGCCCACACCACTTCCCGTGGCTCCCCTTGGCTGAAAATAGTGAACCGGTGCCAATGGGAGCCGTGTGGCTCTGTGGCCATGGCGCCGGTAAGTAAACATACAGAAGCGGCTAGTTAACAGGTTTCTGAAAGTGGTTTCATGGACCGCTTTGTGAAACACTGTACTAGGATATTCAACGGTGGTACGAAGCTAAGTGGAGTTAAAAACAAACACTGTGACATGTTTGGACCCCAAAATGGCACAGAGAATCAGGGCGCTAGTGGCCATGGTCTAGATGAAATAGGCACCCCCAACCTGCTTTTGAATCTCACCCAGTTCAGAATAAACCTTTCAGAAAGAAGATAAAATTAACATAACACGTTTCCCATTCTGTTTCCTTTTTGTGCATGCCTGCGCTTCCTGCTTCCAGCCAAGAGCGTAAAAAGCAGGTCTAAGAGCCTGCAAAAGAGGCTTTCATGAAACTGAGTCTAATTTTGCAGACCAAAGGAGTTTGCATATTTTGCATACATTTTGGGTTAGCATCCAGATTTTCAGGTGCTTAAGCAGACTGAATTTCAGAAGCTTTTTGAGCGTGCTTGTAATTCTGGTTTATAAACCCTTGTCTGTAAAGCTCTCGACTGTGCGTGCATTTGGGCATATTTGTGTCTAAGTATTTCTTGTGTATGTTCGCAGAAAGTCGTCCGAGGAGTAGACGTTGCTTGGATTCGAGGGCTTGGTTTTGATGCTACATGTTCACTTGTTGTGATGGATAAGCAGTTTCGGCCCTTGGCAGTTAATTATGAAGGTAAAGCTGCATCACAGAGTCTGAGTTTAGCACGAGTGTTTGGCCGCTGCCTTTAGCGGAGCCAGAATTTTACAACAGAATTCTCCTGTGTAAAGGCCGAATCCCATAGACATGGGTCTATATGAAAAGCCCCCTTGAATCACACAGATCTTTGTAGAATATTAGTTCTTTCTAGGGATGTAAATATTGTTTAAAATAGTACATGTTCAAGCTATTAAAATTGTATTGGTTAACCAGTTAGTCATTAACAAGTTCACAATCTACCCCCGCTTGGGTTGGGCACGCTGCTGTCTCTCCACAGAGGTGGAGTATAGAGAACTGGGAGGATCGTTTGCATGTGGATGGCTGGGAGCTGTGTGTCTTGCTCTGATCCTGCCCCTCGCTCTCCCTGCTACTAGGCATTGCCTAGAATAGCGAGTTTGTTCCTGGGAGAGCAGTGGTGTTAGGGCAGATCCAAGTATTTTGGCAGATTCAGGAGTTTCTGGGCAGACTCCGCGCTGCAGCCAGCCACAAAAGAAGCAGAGCTGGTGGAGGTACGGGGGGGCAGGAGGGTTGCCCCCAGTGGTGCCCTGTCTGTTGGGCATGGGCTGACCCAATGGTGCCCTAAGTATCCCCTGAGTAATGTGGCGGCATTGTTAAAGTGCACGTTAGATATTAATTACAAAGGTCACAATTATTTTGCCAGGCTGTTTGAAATGTTAACTGCAGTATATTAATGGTAAGATTAATGCTTGTCAGTTAATAATTCAACTGTTTAATATTTTACATTGCTAGCTCTCCCCAGATTTTCATCGTTTCACTTATAAAGCTAGATACAAACTAAGCTGGGTGTGCTTAGACAGCGAAAACACCCTCAGAGCTGGCCCAGGCCGGCTGACTTGGGCTCATAGGGTTCAGGCTACGGGGCTGGTTCATTGCTGTGTAGACTTCTGAGTTTGGGCTTAGAGCCTAGGCTCTGACCCCTTCCCTTACTCCAGAGCCCTGTAGAGTACAGGAGCAGCCCGAGCCCAGAGCTGGCTAGCTTGGGCCAGCCACAGGAGTCTAGTTGCTGTGTAAACGTGCCCTTACGGTTTGGATAAATACCTGATGTAGCATTCACTCATCTCACTTCTGATTAGGGATGTGAAGGACTAGTTGACTAGTCACTTCCCCACCCTTGCTGCCTCTATCAGATAGAAATGGGGGAGGAAGGAGAAGAGGAGGGTACTTCAATGTGTCAGCGCTGCATGGAGCCCAGGGTCAGCTGCTCTGTGTGGTGCTGCTGCGTTGAATGCTGCGTAGAGCCCAGCGTCAGGCTCCCTGCGGCATTTCAAAGTGGCAGTGCTGCGTAGAGCCCGAATCAGCTGGGGACTCCAGAGCTGATCCTGGGCTCCGTGCGGTGCTGCCTCTTTGAATGCTTTGAAATTGGCAGCGCTGCACGGAGCCCAGAGTCAGCAGGGGAGTCCCCAGCTGACCCCGGGCTTTGGCGCTTTCAGCTTTGAAGTCTAGCAACAGCCCTAGGGCTGTTGCTCCACTTCAGAGGCAGAGGCGCCTTATTAAATAATCGAATATTCAGCCCGGCTCTTGCTACATTTAAACTGCAGAGCCACAGCGGGGATAGTTCCTGTACCCAGCACAAACCAGGACTGAGCTGGGCTTGCTCAGTCCTGGCTCACACTAGGTCCAGCAGCCTGTCTGCCACTGTCAGTAGGAATTGGGGGTGTTAGATTGGTATCTTCTGCTTACTTAATGTGCCCCTGTTTGATTTAGAGAAGGCATTTTTCACTTCTGTTAGCCGTCTTCAAAGTGAATGCATGTCAGCAAATTATCTCTCATTTTTGGGGGGGGGGTGTTGAGTGATGCTTCTCATGGTAATGAAACATTGGGTAAGAGTCTGTGTAGGTGTCTAGCTGAGTTATAGAATCATAGAAATGTAGGGCTAGAAGGGACTTTGAGAAGTTATCTTGCACATACTTTGTTATGTGATTTGGGTTCTTGGGGTGAAAGGTTATATATTACAGCTTGATTTTTTTCAGAGCTCCTGAGCACCTGTTGCATCCATTGACTTCAACTTAGGTTGTGGTTGCTCAGCATGTCTGAACATTGGTTTCAGTGGAGCCAAGAATTCACCCTTTATGTCTATTATTTGGTGTTATTTCAGTGAGCTGTACCCAAATTCAGTACTCCTAAGTGACATTGCCAAGTGCAGGCCCGGCCTTAGGGCAAGGCGAGCAAGGCAGTTGCTTTGGACCCTGCACCTTCAGGGCCCTGTGCTGACCAGCACCCGGCCACTCGCTCACTGCCCTGGCTGGGAGCCGCCCGGCCACGTGGTGCAGGCAACCACAACATGCCACCTTGGGCCCCGCAAACTCTGTGGCCGGGCCTGGCCAAGTGGCTTGGCACCTGGGAGTTTATAATATTGAGGAAGAATTGAACCAAAATTAAAATAATTGTTTGTTTATGTTTTGTTTTTTGTTGTCAAGGGGAATGTAAAAGAAACATCATTATGTGGATGGACCATCGTGCAGTCAGTCAAGTGGACAGAATCAATGGAACTCAACATGGTGTTTTGAGCTATGTTGGGGGAGTGATGTCTGTAGAAATGCAGCCGCCTAAATTGCTGTGGCTGAAAGAAGTGAGTATGTTTTAAATTGTGACAGTTTTCTGGCTGATAGTTAAAGGCTTTGACACTGTTCATATCCTTAAGAATGAGATTTAAAAAAAAAACCATTCAGCATTGGGCAAACACTGCTTCTGGGAAGGCAGTAGGTGTTTCACCATTAAGTAGGGTAGGAGCTGAGGGAAGCAAATCTGGAATATTTTTGAAAATCCCACCCTAAGAGCTTCCTTTTTTTTTTTTTTTTTTTTTAAACTGACTGCTTCTAAATTTCTGTTTAATTCAATATTTTCTGTTTAGAACACATAATATAATTGTGTTACTGCCATTTTGGGATCAGATATTTTGTATATGCACTTTGTAAAAGGAAGACAGGATTACTGATAAATAAGGTATGGAAATAGATGAGACTTTAATTACCTGGGTATCCTGCCTATCCTACTTACTCTCAGGAGGTGTCAGTGATATTTCTGGGAGGGATCAGCAGTCCTCGTTATCTCAAAATTGATGTGTCTTGCCAGAAGGATGGTGTCAGATGCATTGCATCCAGGAGTGAAATGATTCAAGATGGCTTTGGTCACTAGTACAGAAATGGCTCAGTCAAAATCCTTAACACACTTGCAGGCCTCCAGAAAAGCACCTAACCTGTTCAGTCCCATCTGTAGGAACTAGCCCATATATTGGAAGAAGACACTCTATTGATAATGTAGAATTCTAATGCTATCTCTTATGCTTGAATTTTATATGTTGTAGGTTGACTTATGGCTTCTTAATAATAACTGTTAGATAAAAGAAAGAATGCTTGCCACTTGAATGTTACATAACCTCCACCAGTCTGGCTTTTACATTTGGTGTCAGTGATGCTTACTGTAGTCGTAATGAAGGCTAAATGTAAATTACATTGTCAGCTGTGAACAGCTGACTTTTCTTCTCCTTACAAACATGAAACATTGTATAGTAACAAGGTGCAGATTGGGGAAGATCAAGGGAGTTCCTGGCAGAAGCAGATACTGACAGATTAATATTAATAGAAGATAATTAATGTTTGTGGATGCTGTAGTAAAATATGAATATCCATCTATTAAATACTTTCCATTTCTGAGCCATGAGTAGCATGAAGCTAGTCATTTTATAGTTTGATATTTGCATTATTCTTTATGAAATTCTTAAAGAAGCACCCTAACACATTAGCCAGTGAGGACTGTGCAGCATGTGGTAAAAGGGTGATGTAAATTCACATTCTCTCTCTCATTGTGGGAGTATGGAAGAAATTGTAATTGAATTCACAGGGCAGTTTGCAGTGACACTGCTATGTACCGCTGCGGGTTTGGGGCTAGAAGCAAAAGCTCATTTTAGCCTGCAGTAAAAGTGAAATTAATCCCTCTTCAATGGACCTGCACCAATTAAGATCCATGGTAACCCTTATACTAGTGGAGACCTTTGTGCAGGCCTGCTGTAGTAGTATTAATAGTTTATAGATGAGTAAACTGGCACAGAGAAAATGAAATGCAATTATATTCAGAAAAATACCTATGGAATGGTATGAATCTGCAAGTTTCACAGTCACATCCACTTTTCTGATTAAAGATAAGGGCTTTTTTTAAACTCCTGTTAGCATGGCAGAAATAAGACAGAAATGGCAGAGTTAGCTAGATTCCAGCGGAGCTTATGCATGAAGTATGGTATTAAGTCCTGATTGCAGGCTTTTTCTTTTTTTTTTTTTTAACTATGAATGATGTACATTCCAAAAAGCTTGACTTTCAGATTCTAAAGCAGGGATGGGCAACGAAGGCTTGTGAGAAGGCTGCTTGATATGGATTTAAATGGTTAACCGGTTAATCAGTAAGCCCCACCCTCAATGGGTGAGGCTTACAGGTTCAAGTTAACTAGTAGGGGCTGGAGCAGCTCCTCGCCCACCGAAGGCAGGGGGCTGCTCCAGCCTCGCAGGGACCACTGCAGGCAGGGGCTGTTTTGGCTGGCAGGCCTGGCTCTCCCACACAGGTTACACACTGGATGGCCCCGCTCCTGGGGAGCTTCACTGCTGGTTCTGCAGTCTACAGCTTATATGTATTGTGACAGACAGCTGGCTAAGCCAGAGCTCTGCTACTACAGCCTGACTGAAAAGGGCAATGGAAGCCAGCTGAGCAAGCCCAGGCCTGAGGGGTTAATAGGAAGCAGCTGTGGGCCTCATTAGCCAGCGGGCTAGATAAGGCAGCCAGAGGGGAAGTGAAAAGGGAGGAGCCAGAGAGTGGCTGAGTGTGCTTCCCTGCTAACTAGAGAGGCTAGCTGATCTGGCTGCAAACATAAAAGCTCTGTAAATAGAAGGGGGTGGGAAATCAGCATGGACAATAAAAGGCACAGGTGATTGCACCAGAAAGGGGCTCCAGTTGATTTGTGACCAAAGAAGGGGTCCCAGGGCAAGGGCCTTGAACAAGGACCTTGCCACGGTATATAAGCTTTATAGCCTGTGGACCCTATCTTGCCCACTCCTGATTTGCTCTGACCTTCTCTGTATAACAGGACACCAGCACCACCCAACCACCAGCCTACTTAACCCAACAGCCAGAAGTAGACCAAAGTATTATGGCCTTCAGGCAACAAATCTGTGTGCTGCTGGTGGAGAGTAGGAGGAACCAAGCCCCACTAGTGCCCAAGGGCCCTGACATGGCAGGGAACTGATTAAGTGAGAGATACCCAGATGATCTTGGCAAGCAACCTGTGTCCCATGCTGTAGAGGAAGGCAAAAAAACTCCAAGATCACTGCCAGTCTGACCTAGAGGAATATTCTTTCCCAACCCTACATATGGGGATCAGACCCTGACCACATGAGCGAGACTATCCAGCCAAGCAGAGAGAGGAAAAAAAAGTCAGAACACCAGCCTAGTCCATCTAGCGTGCTGTCTCCAACTATGGTTATCTCTGTTGTCAGAAATAATAGAATGAAGTTATCATTAGAGAGAAAGCAAATACGTGTGGAAAGAGGGAAATAAATAAATAAAAACAAGAGTAAGCATGAAAGCAAAGTTCTTTCATCTAAGTATTCCTGCAAGCCAGCCTGTGTTCTTGGCTAGCTCTGTAAAAAGGGATTTATAGGGATTTTTTTTACGTTAAAAATTACACAATACATCAATTGTTCTCTTGATTCAAGCATCAAAACCATCTTTACTAAAGGCCATTGCTGTTCCTTCTCTGAGCTTATTTTCCATTTTGTGTTTCTTTGTAACTGCTAAGGTCTGTGCATAGCTGTTCATTCTTTGTTCTCCCTGAGAGTCTTCTCTCAGCAAGCATATTTCTTTAGAATATTTGCTAGATAACCTGGCGCTGTACATTAATCCAAATGATGTTGTCTCTGTGTAAGATCATTTGGGACACAACCCAGGGTACGTCTACACTACAACGTTAATTCGAACTAACTTAGTTCGAATTAGTTAATTCGAACTAAGCTAATTCGAACTAACGTGTCTAGAACTAAAAACTAGTTCGAATTAGCGTTTTGCTAATTCGAACTAGCAAGTCCACATTGAGTGGACCCTGAACAGGGCTTAAGGATGACCGGAAGCAGTGCCGGCAGGGCATCAGAGGAGGACTTAGAGCGTGGAGATGCTGTCTCAGGCTAGCCGAGGGCTGCGCTTAAAGGGTCCTGACCCCCACCCCGGACAGACAGTTCTAAGGGGTGCCCCGCTTGCAAAGCAGTCCTGGCTTGGATTGCCCGGAGTACCCACACTGGGCACATCACACCACTCGGACATCAGCCCGGCTGCACTTGCCGCAGGCTGCGATCTGGGGAGAGGGGGCAATCGGGGGGCTGCAGGAGAGCTTCCACCCCCAGAAGCCTGCAGAGCCAGCCCAGTCCTCCCCATCGGGGGCTCTTACCCCAATCCTCCCTCACCTCCTTCCACTTACCCTTCCCTAGCCCCCCTTCTTATTGATGTACAAAATAAAGATAACGTTTCTTCCAAGATTGACTCTGTCTTTATTGAACAAAACTGGGGGAGACTGGGAAAAGGAGGTGGGAGAGGGGAAGAGAAAGGCTGGGAGAGGGGAGGGCAACTAACATGATCAGGGGTTGGGAACAGGTCCCAGATGAAGAGAGGCTACAGAGACTGGGACTGTTCAGCTTAGAAAAGAGGAGATGGAGCGGGGACAGGATAGAGGTCTCTAAAAGCAGGGGTTGGGTGGAGAGGGTGCATTCATAAAAGTTCTTCATGAGTTCCCATAAAGAAGGACTAGAGGACACCAAAGGAAAGGAATGGGTAGCAGGCTTCAAACTAGTAAGAGAAAGTTGTTCTTCAGAAAGCAAAGAGTCAACCTGTGGAACTCCTTGCTGCAGGAGGCTGTGAAGGCTACAACTAGAACAGAGTTTAAAAGGAAGTGAGATCAAGTCATGGAGGTTGGGTCCATGGAGTAGTCTTAGCCAGGGGGTAGGAGTGGTGTCTCTGCCCAAAGTTTGTGGAAGGCTGGAGAGGGATGGCACGAGACAAATGGCTTGGTCACTGTCTTCGGTCCATCCCCTCCAGGGTCCCTAGGGTTGGCCGCTGTCGGCAGACAGGCTACTGGGCTAGATGGACCTTTGGTCTGACCCAGGACGGCCATTGTAAGCTCAGGGCTCAGGGTCGGGGGTCTCAGTGAACCCCCTTGATTTTCATGCACACCTGCTCCTGGGTGGCCAGGCTGGCAGCTCTCCTGCCCTAGACGGCCACTTTCCTGTGCCTAGTGCGGAGATCGTGGACGAGGTCCACGATGTCCCCACTAGCCCAGGAAGGTGCCCGCCTCTTGCGGTCCAGGGCAAGCTCCCGGGAGCCGCCAGCCTGGTCCCGGGAAGAGGGGGTGGGCTGGGGGACATCGGGTGGGTGGCTCTGTGCTGTGCCAGGTGCAGGGTCTGCTGGCTGGGTGCTGGCAGGCTTGCACCTGGCACGGGCACCGTAGCCAGCCCGTGCCCCTTTAAGGGGTCCGGGGCCGGGAGGGGGGCATAGAGTTTCCCTGGTGTTGGCCAGAGTGGCCACTAGGGAAACCTGGGGAGGGCTAGCCTCCCACTAGTTCGAATTAAGGGGTTACACACCCCTTAATTTGAATTAGTAAATTCGAACTAGGATTAATCCTCGTAAAATGAGGTTTTCCTAGTTCGAACTAAGCGCTCCGCTAGTTCGATTCAAATTCGAACTAGCGGAGCGCTAGTGTAGCGGCTATGAATGTTAGTTCGAACTAACGTCCGTTAGTTCGAACTAACATTGTAGTGTAGACATACCCCCCAGTCACTAACCATGAAAGAACAGACTATAAGTAGCACATGACTTTGTCAGACATCTACTAAAAAATTAGATGCTAAAATCTTGTAGGTGATCTTCTCTGGAGTGCAGTAACACCGGACTTTCTCTCTGTGGTGGCAAGATAAACAAGTCTCCAAAGTTCTTTACAACTTTAGAGCTCCTTTACCTGTTGCATTAGCAGTTAGATGTCTCTGTAAGGTGGAACTCTGTTCATTATTAGCCAAGGGCTGGGAAGCTCCATCTAGTTCACCTAATAATACGGGCCACATGGAGCCATGCAACCCTGGGATGCTGCAGAATGAATGCCTTCTTGAGTGCCAGGATGTTCACAGAATGAGAGAACTGCAAGGACGCTCGAGAGGTCATCAAGTCTGGTTCCCTGCCCTCAGGGCATTAACAGGCACTGTCTAGATCATTCCTGACAGATATTTTGTCTCGCCTGCCCTTAGGAATCCACAATCTTCCTGGGCAATTTATCCCAGTGTTTAACCATGCTAACAGGTAAGAAATTTTTCCTAATGTCCAACCTAAACCTCCCTTGCTGCAATGTAAGCCCATTGCTGTTTGTCCTATCATCAGTGTTTAAGAAGAGTAATTTTCTCCTTCTTCTTTGTAACACCCTTTTAGGTACTTGAAAGCTGTTATCAAGTCCTCTCTGTTTTCTCTTTTCCAGACTAAACAAACCCAGTTCTTTCAGTCTTCCCTCCTAGCTCGTGTTTTCTAGAGCTTTAATCATTTTTGATGCACGTCTCCGGACTTTATCCAGTTTGTCCACATCTTTCCTGAAATGTGGCACTCGCATGTTGCTACATCCATTTATCAGTTCTGATTAATTTATTCCCCCAAGTGGTGGCTGCTGGACAGTGCATAAGGAGGCAGAGAGTTGCGTCTGCGTCCTTCTCCTTGTCTTTCCGTGTCCTATGGGCGTAGGTGAAGGTAGGGCTGGGGGAGGCAAGCCCTCAACCCCTCCCCCAGCCTCGTATCTCTGTAAAGCCCCTCCCCCCACATCATGGGGTGATGGGTTGGAGCACGGCCCCAGTCTTCCTGGCACGTGGCGTCAGCCTCCCCAGCCCCAGAGCATGTGGAGGGGGCAGGCACTTGGGAGCAGCAACACTCCACCCCCAGGATGCCTACAGTAGGTGTTCTGGGGGCAGAGGGTGGTGGGGCTAGCCTGGCAGTTTGGGAAGGTAGTGTCTTTCCCCGCCTAGCATTCCTGCTACACTGCCCTATCCCTTTGTGGTTCATGCGGTGCACCACCAGAAGGAGGGGGAAGGAGCAGTCTCTGTGCTCCTCTGAGCAGTTTGACAATCTGCCTAGCTACTACTAGGGTGCTTCAGTGATGAAACAGGCCAGGTATAATTTTGTCTTGATAGAGGGTCAATGGCAAAGCTCACATCCACTTCAGCAGGACAAGGATTTTGCACCAAATTTTTGTGTTTCAATGTAGATACTGTACTTTTTTTGCAATCTTAGCAGAGCATTGCACAGAACATATACTGGCAATCCATAAGGTTAGTCACTGGGGAAATGTTTCTATTGGCTGGACTTTCAGCATAAGGAAACATTTTCTTTCGGATTTCTAATTTTTGTAGCTCATGCCCTCTTTCAGATTGTGTTTTTGGATGTGTTTTCTATTACTGATGCCAGTGCATTCCCATGTCTCCCATGTTTTATTTTTTTGCCCTGGAATACTGAGAGACCCGAACCACTTATCAAAATCAAGACTTTAAATATATTCTATTGTGCGGTATAATAGATTAAGGGAAAGAATCTTTTCTGGCTGACATAGGTATATATAGTTGTCTTTGAAAAATACTGAAGTGGCATATTGTAATGGGGCGGAACTCACCTCTTGTGAGCACCCCTCTTCTGACCGAGCGTGTGTGTCTGCGCTCTCTGTTTAAAAGCCTTCTTCAGCAGCTGAGCCCTCCATCTGAATCACATACATCTGGGGTGCAATCAAACACAAAACCCCTTCCGGGGTACACCATTAACAGGGGCCTGTCTTGGTACTCTCTCAGTAGTGCCTCTTAGTCTGTTCCCCTCGGTCTGGCCCCATTCCAGAGCAATGTGGGGCTGCCAGGACTTCCCCTCCTGGAGGCAGCATCCTTGTCCTTATCTCAGGCCTTTATCTTAGAGTCCCATAGTGACCTTCGGTCTCCAATGTGCTCTCCACCTGGAGCTATCCACAGTGCTGCTGCTCTCTCAGCCAGGCAGTCTCCTGCTCTGCCCACCTGGAGATCTCCAGAGGAACTGACTGCTGTCTGGTCCTACAGCTCCTTTTATAGGTCCTTCCTGGCCTGTGATTGGCTGCTTCTCCTACAGCCACTCTAGCTTCCTTGGAGGACTCCCCTATGGCTTATCTTCTGGGATGGGGCATGGCAAGGCCACAAGCCTCCAGGAGGGAGCTTCAGAGCCTGGTCCACCCTGTCAGACATAGATTCTTTTTTTTTTCTGTCAGTGTTATCCCATGCCGTGTCCCCATGTTATTTAAGATAGGAAGTATGAACATTGGCATGCCAACATTGCCAACTCTTCCAATAGGAAGTATTTTTCATAAAGTGCTAGATCTTGAATTTTTGATTTGTAAGGATTTCATCTTTCATTTTTTAAAATAAAGTAAGTGTAGTAAGTAGGTGTAGGATTAAAATCTTGAAAACATGACACACAAACACTTCAATTCCTGAAGATAATATATAAAATGAAGCCAAAAGTTATTTTTCTAAGAAACCTCCAAAAAACCAAAAATCCTCTTTCTTTTTATCACCATTCCCATGATTTTGTGAGCCTGACTCATGGTTTTTGATTGCTTTGGATTGGAAATACTGAACATATCAAAGGAAAGCAAACCCTGCCAAGGTTGAGATGCAGATTATCCCATTCATATCCAGTAGAGCAAACATATTTAGGAGGGATGATTAAATCAGTTAAATGATTTTGTATTAATCTTTTAACTCCAAAAAGAAAGATTAATAAATAAAAAGTTTGCTCTCGAGCATTAAGGGTATATCTACACAGCAGCGTTATTTTGGAATAACGTTATTTCGAAATAACAAAATGTGCGTCTACACAGCCATTATTTTGAAATAATGTCGAGATGGAGGACTTCTTGTTCTGATTCTTGCTCTGATTCCTGTAACTCAAGGAGTAAGGAAAGTTGAAGAAAAAGTGTTCTTCCTTCAACTTCCTGCTGTGAAGACAGTGCCAAAAGCCGAATTAAGCTATTTTGACTTCAGCCATGCAATTGACATAGCTGAAGTTGCGTATCTTAATTTGACTTTTCCCTTGCTGTGTAGACGTACCCTAAGAGAATAAATGCCTTGGAAGGCTGTTGTGTTGTATCACGGGTCAGATCAACACTACTTTTGTTACATTTGTTAACATCTGTGCCCTAAATACTTGTAGCAAAATACTAACTCACTGGTTCCAGCATGTACATATTCCATGCCTGCACAAGTCTTTGATGTTTAGTAGTATACTGGAATGCTATAACACCAACCTCTGGGCAACATACCAATCTTGGCTTTAATTAGAACATTTTCTGGGGCTGTAAAAATACTGGTATTTAGCAGTGTAAGAGGTGATGGCTTTGTAATAGTATGCATTTCCCAAAGAGCTGTCTGTTTAGGATTAGGATTCTAAAGCCAGTATTGTATTGTATCTGCCTATACTATTTAACTTTTGTGCATTTTAGAATTCTATCAGACTTCTTTTGGCACAAGAATGAATAGATGGAGCATAAATTCATTGGCAAAGTACATCTTGTATGTCATGGAAGCATAAAAGGATGTTATAAGAATATCTAGTGGAAGGTACAGTATAACCTCTAATCAAAACCAGGAAGTATTAGAACTGAAAAAGATTTGCTGTCTTGACTAACATTCTAGATGGTCTGTTGACTTTTCCCTGGTTCCATATAAGAGATGCTAGTTCAGCTCTGATATAGCACATGATCCTCTGCATTCCAATGCTTTTGCTCTACCACTGGTCCAAAACATTAGCAGCTGTGACCATTGACCATTTGCTTGCCAATACCAGAAGGACAAATTGGTTGGACACAATTGTCAGCAAAGTAATTCTGTTCAGATGATGAATTGGGGAGATAAGTGTACATTAGGTATGTAAAGGGGTAACCGGTTACCCAGGTGATGCTTACCAGTAACTGGATAACCAGTGGCCTGGCTAGAGTAGCCCCCCCCCTCCTGTGTTGTGCTACTGTTGGGGGGGGCTACTCCAGCCCAGCTGAGCCTGCCACATTGCAGCATGTGGAGGGGCCTGCTTTATGATTATGTGGGTTTTTTTTTTATAATGGAGATTGCCTATCTCCTAGAACTGGAAGGGACCTTGCAAGGTCATTGAATCCAGTCCCCTGCCTTCACAGTAGGACCAAGTACCATCCCTGATGAATTTTTGCCCCAAATCCCTCAATGGCCTCTGCAAGGATTGAACTCACAACCCTGGGTTTAGGAGGCCAATGCTCAAACCACCGAGCTATCCCTCCCCCCAAACTGGTGTTTAACCAGTTAACTTTTTAAACAACAGTTTACATCTTTAGTGTACTTGAGATATTTTAAGTAGAATTGGGTTAAAAGCTTGATGTTGAATCAAGTTCTGGGCCAACATCATCTTACTGCATATAAACTGCAGATTCATTGTGTACATTATACAGTAGTCCAAACTGTTCACCTTTTCCTTTCTGTTATGTTAATCTGACCACCTTGAGAAGCCATAGGAGCAAATCCTGTCTGCAGACTCCAGAGAACCCGTGGCAGACTTCTTTATTGTTGCTGGCCTGCCACCTCCTGACTGTAGACTTAAAAAAATGAATGTCCCTGGCTAGGAGACGTTCAAAGCAAGTAATTTTGAGTGACATTGCTAGCCTTCAGCTGGTGATGATATTTCCCAAAAGAAGGGGTGTCAATCCCATCATTTCCATAATTTAAAATTAAACCAGAAAAAAGCACCACTCAAGATTATACCTTAGGAAATTAGTCCTGTATTGGTTAGCAGTGGGGAGGGGGGAGGAGAGAGGCAAGATGACCTAATGGAACTTTTCTGCATGCAGTCTCTGACTCAGAAAAGGTGAAGTGGAAGATGACCTAATGCACCCGGAGGAATGAGATGACTGTATGGTTTGGGAAGTAGATGATGATTCCTACTTCTTGCTGGTTTCCCATTACTTTCAGGGTTGCTGTTTCTAGGGTGATGTTCTATTCTTCTCTCCAAACCTTAATTGGCTCATCTCCTTTTTACTTTGTGGTCTTTTGTTTTCTTTTCTTTTCTGAGATTTGTTTTCTTCTCCTTAAACTTCCATTTTCATATTCACAATCTTTGTGGCCCTTGCTCCCACTCCTACAGTATTACATGCTTTCACTTGGAACAAAGAAAAAGAGGAAAACAAGAGAGAGGACTAACAAGTTGAATCAGTGATGATCCGGGTGAGTCTGGTAATACTGTATAGGACTTCTTACTTCTGCATCACAGGTTCAAATGCAGTCTATTTAAGTAGCAGCTGAATGACTTGACTATCTGATAGCTGATAGTCTGGAATAGGGTTGCCAGGTGTCCGGTATTGACCCAGACAGTCCAGTATTTTCGCCTCCCGTCCGGTAAAATAAAAATTCAGAACATATCGGACACCTATAATGTCCAGTATTTTCTGATTATTTTCCCTTCCAGGAGGCAAAAATACTGGACACCTGGCAACCCTACAACACACTCAGCAACCGGGCCCACCTCCTGGTGCCCCCCCGACCTCCTGCCAGCCCCCCCCCCCCCCCCCCCCCGCTCTGCTTACCTGGTTCCGCAGGGGCTTGTCTTGTGGCTGGAACAAAAACAAAATGGCTGCAGGCAAAAAAGCCTCTTCTTAAAGGGCCATGCTGTCTTTTATTTTTGCTCAACAAATTTGGTCCCCCCCCTTTTTTACCCGGTGGCTTTTTTTTGAGGGGTGGGGGTAGGGGTGTGCTCAGTATTTTTGGTTAAACCATTTGGCAACCCTAGTCTGGAATTATTTGTTAGGGGTCTTGACCAAGTTTCCAGCAAGCAGGTATCCATGTCATAAAATTGACACCAACTATGGGTTAAAATAGAACTTTTGTTTCCGTCTCAGCTGCCTGTCCAAGGAATGACTGGCTAATCAGACTGAAATACTCCAAACCCATAGAAAGGCCTTGTTAAAACACGGTGAAAGCAAATTTGTGGGGGATTGCGGGGCACTGCGCTTGTCTCTTGCTTGTTCACTTCCTAGGGTTTTCATGGAATTTTAAAGAATTTGGTTTCCATAAATACTTGCATATATAACTTTGAAATTTGCTTGCTGTGAGCATTAGGGATGAGATAGAAATGGGAATCATGAGTAATTTTCTTTTCACATATAGGAATTTTCTTCTCCTCATATAGGGTTGCCAGGTGTCCGGTATTGAACCGGACAGTCCAGTTTTTGGGCCCTCTGGTAAAAAATTTCAGAAAATACAGGACATGTGCAATGTCCAGTATTTTCTGGTTTTCAGGATGGGCGCCCGAGGAAAGCTTGGCGGAGGTGGGGGAATGGCTGGGAGGCGGGGCGCGATCAGCGCTGGGAGCCTCTGGTTGCATGTGACGCCTTGGGGAGGAGAAGAAGCCCCGTATGTGCTCCTGAGCCCTGTTCAAGCATGTTGTGGAGCCACACCTGGACTCACTCGTGCTTCGCCGGGACCGTGCGCAGGACATGCAGCGTCTTGGGATATGCACGTGGTCGGGTAAGTCCTGCTCCCTGCCGGCCGATTCGCTCCTCCCTCCTCACCGCCCGACCCCCTCCTAGCGGCCGGTTCTTCCCCACTTCTCCTCCTGATCTTCCCCAGCCAGCCCCGCCGGTATTTTTTTTTTAACTCACCTGGTAACCCTATTCTCATGTACAAGAATGCTTTTTTACATGATGGATAAACAAGGCAAACAAATAAACCCTTCTGATTAAGTCACTAATATAACTCTAAATGTAAACCTCATTGGAAGTACTTTAAATATTCCTGGATTATATTCCAAATTCATATGAAAGATTAAAATAGGTTCTTTTTCTCCTTGTAGACAGTCTGAAAACAGACTCTTTCCTCAATTTACTCATTATTCAAAAGGATTTGACAAATGTTCTTGCACTATTTAACTCTGCAGTGGTCACAAATAGTACTCTGAGATGATGCTGTTTTATTTGTGGTTGTTCAGCTAAATTGCATGGTATTGTTTTTGTTCTCTAATTGGATGAGTGCAGAGGTGCTTATGGGACGGACATGCATGCATGGAAATTTAAAATTTGTTTTCTATGAATACTTACACATGCAACTTTGAATTTCACTTGCTTCAAATATTTATGTCAGCGCAACTCAACAGAATAAATGTTTGTGGAAGTGAACAAAACAAAAAAATGAGTATGAGCAAAATAAATTAATGCAATAGTTTGAGTGAGATTTGTTTGCAATGTTTATCTGGCTACCAAACTCTTATATTATGCATTTATTCTTTTCAGAGGTCGCAGAATAATGTTCCATATTTATTTTCTGCCTGAAAATTTTGCTGTGGACTGTGCCAAAACCCAAAGAATGGTGGTTACATTTTTCTTTAGATTAATGACCTTTCATTTCAGTTATTTTGTAAAAAATATTTTCCCAATTAAATCAGTGGTGCTGGAGCACATTTGGGTTCAGAGTAGGGGTGCACCGGGAATAGGTGTTTCTTCTGTAATTGTGTCCAAATGAAATGCATGTATTCTAAGGTGTTTCTTTCACACCTCATTTATTGTATAGGGAACAGAAGCAAAGAAGATACTCCTTTTAGCAATAATCTCTTAATAGAGCAAACTGCCAGGGTATAATTCCTTTGCAATTAATAGCTAAAGATGGATGTTTCTTGAATCATATTTCTTTTTCTTTTTCTGGATCATTGCCCAAGGCTCTCACTATATGCAACTGTTCAGTTTTTTCTTTTTATTCCTATTATTCCATCTTCCCATCCTTGGCTAGCAATAACCAGGAGAAAAGCACAACATCCGCCATTACAAATATGCTTGTTGGTCATGGAGTGAAGGCAAATGGCTGATGTGCTGATGGTCACAGAGCCAGCGACTACTTTATCCCATAGTCTCTGAGTTGCTCTCTTTACAGATGGCTTTTTGTTCTCCCTGTTTTAGATGGCTGAAAAGGTTATGTTTTTGCCAGAAAGTAAGCCAACTTCTGTACTGTAAGGGCGTGCCCAAGCTACGGAATTCTGATTTGACAGCTAGATTTCATGAACTTCACATTTTTGGAGAAGTTTGAACTTGGGTGTTTGATTCAGCCCACTTTTAGAGAAGATGGGCAGCCAAGGAAATTAGATCAATCACCTGGTTTGAACTAGGGTTATTTGCTTCTGGCCCACGGTGCCATTGGGGTTCTGATGGCACTGGCGGCTGGTTATGGGATATGAAATATAAAGCCTTTCACCGCTAGATCACTTAACCATTTTGGCAATGGGCCAGAGTCAGTGCCATCCACTAAGTATTTGGTAGCCTATTATATTGTTTTAGGCTAAAGTAACAATATAAAAAGATGCCTTTGCAAGAGCTCTAAGTCTCCCAATGCTTGTTTAATACTCGTATTATACAGGCAGTCCCCGACTTACGCGGATCCGACTTACGTCGGATCTGCACTTACGAACGGAGTTTCTCGCCCCGGAAGTCGGGGTGAGAAAGCCCCGTTAGTAAGCTGCTCCGGTGCCCCTGGTCTGCTGGAGACCGTCTCCAGCAGACCAGGGGCACCGGGCGGGTTCCCGCGCTTCTGAGGCTTTGCCAGAGCAAAGCCTCAGAAGCGCGGGAACTGCTGCTGCTGCCCCTTGAGACCCGGTGCCTGTGGTCTGCTGGGGACGGTCCCCAGCAGACCACAGGCCCCCGGACTGAAGCCGCAGCCGCGGGGGGGTCCCGCGCCTCTGAGGCTTTGCCAGAGCAAAGCCTCAGAGGCGCGGGGAACCGCCGCTGCTGCCGCTTCAGTCAAAGCGGCAGCAGCGGCGGTTCCCCGCGCCTCTGAGGCTTTGCTCTGGCAAAGCCTCAGAGGCGCGGGACCCCCCCGCGGCTGCGGCTTCAGTCCGGGTGCCTGTGGTCTGCTGGGGACCGTCCCCAGCAGACCACAGGCACCCAGACTGAAGCCGCAGTCGTGGCGGGGTCCCTCGCCTCTGAGGCTTTGCCAGAGCAAAGCCTCAGAGGCGCGGCACCCCGCTGCCGCTGCGGCTCTGCTCCCCATGTCCCTGGTCTGCTGGGGGGGGCGCAGCTAGTGTGCTCCCCCCCCCCCAGCAGACCAGGCTTTTGTTTTGGACTCTGGGGCAGAGCAGCTGGGGCGCTGTCGATTGGTCCTGCAGCGCCCGTGGGTACTACTGGACCAACCCGGCAGCACCCCAGCTGCTCTGCCCCAGGTCCTGATTCAGCCGCTGCTGGTCAGTTTCAGCAGCGGCTGAATCAGGACGTCTGGGGCAGAGCAGATGGGGTGCTGCTGGGTTGGTCCAGTAGCACCCCAGCTGCTCTGCCCCAGGCGTCCCCAAGTCAGCTTCTGCTGAAACTGACCAGCGCTGACTACAGGAAGCCCCAGGCAGAGTTGCTCTGCCCCGGGCTTCCTGGAATCAGCTGCTGATCAGTTTCAGCAGCAGCTGACTTGGGGACGCCTGGGGTTCTTAAGTTGATTCTGTATGTAAGTCAGAACTGGCGGTCAGTTTCAGCAGTGTCTGAATCTGGACGCCAGTTCCGACTTACATACAGATTCAACTTAAGAACAAACCTACAGTCCCTATCTTGTACGTAACCCGGGGACTGCCTGTACTCATCAACATTAAAAAGCAAACTTTCACCAGGAACAAATTAACTCAACTCAGCTATCCATGCAACTGTACAGGCAAACCCTGCAGGTCAAGGTGGAAGCATGCTGACAAGGCAGTGAGAGGAAAAAGCTTTGACTTCTGCACTTGTTCTGTGGACAAATAGTGGACTGTAGTCTTTGGTGTCATGGATATCAGCCAATCATTTTCCATGTGGAAAAACTGTTCGTTTTTGTTTTTTAAGAAAGAGACTCATAGGACTCTTGTTTCAAGACAGAAGCTGGTGTGTAGACACAGTGGCAGGGTAATATTGCTGTGCCAAAGAGCTAGGTTTGATTTGTGTTCCCAATCTTTCTTTCCTACTCTACTGGCCATAAGGTGCTAAGAATGCTGCAGAGGCAGTAAAATAAACACCCGAGGGAGGAGATAGCTTGCTAGTGTTCAAATGTGTCACCCCAAGCTGTTTCAGGAATGGTGTTTATAGGCTCCTCAGTGACAGTGTCGGAAAGAGGATTAACTGTGGCTTATGGTTTGGGTATGAAGAAAGGAAAAATGAATGGAGGAGAGACTAGAGGGGCCCCAGGAAAGCACAGGGACTGAATTTATTTTCTTTAAACATGAGTTTGGAGGATGAGTCGCAGGATATGAATATGGCATTGAGAATGTTCTTTGGACTTTTCCACAATGCTTTTAATGTGGTTGTGGATTCCTTCACTGTGACCGAAAATCAAATAGTGAACTTCAGCAAATGTAGAGAATATGGAGATGTTTATACTCATATGAAAAATGCATCAAGGAATTACAGTATATGATTTTTGTTGGTGCTAGCTAATACTGTAGTGACAGAGTTTCAACATGACAAAAGGATGAATCATTTGGACACTCAATGAGACACCGTATCATAGAGTTGCTAACCTGTAACTTTGTTGGGATTCATGAAATAATGAAATCAGGGCTCAGTGACGTTCTTTACTGAATAGTGAGGTTTGAGTTACATGATTCATCCTAGCCTAGTGTTTAGACAGAAATCCTACTTGTACCAGTAGCTTATGGTATGTATTGTCAAAATAGCCAGGCTGACTGACCTTCTGAATTAAAATGTAAAGGGCCAAACTCTCACAGGGAGCTAGGGCACGTCTACACAGGAACTAAACTCGAAATAAGCTACGCAACCTGAGTTACACTAATTGTGTAGCTAAGTTGAAATAGCTTATTTTGACTTTTGGCGCTGTCTACACAGCAGATATTTTGAAATGGAGCACTCTTCCCTGACTTCCCTTACTCCTCATACAATGAGGGTTACAGGAGTTGGAATAAGAAGCCCATTATTTCAAATTTATTTCAAAATAACAGGCTTGTTGTGTAGATGTGCACTGTGTTATTTTCAGAATGACTAATGATCATACATGTCTGGGAGCAAAGTGGTCTGAATAGACATCCAACTAGTGCTTTTTAGGATTAAAGACTGTGATTAAAGTTTTTGTTTTCAGACTTCATTAGAAGTACAGTCCTTTCTGTGAGCCCTAAAGGCTTGAAACCAGAGAAAACATGGAGATGTGTTCTTTGGATGTCCAAAGCCAAAATTATGCTCTTTTTTTCATTCTTTACCTGGCTATGTCTGTCTTTTTAACATTACATTTTTGCCATATTATTGGCTTTATAGATGCCACTCCAGTAACTTTCTGGGATTTTAAATTTGCCGTCACATAACAAACGTAGTCAAAAGATTATTGTAGTGTTCTGTGTTAAACACAAAGTTCAGCTGGAAGTACTTTTTATATTTATTTAGAATCAGGCAGTCCCCGAGTTACACGGATCCGACTTACGAATGGGGTTTTTCTCGCCCCTGCAGTCCCGCCGCCCGCGTCCTCCAGAGGGAGACGCGGAGCAGCTTTTCCTCACTGGTCTGCTGGGGGTGGGGCTGGAGACAGCAGACCAGGGAGACGTGGAGCAAAGCCGCAGAGGACCCGGGCGGCGGGACCACGGTGCGTCTCGGTCCGCCGCCCGCGTCTCCCTGGTCTGCTGGGGGGGGGCGGGGTGTGCAGCTAGTCCAGATTCAGCCTGTTGAAACTGATCAGCGGCTGATTCCAGGAAGCCTGGGGCAGAGCAACTCTGCCTCGGGCTTCCTGTAGTCAGCCGTGGTCAGTTTCAGCAGCGGCTGAATCTGGATGCCAGTTCCAACTTACATACAGATTCAACTTAAGAACAAACCTACAGTCCCTATCTTGTATGTAACCCGGGGACTGCCTGTATAGGCTTTCTGGACATTTACTATGTTTGTACATTTTTAGCACAATGGGGCCCTGATACTGGTTGGGGAACCTGGTAGCTACTGTAATACAAATAATAAAATGGTAATTATATGTATTACTATTAGTATTTAAGCTTTACTACATTTTAAGACACATGGCACTCCTAAAAGTTAACGCAGCTCTGCCAAAGCACCTCTGTCGAACCTGGAGCACCTTAAGCCTTCTATTCTACCTACATATGACTATTCTTCATCATTATCACTTTTTTCTAGGTGTCATGATTTTATTGCGAGTCTCCTAATATTTTGTCAAGTATCAGAGGGGTAGCCATGTTAATCTGGATCTGCAAAAGCGACAAGGAATCCTATGGCATCTTATAGACTTAACAGATGTATTGGAGAATAAGCTTTGTGGGCAAAGACCCACTTCGTGAGATGCATGTTTGATATTTTGTATAACTTTCAGTCACAATTTCTGAAGTCATGTAATTACATGAGAATCTCAGCTGTCATTTTTAAAAAAAGTAATTTTTGAGTCCATCTGGTTTTTGAGGGGGAAAAAGGCTCAAAAAGCAAGATGTGAATAAAAAGATACCCAATTTAATTTAAAAAATGTTGTGTGGGTTTTTTGTTGTTTAACACCACCTCATCATTTTGGAAAGCCTGGCTCATGAATTTTGAAAATTTGTGTTTGGCAGCACTAAGTTATGGTAATGATTTTGTTCCTACGATACTTAGAATTTGATAGATTGATAAGTAGCTGCTCGTGTGGGCCATTATATATTGTAGGCCAATGATCCTTGCACTTTTTTTCATAGTATATACCATAACTTAATGGAGAACAACGCTTGGAAAACTTCATTCCCATTCACAATTGTCCAGACCACATCCTCTCCCATTCTTTATCATTTGACATCTTGATGGCAAGTACAATGATTGCTTACATGGAAAAGTAATATTGAGAAAATATTTATTTAATTTTAGCTGTCATCTTCTTAAATTTAGAAACTGGTAACAAGGAGAAGAGCCAGCCTTACATGAACTGCCATCTTTATGCAGATTACCAGCAAGAGTTTATGGACCACCAGTGCTCCTTACACTGCACTTTGGGGCTCTCTGTAGATTATTGAGCCTGGGTCTTTAGGAATTTGGCAATGCTGTGCAACAGTCCTAGGCTTGTAGGGACCATACTCCTGCTGAGGTGATTTTGCTAGAACTGGCCTAGGTTATTGCACTTGATTGATTTTTATATTTCTTCTTGCATTTTGAAGTAAATGCAGCAGAGTTCCAAAGTGGAAACTGGTGCTGTTAATTATAACAGGTTAATCTTAAAGGGCTTCACACTGTCATTTTGAAAAGGATGCTTCTGTAAACCCAAATTTGGGGAAACTATTCTCATTAGCACCATCCAGCAAGTGAAAGACCCAACAACATAGTGATTTAATCATCTAAAGTCAGTGGAGTAGCTGCAGTCTGAAGAGCTGCATGATCAGAGTTTTAAATTAGGGGAAAAAATTGTAATTTTTTTTAGGTAACTGGCAGCTAACTTTGAATTTGTTTTTAAAAATAAAGGCAGACCATGATTGCAACTCACGTCTCTCTCTTTTTAAATTTTGTCAGAACTTGAGAGAGTCTTGCTGGGAAAAGGCAGGCTACTTCTTTGATCTACCAGATTTCTTATCATGGAAAGCAACAGGTGTCACTGCAAGGTATGTTAATTATAACTGCATGATTTGTTTTTCTTCATCTATTTTTCCTGTGCATGTTTCTGCCTTAAATCATTTTGACTGGACATGCTGTATGTACATCTGTATGTGATTTAGCCTATTCAGAAACATCTTGAACCTATCTCCGACTTCCAGCGTGCATTCCTGAACACAATCATTCCTGTGAGTGCTGTAATTCTCAAATACAGTATGTTGCTACAGCCATTAGTTAATTGATCTTGTGCTCCATTTTTTTGAACATAAGCAAGATTGCGTTACCCATTTCTCATTGTAGTCCACTGAAATTTGTTCTCGTTGACAAATGAAATTGCTTCAGTTTTGACAAAAATAATCTTCCCCCAACAAAACATTGTTTTCAGTCTTGAGTAAGATACAATAAGCTTTGTTTAAAAATGAACAATGGATATAAAATTGCAGTGGCCACATAACACCCCAAAAACATCTCAGCAAAGCACATATTTTGTTATATTAACCTCAAATATCAGCATATGTTCTGTGTACCCTAAGCGGCAATTAATAGTGTTGCCTTGAGATAATCTCTCTATATATACAAAATGTTTTCCTGCGGGGTGAAAGAGTGCCATCGTCATGTCACTCTGTGTTGCTCTGCCCCCCAGCTCGAGCTGAAACCCCAGAAGGGAAAGCAGAGCCCATGGCTTGGAGTTCCTCCAGCTCCTCCTTGGGGGCCACCCTGGGTTCCCCGCTGGTCCCTGGCTCCCCTGCAGGAGGACCAGGGGGTGGCAGAGCATAGCAAAGTGCCACTTCTAAGGCCCTGATGCTCTGGGACCCAGCGGGAACCGACACTGCCACCTGGCCTGCACTCAGGCTGCCACCTGCCTGGCTCTGCAGCCTCGAATCTCCCCTCCCTCCCTGCAAGATGACAGCACTAGCGCCAGCTTCCTGTGGGAGATGGGGAAGAGGAGGAAGCCCTGAGGCGCCACACTGGATTCCGCTTGTGGGGAAGGCGTGCGCTGCTGTGCTTTAATCTCGTGGGGGTAGGGCAGGAGAGGATTCGAGGCTGCAGTGCCAGGCAGGAGTCATAACTGTGCAAAACTAGTGCAAGAGGAGAATGAGGCCTGGCAAAGTTTTAGTGTATGTCTACACTGCAGAACAAGACTACAACAGTGAGCCTCCGAGCCTGTGTCAAATGACTTGGGCTGATGCTATAGGGCTAAAAATACCAGAGTTGATGTTCTGACTCAGGCTGTACCCTGTGCTCTGAAACCTAGTTTGGGTGAGAGCCTGGGCACCAGCCCAAGCTGGAACATCAGGATGTTCTTATCCCTGTAGTGCAAACCGGAGTCATTGGATCTAGGCTCTGAGACTCACTGCCCCAGCCTTTTTTTGCAGAATAGTTGCACCCACAGCTTCCCCAGGAATATAGGACTGGTCTCTTTATGTTCAACGTAGACTTTTGGTCTATCCATTTACTTCAGAAGAACCGCTAGTGGTCAAGAATCTCACTTCCAGGAGTGAGCCCGTCCTGGTTTGTTTAAAACCAGCCAACCAACCCCTGGCAACAAGCATTATTTACTGTAAGAACTAAGTGTTGTTACTTGTGATGCGGTAGCTCTGGTGAGCCCCGGTCACAGACAGGACCCCGGTTGCGATACAAGCAAAAAGATTCCCTTCCCCAAAGAGCTTGTCATCTGAAGTGTTCCTCTACGCTGTCCCACAGCATGTCTGACCCGCACGAGTGTCAAGAATGTGAACTCTAAGGTTTCAAACAGGGGTATCATGCCTTGTGAAATACGTGTGGCTTTTTCAGTTCTGCTCATTGACTTTCTGGCTGAAGACTGGACGAAGGGAGACACTGCTATTCTTTTCCATCTGCTCTACAGAATGCTGAAAATTATGGTCTTGGTTGTGCTTTATTGGCACATCCATGGGTGTGGCTTAGGGCAGGAGCCACCATCCCATAGACCACACAGTGAGACAGGCTTCCTCCTAGTGCTTTGGGATGCACAGAGTCTATATGTCTGTTGCCATCTCTCCCCTTATCCGGCTATAAATCCTTTCAGTCTTCCAGTGATTTTACCAAGCAAGCACGAGAGGATCATTTTGGTCTGCTTTTCACTGGGGTAGGAGCGCCCTCTGTAGCATTTCACCCCTGCTAACCCGGGGAGTAAGACAGCAGAGTGGGAATCAACCCCTCTTCCCCCAAATACCCTGGGCTCTACAACTAGACCACGGGGCCAGATGGTGAATGTTTTCAAAAAGACATGGGTAAAACATGAAATGTTCTTAGTGTCTTGAAGATTAAGGAAGTGAAGGAGACTGCGCTCCCTGTATTATCTGAACGTTGTGTGTAACCCTAACCCAGGGAAATTCTTGAAACACGGGATTTCCAGATAATTGTTAAAGAAGGGAGATGGTTTTAAATGGGGGTGGGTGTTAAGAAATCTATTTTTTACCTAGTTAGACCGAGAAATCCATAGCAGTGATGCATCAAATTACAGTACTCTCCAGTGTCTTCTTCCTCCCTCCCCTCTTTCAGAGTTGGCAAACACACTATGTGTAAAAGAAGTCTCTCTCTTTTTTTTTTTTAATGTTCTCTTCCTCTGAGGAACAACAGCCCTCGCTGTCTGGCACATTCAGACCCAGAAACTAGCTGCTTGTGCTGTAATTCAATCTTAACCTGACCCCACTAGGATACAGACTAACAGCTCTGAAAGTAGGAGGATCAAGTAACTGGTGTTCAGTATGTTGAGCCAGCAGTCATATCCCTTAATGACAGTCGTGTCTCCAGTTTAGGGATACGCAAGTTGGGCCACTCACCCTCCTCTTGGATAAACTCAGCAGAAAGTTGTTAAAGAAAATATTTCCATCCTCCCTTTCCCTCCCCTCCTTTGGTAACAGAATCGCTTAACCTCTAACCTTCTGCAACTTGGGAGAGCAGATGGAAAAGAACAGCAGTCTTCCTCCAGACTTAAAAGGAAAACTTCATGGTCATGCTGACTAATCCTTAAGTCTGTTGGGGAAACAAATGCTCTGATTAAATTGCAAGAGTTACACTGTGTATGCATCTAGCCATCCTGGTTGCAATACCTGATGGATCCAAGTGTTTAGCATCAACTGCTGCTGCAGTAGTGAGGAAGATTGAAGGAAAACAAGATAATGAGATGACAAAGATGCCATTACGTGTTAAAGCTTCTTACTGTGTCTTCCTTCAAATCACTCCTTAAAATTCACCTTTACTGTGATTTACACATAACATTAGACTGTGGATAGGCTGGTGGTTTGTTATGACAACTGCTTAAGGTTAGTATAGATAACCTTAGTCCTCTCACTTCTTTGTTCCAGCTACCTGTTATCTTTTGTTGGATAAGAAGTCTTTGTACTTGGACAGTCTTTCTGTGATCAGTGTCTTCCCCCTCATCCCACCCCACTCCAGACATTACTGCAATACAAATAATACTGCAAAGGGAGAGGGTTCTTATAAATAAACTACAGTATTCCACGCCAATGGGCCAAGCACTGCAGTAATGTTGTTATAAACTCACTGGGTGAAATTTTCAGCCTCCTCTCCAGCTTCTGTGCTCCAGGTAAAGAGGCTGGAAGAGGCAGGAAAGGAGTCTAACCCCGCCGAGTCCTATAGGAGAATTCTCCAGGTGCAAAAAGGAAGGAGGACAACATCACATAATAAATGGAACCTGGATGACAACCCAGTCATAAGAGGCACGGTAGGAACAGGGCTTGTGAGTGGGGATGTAATGTCAGGGGTGATGCTGTCGAATTTGTCAGCCCTAATATGCTGGCCACAGGCTGCCATAACATAAGTTAACTGGTGCTCTAAAGCTCGATTCTTCAGTCGTGGGAAGGCCCACTGGTGACTTAAAGCCGCTTTAGTCCCGTCTTTTCCTGGGTGGTGAATTCTGTACTAGGCTGCTTAAAGGCCCAGCACAGGATCTCACCATTTGTTAAGAAAGATACCATAGAATTTTGGTGTATACCCCAATATCCTGTGTATTTCTTATGTTCAAAGTGCTGTGCAAGGGCGAACAAAGCAAGGGCCAGATTCTAGCACCATTTTCAGTAGGACTAATTAGTGAGGCATGGTACTAGCCAGTTTGAATAAAAGTGGTAGAAAGCAGCTAGAATAAAGGAAGAATCTTGTAATTTTTTGCTGATGGATACCCTGGGAGAGTAACACTGATTCTGAAGGTATTTTTGTTGTGAAATGTTTCCATTTCTATTTATCCCACTGCTCCTGCTTTGTTACTCACACAGTTTTCCTTATCCCTTCCACACTTTAGGGACACCCACCCTTACCCAGTTCCTAGGGCTCAGGATGTGACTGCCTGCGAGTGTGCAGGATCTTTTGCCACTGAAGGAGCCTTACACAGTAATATTTTTATTCTCTATTTATTGACAGTTACCAAGCAAGCAGAATATACATGCTAAGCACACAGTGTCATACTCACCAATCCTGATAAAGGCAGGCAAACTTCCCCTGTTGGCCAGGCAAGGTCAGTCTCTTGGGATCCTAGCCTGGCAGCTCTGATCTTAGGCTGTGTCTTGGAGGTGAATTCTTCTTTTAGGTCTTTCCCCTTCTTCTTCTTGTTCCTTTCTTGCTTTTCCTTCTGGTCTTCTTGGACCCCAGTTTATATGGTGAAACTTGAGTCCTGCTTAGCCTATACTTTTAACCAATTATTTGAGTATAATTTTACTAACCAATCATAACATATGTAACGGAATTACCTAACCAATCACACCCCACCACCTTAGTTGATTTACACCTAGCAAAACTGATTATACAGCAGACTGAAACAGTTACCAGGCAGACAAAGTTCACACAAACAATAGGAAAGTGAGGACAAAAATAATAGAATGAGGATTCCACAACTTCAACTACAGGCAGTCCCCGAGTTATGCGGATCCAACTTACGTCGGATCCGCAGTTACGAACGGGGTTTGCTCCGCGTCTCCCTGGTCTGCTGGAGACCAGCAGACCAGGGAGACGGGGAGCAAAGCCTCTGAGGACGCCGGCAGCAGGACAGCCGCAGCGCGTCTGGGCTGTCCCGCTGCCCGCGTGCTCCGCGGCTTTGCTCCCCATCCCTAGCAGACAAGCAGACCAGGGAGACGCGGAGCAAAGCCACGGAGGACCTGGGCGGCGGGACCCCGGTGCGTCTCGGTCCACCGCCCGCGTCTCCCTGGTCTGTTGGGGGGCGCAGCTAGTACGTCCCCCCAGCAGACCAGGCTTTTCTCCGGACACCTGTGGTGGAGCAGCTGGGGCGCTGCCGGTTGGTCCCGCAGCGCTGCTCTGGGCGCTACTGGACCAACTCGGCAGCACCCCAGCTGCTTAGCCCCAGGCGTCCTGATTCAGCTGCTGCTGGTCAGTTTCAGCAGCGGCTGAATCAGGATGCCTGGGGCAGAGCAGCTGGGGTGCTGCTGGGTTGGTCCAGTAGCGCCGAGGAGCAGCGCTACTGGAGCAACCCAGCAGCACCTCAGCTGCTCTGCCCCAGGCATCCCCAAGTCAGCCGCTGCTAAAACTGATCAGCGGCTGATTCCAGGAAGCCCGGGGCAGAGCAACTCTGCCTCGGGCTTCCTGTAGTTAGCTGCTGGTCAGTTTCAGCAGCAGCTGAATCTGGACGCCAGTTCCAAATTACATACAGATTTAACTTAAGAACAAACCTACAGTCCCTATCTTGTACGTAACCCGGGGACTGCCTGTACTGATAAAGTTTCTTGCTTGTTAAGCTAAGTTTTCCCTACCCATCTTGATATCTCTTTACCTGGTAACAGTGGGTGCTGTCAGAACAGGATATCCTTCTAAACAGCCTGGTGTGGCAGTATTTTAATGCAATGTAGATGGAATGTGAGTATGTGACTTCAAACTTTACAGCTAATGGCTGCTGCTCTTTAATCTGGCTGCAGAGGAAGGCTTTATGCCTTCAGTTATGGCTACAGGCCTTCCAGTATGGCTATAGAAAACCCATATTGTTACAACTTCCTTAGCATTTGTGTAGTCTGAGGCCCTTCAGAGACTTTCACATGTATGTTATATACTGTGAGTAGCTCCTTTGGCTTCAGTGTGGCTACTCCCAGTATGTAGAGTTAAGCACATGTATAAAGTTTTTGCGGGATCAGGGAACTGTGTTCTTAAACAGTTCTTAGTGCATGTGTTTGTAATAGGCAGGGCTCAAAAAATCAGTGAATCTACTCGCCCATGGCGAGTAGATTTCAGCCCGTCACCCCACCCCGTTCACTGGTGGCGTGCGAATGCACAATGTGGGTCTTGCTCATGCGCGGTGCGGGGCTGGCGAGTAGATTTTGCCGCCATTTGTCAAGCCCTGGTAATAGAGATGTAAAATTTTGATTAATTGGCTAATCGAATAGCAATTTGCATCGACTATTCAGTTAGTCAGTAAGGGTGCCTCCACCTTTGAAGTGTAGCCACAATCCCAGGGCTGTTGCTACACTTCAAAGGTGAAAGCGCTGCGGGGAGCACACGGTGCTCTCCGCAGCATTTCAAAGCAGCAGCACCACATGGAGCCTGGGGTCAACAGGGCAGTCCCCAGCTGACCCTGGGCTCCGTGTGGTGCTACCATTTTGAAATGCCAGGTGCAGCCTGGCTGCACGCGGCATTTCAAAGTGGCAGTGCTGCGTGGAGCCCAGGGTCTGGTCCCAGGCTCCATGCGGCGCTGCTGCTTTGAAGCACCCCCTTCGCTTCCTCTCCCACTTGCTGCCTCTTTCTGATAAAGGAAGTAAGGGCCAGGAGCAACTAGTCAACTAGTTGTTCACATTCCTAGTTTGTAAGTTTGTTTGTATCTCTTTGGCCTTTGAGTAGTCTTTAATGGTTTGAATCCTCCCTCACTTCCTGTCTATGAGTTGTACTATGGACCTACATAAAATCCACAGAAATGTCATTATATGCTCCATACCTGAAGGTAGGCAGTTCAGGCATTTTCTTAGATTTGAACAACTACCTTTTGTCACTAGTTGTCTTGTTGATAAATACCATTCATCCAGTAGCTGCATAGAACTAGTTCAAAATTGTTGTAGAGATTTCCAGTAAACTCCAGCTGTTCACAGAGAATTATTGTCTGGGATCTTCCTTATACAAAAATTTATTCATTTTCTAAGATTCCTTCTTAGGAACAATGAAAAATAAGGCCTTTGTTCTAAATGGTGTGTAGCACTGCTTTTCTTAGGGTTGATGTGTTTTACCATCTGAGTTCTACCACCTTAAAAACTGGTGTGGATGCTTTTTTAATATAGAAAGGACAGCACCAGTCTTGACATTTAGATTTTCACCTGGCTTGTTTCAACAAAGCTATTGTGGGGGGAGAGGGAGGAAGAAGGAGAGAGTTGTTTTTCTCAGATGTGTCAGTAATGCTCTTCAAAGGCTCAGCATTTTACTCATGGTGAGTCTGACTCACCACCCTCCTCCTCCTCCTCCTATTACCTCTAACTTTTTCTTTATATGGTGGTTTGAGTAATGGTAGCTTAAAAATAATCTTCCATGAACAATTGGTCCAGCTACAGGTAAAATGTATTATGATAGAGAACTCTTGTTGGAGATACACCCCTCTTCTGCATGCTTGTGAAATCTTGTTAAGAATGCAACACAAACAAAAATGAGGCTGGGCAGCAAAGTCATATCTGGAGCCACATCCAGACTTCCCCAACGGGGGAATCATGATCCAGGATTTTGCTTCGGGGCCTTCTCTAATTACAAGCAGTTTGCTCATTAGAAAGATAGTTTGAGGTTCCACTGGGTTTGGTTTGCTTAAGATGAACTATTTAAAAAAAACTCTCTGGAAGAGGATTTGGAATCTTAGTTCAGAGTATCAACTAATCCATAATAGAAGTGGAGCAGGTCCAGTGTGGAACTGGGAGTGCTTTTAAAAGCAAGAATGCTGTTGTCTACTGTACATAGCAAGGTAGAAATGCTGGGAAAGTAAAAGTAAAAACTTGAGGAGTCTGGAATGGGATGAACAGACCAAAGGTTCAGACCCCATTTAAAAGTCTGCATGGTTCACTGAAGCAAAAAGATTGCCATGAAATTTGATCAGCTTTTTTTTTTTTTTTTTTTTTTTTTTTTTTAAAGACAGAGGAAGTGTTTTTAACCTACACAATACATTAATAGTTGTTTTGTTTTATGGATGTTGACCCATTTCCTACAGAAATACCCTGTTTACTTACTCTCTAGCTCTTCGCCTCTTGGAGTCTCTGGAAGAGAAAAATGGTGCCATGGAGGCATTTGGTACTTTCCCTTCTGTATAGGGTATGAGAGAGCTTCTGTAAATAGCTTGCTCACATGCTTCTCAGAATCTGAACCTGGCCCAAATTAAATATTTTCTAAAAGAAGCTGACTCATACATTTATGGGCATTGTCTACTTTACACAGTCCCAAAGGCAGATGTTTGTGGTCTTTTAATGTTGGGCGGTAGATCTTTCCAGTCATTATTTATATACAATCATGAGGGGTATGGAGAAAATTAATGAAGAGTTATTTATTCCTTTCTGGAACACAAGAACTAGGGGGTCACCAAATAATATTAATAGGTAGCAGGTTTAAAACAAACAAAAGGAAGTACTTCACACAATGCGTAGTCAACCTGTGGAACTCCTTACCAGAGGATGTTGTGAAGGCCAAGGCTATAACAGGATTTTAAAAAGAGTTAGATAAATTTATGGAGGATAGTTCCATCAATGGCTATTAGCCAAGATGGACACGGATGGTGTCCCTAGCCTCTGGGAATGGGTACTGTGGGGTGGGATGCCTGATGATTGCCTGTTCTGTTCATTCCCTCTGAGCCACCTCACATTGGCCAGTATCAGAAGACAGAATACTGGGCTAGATGGACCTTTGATCTGATCCAGTATGGCTGTTCTTATGTTCTTTCTTAACAAACATTGGTGATACATGGACAACTAATACTAGATTTCCAATTCGTAAAACAGACCAGGCTGAAAGAAGACAGATTTTCTTTTTCTACTAAACACCTGAATTTAGTTCCTCGTTTGGTATAAATTGAAAGAGATGCCAGTTTACACCGATGAGGATCTGGCCGTTTTATAAATTTCATCATTTTGCACATTAGGGTCAGATTTTGCTTCGTTACACAGCAGTAACTCCAAAGTAGCTCCTTTGGCGTTACTGGCGTTAATTCAGAGGTGCACCGGTGTAACAGAAGGCAATAGCTATCCCCTAATTTATTTGGAATAATGGAAGCTGTTAGTGAAACAGTAGAGGAAAGATGATCCAGTAATTATGGTACTAGCCAGTGACTTAGAAGAGCTTGGGTGTGGGTGTCCAGTCCCTTCTCTGCAACTGCCTTCTCATGTGACCTTGGGTAAGTTACTTATTTAATGCCTTAATCCCTCCTCTGTGAAATGTGGATAATGACACTGCTTTACCTCACAGACACATTGTGTGGATATGTTGATCCCAAGGGATGAGAGGCTGAGACTTATAGTCGTGGGTGACTATATACTGAGTACCACATCTAGGTAGGTAGATCAGTGCTGGAAAGTTGGAAAAAGAGAATTTGTGGGGAGAAATTGGTGCTTGTTAGAGAAATTGCTTAGTAAGAAGGGGTAGTGGAAGGTAAATGATTCTGAGAGGAGTTTGTGCTTTTTTTCAGGGGGTTAATAAGACGTATTCATTGGATCAGCTCAGAGACTTTTGGTCAACTCCCCTCCCCCTCCTTCCCAGCACTGCCATGATGAGTAATGAATACTCCTTGGCTGGGTTCTGGTATTTGGCTGCTCCTTGTTTGCATTTGGTGCCAGCTTCGAAAGGTGCCTGGTCTAAAAGCCAGACTTCTCTCTGAAAAGAAAAGGGCCTGGGCATCTTTCAGAAGGCTGCTCTGATTAGTATCGTGGTCTGTACCGCGGAGCCAGTACACTGCTCTGTGAAATGAATTTGGTGTCCTGTGTATACAATGAAACCCAAGACCTCCGATACTGACTCCTTTGGGAGAAGCTGCCAAAGAGGGGAATTTATTTTGGGGAGCAAGGGATAGTATTTTAATTTCATAGGCAGAACAGACAAAGTGCTGTGTACTTCCTTTGCCAGAGCCGACTGTATACGGCATATAGCCGAACCTTTTCCAGATGAAGAGAGAGCTTCCCTCTCTGTTGTGACGGTCTCAGTTCTCCTCACTTGCAGTGAATTCAGAGCATGGTCATTACAAACTAGCTCAATTGACCTTTTCATCACTGTGGAAAGCGGGACATGTTTCATATGGACGTGCTAGGGACCTAAAGTACAAAGCATACAACCCTGAAATGTGAGAAGACTGCCCCCCATTATCGAGGAAAGGGGTTTTGGTGACTCCTTTTTTTTGTGTGCATCTTTCTCTTCTTTTTCTTTCCATGAGCCTCTATTTTATAATTTATTTTTATGGCGGCATGTAAGATAATTATGTCCATAATGTAACTGCATGTGTAATGTGACATGCTGAATCTATACCTGTATAATGTGCACTGATGGATAGAGCACTAGCACGGGATTCAGAGGGCCTGTGTTTTACTGCTGTCTCTGCCACTAGCCTGCTGGGTGACTTGGGGCAAGTCACTTTCCCTCTCTGTGCTTTACTTTTCCCATCTGTATAATGGGAATAATACCAACCTTCTTTTTAAAGAAACATTGTGATCTGACAAAAAGCATGATATAATAGCAAGTGATGTTAAATTATTATTAGTGCTAGGAGAAGAGCTCTGTCTCCATGTCCAGTCTGCCCTTGGTCTGTCCATATTCAGGAAGTCTTTCATGGTGGCTTTTGGATGAGTTGGTGAACTGGATGCACCCCTGAAATTCTTTGCTTCTGTTGCATTTGTGGGATAATATAATCCCCCTCTCCCGAATGTCGAACTATTCACCTTAAGTTCTCATTAGTATTAATCAAAATCTGTGTAACTGGCAAACCAGACTAGGAAATTCCATTTTCAAATAAGGAAATTAAAGTACCAAAAATCCTTAGAGTAGTGATCATAAAGATATAGCCCTATTGTATTTCAAGACACTTATTACCCTGGCACTAAATGTCTATTTTATGGTCCCAATCTTTTTTATCAGCAACAGCATTTGAGATTTTTGTCACTGGTTTTAGCAAGAGCAGAATTCAGACCTTCCTGCAGAGGGGTTTTGTTGTTCTCTGTATTCCAAACTTTTCCCTCATCTTTTAAAAAGTTTATTTTCAGGTCGTTTCCCCCTCTTTCTTTCTATGCCAGTATCATGGCTGTTTGGAAAAAAAATCAAAATTAAAAGGAAATTGTCAACTTAAAAATTACACTGTATCCATACTGAATTTATTACAATTGCAACTAATATCTAAGATGTCTGAAAGAAATTAGAGAAGAATATTTATTACTAGTTATTTCAGCTTCTTTACTTTGTGCATTTGACACCAATTGGTATATAATCAGTTTCACTGTTTTCTCCTTTCATAGGCAGTTTCTTTCCACCTCCTTTTGTAAGCCCAGCAAGGGGGAAGATAAACATGTTTTAAAATATGCTTCTGTGTACACCAGTGGCATAGGTAGTCTGGGACCCTTGGATGGGCCCTGGTTTAGGGTGGGTGGGTAATGACAGGAGGGTGGGGGCAGGAGCCATCGGGGCCACCCTGGCAATAGATGCTCTTGCAAGGGCCCAGAATAAATGGGTGGGGATTGAAGAAAAATGCATCTCTACCTGTGCTGCTCCAGCACTCTTCTTGGGGAGCGGGATCAGAGCAGTGGGGCTCGCCCATTTCCAGAGGGGGAGAGGCATTCAGGGAGTGGGGTCCGAGAGCCGGGTCCTGCTGCAGGGGTATGTCCCGATTCCTCCTCCACGCGGCACTCATGCTGCAAAGTGGGGTTGGGCCTCAGGGGGTTGCGCCATTCCCCCCACCCAGCTTGGACCACCAGGACTTGCCTTGCTCCGGTGCTCCAGCTGGTAATGGCCCGCAAGCTCCCATACCCCAATTCCGCTCCATGGCAAGAGCACCAGGTGGGAGGAGCAGGCGAAGTCCCTGATCCATCTGCCGGTCCAGTGCTCCAGCCACGGAGAGTGTAGTAAGCCCCATGTCCTGACCCCAAACCTCAGCAGGAGCACAGGGTGGGTGGAATGGGGCGCGTCCCTGCAGCTCGGCTCCCTCTCCCCATCTGGAGCTGAGCAAGTCCCCACCCTGACCCCTCTCTCCGGCAAGAGGGCTGGACAAGCAAGGCAGAGCGAACGCTGGGCCAGGAGTAGAGCTGGGACGGGGATGGGCCTGGATAATAAGTGGGTGGGCCAGGGCTCTCTCAGGCCCACTCATGGCTATGCCCCGGGTGCACACACATTTGGCAGGGGACTCAAGGGCAAGTGCAGTATATGACACAACTTAATTTATTTTTCAGAACTGACTAGATTTCAATTGCGGCATATCCCTTTAAAAGACTGCGTCCTACTTTCCTTACTAAGTAGTCTGGAGGAGTTTTGTTTGTGTCTTGGCTATGAAAATTGTCAGCATGGATTGTGAAAGTTTGCCAGGAAGCGTGCAGGCAGACAGAAAACGCTAGCTATTGTTGTTGTACAAATGTTCTTTACAAAACATTAGCAAGAGAAACTGATGTCTTCAGATCTTTCCTCTTAGTAGGGCCTTAGTAATGTCTCCTTATATCTATGCACTGGAATGAAATTGCATTGCAGGTTTTTAACACCTTTTAAATACACCCTCTCAATATGTTCCACGGGTTTATATTCACGTCTTATGTAAATAGTTACTTCTATAAAGATTTTTTTTAAAAGGTGTTTGAGCTCACAATTAACAGTGACAGCATCAGGCCTTTAATTTTGTATTGTGCTTGTTTGCCTTTAGGAAAAACACGGCTAGGTCAGTCTAGAAAAGAAGTGGGGGCGGGAGCTGTAGTAGATGTATTACTGGCAGCTTGCCCTGGAGACACTGAACTCTGAGCCAAGCATGAAGTCATTTTGAACTCAAGGAGTCGCACTAATCCGAGGCAATGTGTCTTAATTTGACAAAGTAAAGACTGCTCGATAAGCAGCCCTGCTACAAATTCTGTTCAACAAGGGTGTGTGTAAGTTTAGATAGCAAATGAGAAATGTGGTGATGTGAAAGAATCCTCTTGTTTTCTGATGCTTACTCCCCTAAGCCTGAAGGCAGGCTTGGCTCTGCTATTCCCTGCAGTTTGGGCGATGCAGTGGCTTGATGTGAAATTTGAGAAACATATGTAGTTTTCTATTTCAGGAAAATGATCTCAGGGATTGAATGTGTGTTGTGTTGGCTGTTAAGCTCTGATCTTGCACAGTGTGATAGTGGTGTGTTCTTTCTTTCTAATGATGGGTAAGAAGTTACTAAGCACTTTCTAACTGAATTCATGTATTCACTTTTTGTTTATCATATTATTCCTTTCTCTTGGAAATGAAACCTCCTACATCATAGAAAGCATCCGAAGAAAGAAATTACTGCACCCCAGAAAATGACCGGATTCCTCTCATTTTCCCCCAATAGTCGTTTTGCATTTATTTCAGCTGAGTAGAAGATACTGTTTTCCATCAAGGAAAAGGAGCCCATATTTAAACAGCCCTTTCCTTGTTTATCATGTGCTGGAGCAATATATAGTCACACAACCATTTTAGCTCAGGGCCTGCTGCCTGGCCGATCACCTGGCCCTGCTGAGGCCACCACCGTGATGTCTTGCCGTGGCCACAGGGTTCTGCCACCTGCCAGCCCCTCCAAAGCCATGGTTGCTCCAGTCCAGCACGGCTGGCTGATGCTGGAGTTCACTGGCAAGGGCCGATTAACCAGTTAATTGGTAAGCAAGCCTCATGCGTGCCATTTAGCTGCTTAACATCCCTATTATCTGAAGATGAGTGACCAGGAAACTCCTATATTTACCTGACTAGGTTTCTCACCAGTGGGAGTGGGTGGGATTGGGGTTCTGGTGGGTGGTTGCCAAACCCCACACATTCTGGGGACTGGCAGGGAATGGCAGATCCAACCCAGTCAAGGGGTTGTGTTTTCACAGTGCTCTCTTCCCCCGGTGCTTGGGCTCCTTAGACAATGGGGCAGGAAGCAGAGATCACATAATTATTGTTACTGATTTCTTCTGCAGTACAGGCAGTCCCCGGGTTACATGGATCCGACTTGCATCGGATCCGTACTTAAAAACGGGGTGAGGCAACCCCGCACTAGCTGCTTCCCCCCAGCAGACCAGGGAGACACAAAGCTAGCGCCGCCCCCCCAGCAGACCAGGGAGACACGGAGCGACTTTTCTCAGCAGACACTTCAGCTTGAGAATAAAGGACTGAGGGAAGTGAGGTGTGGGAGAATAAAACTGAGCTCTGGAGAAATGTTTGGCTAGAGTTTCCCCTACAATATGTACCAGATCCGACTTACATACAAATTCAACTTAAGAACAAACCTACAGTCCCTATCTTGTACGTAACCCAGGGACTGCCTGTATTACCTGAGGACTCCATCATGGATCACATACTCGCTGTCCCTAGGCGCTGTACAAACCCTTGGCCAGCACATGGCTATGGCATCTTCTCTGAACCCCCGTTTGTACACACAGTTTGTACACAAATTTTATGGGTGGATAATTTGCATACACCCATCTTCATTTGTGAGCCCTCTTCTCCTTCAACAAGAGCAGAAGTACTGGTGTTGTGGCAGCTATTCTTGTATAGATTTAAAATAGAATAGAAAACAACTTTTTTTATATTTCTCCAGGAGCATTTTCAGTAACAATAATATGTTTATTTTGTTTATGTGTATACAATGCAAATACTCAGTAAATTCCTAAACTTAGGTTTCTAAGTATGATAAACCATATTCCAAAAGCATTTCCATCAATAAAACAAAAATATACTATAAAGTATTGTGTGTGTTCGCATGCATGCGCACGCTTGGCCATAATGTTTAAAGCAGGGGTGGGGATCCTTTTTTGGTCGGGTGCCACTGACCTACAGAAAAATCAGTCAGGGGCTGCACATAAAGTGGAAAGCAAAGTGAGAAGCCTTTGACTGAGAAGAAGAAAAACACTCCCCACATTCCCTTTCACACCAGAGCCTGGGGGGGGAGGTACAAGCTAGTAGATTTTGTGTGCTCCAGCCCTGCAGATGGGTGGACTGCAGGGGGACTGGAGTGCCAATGCGGGCTCCCCAATGTTGAGACTCTGGGGCCAGATCCAGGCAAGCCGAGGGCCGCATCTAGCACCCAGGCGTGAGGTTCCCCACCCTGGCTTTTAAAGCATTACCGGCTGCATGCATTAATTAAGAGATGATCACAAGTTCCAAATAAACCTAAAAGTAAATCCCTATTCCTTTTGTTCTTGCTATTTTTAAACCACGATCTTCTACAGGACCTTCTATATGAGTAAGTCTCACTGAATTAGGCCTTAAAATATCCATCTGAGTAGAGAAGAATTGCCCTGATTTTACAGTTGGGGAAAACGAGGCATAGCATTTCAAGGGTGAAATTTTCAAATATGCCTGAAGGAGCTGGCCATCCAAGTCTCACAGGCTTCCAGAGGGAATCGGATATTAGCTCCTGTAGGTATTTTTGAAAATCCCATTCCATGTGGCTTGTGCTACTTCACAAAGCAAGTCTGTGCCAAAGATTGGATTATGGCCTACTCTTGACCCCAAACCTATGCTTTTGCTGCTAATCCTTTCTCCTGTGTCTTATTGTAACACTGCATGGTTGTAACAATAGCCTTATCCTAGCATGCCATTTTGTAGCTGTTCTTTTCATGGCTAGCTGTCCAAAATCTGTTAATTTTAGTTAATTTTAGTCACTTTCCTTAGACTACGTTGGGGTTGTTGGGGTTAATTTCTGTTATCCCCTTAAAACAGCATTCCTTTTTTGCTTATTTATTTTTACATTCACTTTGCCCATAGAGGGCCTTTTAGCTGGTAACTATTCTAACAGCTCAAACTTCAAAGGCAGATCCCTCTTTGCCCACAATAGTGATAGCAGTTTTGCCAGTTCTGTGACCTTTAAAATAACATACTTTTATGTTTGACCTGTCATCTGCCTGTAAAAGTCATCATAGATCAAGGGCACATTGCTTTCAAGAATACATCTAACGAACACAGACATTTCAACTTATATGTTCTGTCATTTCTTGATTATGGTAGACCATCTGCCACCTGAAGTTCAAGTAAAATATAGTTATTGATTTGATGTAAGTGTCTGACTATAGCTTCTACTTACATTATGATTCTTCACGCTTTTACTGTATGATGCAAATTGATGCTCTCAGATAGTGAGGCCAGCATTATATAAATATATAATGTATTCTGTGAAATCATTGAGGATTGGCTTTTCTCCCTCCTTTATTCCTATGCCATTCCATTAATTTGCTCATTAGATGAAAGGTTGAAATTCATTTTTCAGAAGGTGAAATTTGTTTGCACTCGTGGAATCAAAGAAGTTTGGTGTTTATTTTTTATTCCTTGCTGCATACAATTATATATTAATTGTAAGGTCCGTCTGAGGTCATCCCCTGGAGATCAGTGAAGATAGTAGGGCAAGGCAGTAAAGAATAGAAGTTGTGTTCATTAGTGTTAACATGCACTGTCTGTAAAAGCAAAAACATTCTTCTGTGTGTGAGATGTTCAAAGGTTCATCTTATTGCCGAAGACTTACATAATCATAGAAGATTAAGGATGCCACTGCTTGAAGCAGGACAAGTCCCAACTATATCATTCCAGTCGGTGTTTTGTCAAGCAGGGATATCCACAAAGTGGTTGTTAAACACTTAACCCCTCCTCTCCCCCCCACGCCCACGCATGGTCTACATTTAAAACTCGTATCAGCAGGCTGTCTGTCACAGCCCACTGGTCCAAGTTTTACATGAAGACCATACAGGAGAGCCGCCTGCCACTTTGCAGCAGGCAGGAGCCGGTTTGTGTGGGGAGCGGGTTTAAAAACCCGCACCCGCCTCCTGCCCCATTCTTCTGCCTCTGGCATCCCACAGAGCAGCCTCTATTTGCCGCAAGTCCAGCTCACTGCAGACAGGGGAGTGCAGGTAGCAGGGGACTCCCTGGGAGTGGAGCTGGAAGTGCACCGGCTGCTGGCCCACTCGCAGGGAGGTGGGGAACACAGAATAATTGTGTAACTGCTAAGAATTTTCGCAGTTACATGATAATTGAAATATACTGTTTCTAACATACCTGTTGTCAACCCTGATCTTCAAAACCTCTAAAACGGAGATTTTAGCACCTCCCTAGGTAAACCATTCCAGTGCTTCATCACCCTCTTAGTGAGAGAACTTCTTCTAATACTCGATCTAAACCTCCCCTCACTGCAACTTGAGGCCCTTGTCATCTGCCACCACTGAGAATAATCTAGCCCCATACTCTTTGGAACCCCCTTCAGGTAGTTTAAGGCTGCTATCAAATCCCCTCTCATTCTTCTCTCTTGCTGACTAAGTAAGCCCAGTTCCCTCCTCCTTTCCTCATAAGTCTCACAGCCCAGCCGTGTAATTGTTTTTGTTTCTTCCACTGGTTTCTCTCCAATTTCTCCATGTCCTTTTTGTTGCGGGAGCCCCAAAACTGGACACAGTACTCCAGATGTGGCCTCAACAGTGCCAGATAGAAGGGAATAATCACGTCTATTGATATGTTGGCAGTGTTCATACTAATATAGCCCAACATGCCATTAGTCTTCCTGGCAACAAGGTCATACTGTTGACTCATAGCTTCTTGTCTAATCCCCAGGTCCTTTTCTGCAGAACTGCTGCTTTAGCCAGTCACTTCCAAGCCTCTAGAAGTGCATGGGATTCTTCCATGCCAAGTGCAGGATGCAGGACTCTCGCTTATCCTTGTTGAAAGTCATCAGATTTCTTTTAGCCTAGTCCTCCAGTTGATCTAGGTCATGCTGGACCCCATCCCAACCCTGCAGCATATCTACCTCTCCTTCCAACTTAGTGCAATGTGCGAGCTTGCTGAGGGTGCAGTCCATCCCCTCTTCCAGATCGTTAATGAAAATGCTGAACAAAACCAGCCCCAGGACCAGTGTTCACTCCAATGCTTTTCATCCATGTGTGGAATACATTTTGTTATGTGCTATGAGGCATGTGTGGATGTGCACCACCAGTAGAAAAACACATGCTGCCAGCTGTGGGCGCTCTGCTAATCAGCTGGGTGGCACCTGAATCTCTCCTGGGTGGCCACCTAAGTGCACAGCTTACAGGAAACATTGCCCAGGGCCAACCCCTGGGGCACTTCTGTTGATACCGGCTGTGAACTAGACATCACATTGTTGATCGCAACCCATTGAGCCCGACAATCTAGCCAGCTTTTTATCCACCTTGTAGTCCATTCATCCAAGCCGTAAATATTTAACTCATTGGAAAAAGTACGGTCAGAGACTGTATCAAAAGCTAAAGTCAAGGTATATCCTGTCCACCTCTTTCCCCATCTCCACAGAGCTTGTTATCATAGAAGGCAATTAGGTTGGTGAGGCGTGACTTGCCTTTGGTGACTGTACCCCGATCACCTTCCTCTCTTCCAAGTGTTTCAAAATGGATTCCTTGAGGATCTGCTCCATGATTTTTCCAGAGATTGAGTTGAGGCTTACTGGTCTGTAGTTTCCCTGGTTCTGACTAGGGATGTGAAAGGTTAACTGGTAGGGCTGGAGCAGAGCAGCCCCTGTCGCCAGAGCAACCTCTGCCTGCAGGGCGCCTGGGTCTACTGTGGACAGGGACTGCTCCGGTAGAGACTGGGAGCCAGGAGCCAGCAGCCAGACCCAGTGCAGGGCTGGGGGTGGGAGCCCTGGAGGCTGCTCCAACCAGGCTGGAACGGTCCCCAGCCTGGATCCCGCTTAATTGGTTAACTGGTTAATTGTTAGGACAGCCTAACATTGACTGGCTAACTCACCATTTGAATTTTACATCCCTATTCCACACCTCGTAACTCCAGCTCTAATCCTTGGCTCTGACCACTAGGCCTGAATTCAGCTCTAACCATGTCCCAGTCACTTGACAAAGGCATGCATACTGGTAATCAGAAAATAGGTTTAATAGAAGGAAGGGGTGAACATATTCAGCTTAAGCAAGAACTAACTCCATCTTTCTCTCAAAATGTTAACCCAGAGCTGATCTCAACTTCTGTAGAGGTTTTAAAAAAATTCAGAACTTCCCCCCCCCCCTTTATGGTATTTTCACTTTGACAGTGCACTCTCTGCTTTTACAGATTCGGGCTGGGTCTGTAAGAAGTTCTACTGTCATACTACATGCAAAGTGATGAGAAGGGTTAGGAAGTAGCAGTCCTCCCTTGAGAGGGAACCTGTTCACATGTGACATTCATCCCGCTCTTGCAGGAACAAGTAATTGGTTGAGATTCCAAACAGTGAGTCCCTTCAGTTAAACCTGAGCTTGAGCTCTGTCCTTTTGAAGTTGGCTTATCACTGGTGCCTGGCATGTAGTGAATGTAGTGATAGAATGTAGTGAGTGATTCTGGAAAAGTACCACTGTAGCGGGATCTTACTTGAATGAAAAACTTGGTGTGAGCATTTCCTGTCTTTGTCAGGTAACAGGGATCCCCATGGAGAGACTGGGCATGATGTGTTTTGTACATGGTTTTCAACACAAGGATTACACCAGAGTAGGGGTTCTGCTAGCATTAGCGGCTCTCTGCCAGTACTGCCCTCTCCACACTGGGCAAGGAAGGGTGCGATGGTAGCCCAGCCATGCTAGTGATCCCCTTTCTGCCTGACATTGCTGCCCACACGCACACAGGACAGAACACCACTGAGCAGGTGCAGAATGGAGTTGCGGCTCTGCCCTTTTTAAAGCATGATATTTGGAGAGGGGGTCTCATTGGGGTGTGTTTGTCCCAGGGATGTAAATCCCAGTTCCAGCCTGGCTGCTTTCAACTTCTTGCGGGGATGCTGACTGCCAGCCTCCATGGGCTGGGAGCTGGCAGCCCTGCACAAGGGCCTGGCAGTGCTGGAGCAGCCTTATACCTGCAGTGGTCTGCAAGCAGGGGTCTGCTCCCCAGGTATAGGTTAACCATTACCTAGGAGGCATCACCTGTTAGCAGCCCTAGGTTATCCCCAGCAAAATGAAGTTCTTTATCCTTCTCCCTATACATACTGACCCGATAACAGCAGATTTGGGTACAACCATAGAGCTCTTTAGATAAGAATCTCAGGCCACTGTTCTTGGTGTGCTTTCCACATTCAGTTCTATAGGAACTCTTCTTTTTGAATGCAAAGACAATTGACAAATACAGACCTAGAAATTCGCAGTGGGTCTTGAAGTTGTGGAAGCAGGCTCTTTGCTGGCCAGGCCTCTCGCGCGTATTGCCATCCAAGCAAAAGGTCAACTTCCCCTTGATGAAAACCCTTACACTATGTAACTTAAAGGTCAGCGACGAACAGGAACCAAAACCAGACCTAAAAAGTTCATGTAAAGTTCATGCTGGTTGTGCTGACTGTGCCATGCCCAATAAGGCAGAAAAGGAAAAACAGGAAACCATCTCACCCCCTTACCCCTGTCACTTAGCAGACCGGGTCTGCTAGCCTATCACAAAAAGCGCGCAAAAGCTCTCTCTATAAAACAGCTTCCCCTCCTGTATCAAATGGAGGAATCCCGAATAAACATTGGATGGCGGAATATGAGCCAGGTCCGAGGACTGATCACCCGAGGGCCAGCTCCCGCTCACTGAACCAAATGAGTTCCTGTAGAGCGTAACGTATACCAAACATAATGAATAGCAAATATGTTGTTGTTGTAGTTTGTGTGTCTGTTAAATGTAAGTATTGTTATTTGAAATTGTTTAGAGGTATTGTTAAGTAGTAGTGTTAAAAGTTTTAGATAAATGATTAGTCTTATAAGTAAGACTAATGTAACTGTTAATAATCCCTAGTCCCTTAACAACAACTATTGGGATTTAGAGAAACCTCAAGGAATTTTCTTTACTGTATTGCATTTTGCTTATTGGACATTCTAATAATTATTTGGTGCCTACGTATGTAAGAAATTGATAAAATCATAATTTATACATAGAAGCCCTTTAATAAAAGTTTAAAAGATATTTAGTAATAGTTTGCCTGTTTCTGCGCCTTCCTGGGACTAGCCACATTTCCGAACCTTCTACTTTAAACCACAGAAGTGCAGTGTTACTTCTGAGCCTCCTGTTGTAATAGCATAGGCCCCGATACAGCCAACCCTTACTCAATGCAAGAGTCTCACTGACAACAGTAAGGAGGGGTTTGCAAATCTGGACCTTTCATATCTCCTAAAATGCCAAGAAATACAATTTTATTCAAGGTTTTGTCCCTGTAAATGTCAAAGTAAAGCTCTTCATATGAAACACCAAACGTTAAAGAACATATCAAGTGCTTTTACTCATACTGAGTTGTGGGGAGGCAGAGAGAAGTGAAAACATAAATAGACACAACACAAATTAACCTATGAATATGATATTCACAACATTGATAGAAGTTACTCTAGGCAATTCTGTAAGGCATCATCTTCAGCTCTTTAACTTGTCAGTTTATTAAAGTGTGTGGTGTAAGTAGTATAATTTCACATTATGAAGTAAACCTGAAACCCTTCTTGAAGGAATACTGCTTCAAGGAAACCTCAGTGGGCTAACCTTTTGAAAGTGCAAACTAATTCAGAAAGTATTTAATATGTCAAAGCCTTAAGCCATCCATCTCTCAGTCCCTCAGAGCCATACCTAAAAAATTTACACAGTTGAATAATTGAGAGTTTTTAAAAAATATC